>NW_026057581.1:4890096-5008823 GCF_023721935.1 Panthera uncia
TTTCAACGTTTTTTATTTGTTTTTGGGACAGAGAGAGACAGAGCATGAACGGGGGAGGGGCAGAGAGAGAGGGAGACACAGGATCGGAAACAGGCTCCAGGCTCCGAGCCATCAGCCCAGAGCCCGACGCGGGGCTCGAACTCACGGACCGTGAGATCGTGACCTGGCTGAAGTCGGACGCTCAACCGACTGCGCCACCCAGGCGCCCCTAGGCAGGGGATTTAGAATTACCCTGTGACCCGAGCAGGAGAGCTTCTGTATATACAGAGAAAGTGTTCCTCTGTGGTTCTTGAACAAATCCCGCGTATTAGACATCTTTTGACACATGCACACCATTTTTGTTCATCGTCAGGGAATTTATCCTTTGATCAGAAAAGTAGTCTACATCGTCTTCCTTGAAAGGGAAGAACATTCATCTAGATCTCATTTTCTTGTGCGTGGCATTTTAGCCATCTGTTGGAGAGCAACCGATGGTGGTCATTAAAGTGTAAATCGAGGGGCACCTGGGTGGCTTAGTTGGTTAAGCATCCAAACTTCAGCTCGGGTCATGATCTCAAGGTTCATGAGTTCAAGCCCCACATCTGGCTCTCTGCTGTCAGCATGGAGCCCACTTCAGATCCTCTGTTCCCCTCTCCCTCTAGCCCTCCCCCTCTTATGTTTGTTCTCTCTCTCTCTCTCAAAAATAAATAAATATAAAAAAAAAGTGTAAATCGAACTAGGTACATATTAATAAGCGAGACTAATAAATTCAAGGGGAAAGACCCGTTAGCATAGAGACTAGGCTTTCAAAAAGTCTGTATTTAAAGAGTATTCATTTTGTTTACTAGAAACACCCCATTTCTTTATTGCAAGTTTATAACATTAGAAGATGGATTACAAGTGGATTGCGGCGGTGGAAGCTAATTACATATATGTGAGATTCAGACCCGTTACACGCTGAAGACTCTGAAGATGTTAGCAGAGACTGGTCTCGAGTTAGTGGGTCAATAAAGACAGCGTCAGTAGAAACGAAAACAGAATGCTTGTGTCACGTCGAAGGATCTCAGGATTAGTAGTCCAAGGTCCTGGCCTGGGTTGCCTGGTGTCCTCGGTTTCCTCAACTGTGAATTAGTGATGCGGTATAAACCTTACCTTTCCTAACCTAGGCTACACATCGTGCCCGGTTACTTGTGAGCTCTGCTAGTCCAGGAGGCCTGGCTGGCTTGTTCGTGGCCCGTGGACGGCTCCGTGGACGGCTCCGCAGACGGCTCCGCAGGTGTTTGCTGCTGTGGCTGGCAGGGCACTGGGCACTGGATGCACCGGGTGTGATAGAGCATCCCTGGGCTCACGGCGTGAGGTCTGGGGAGACAGCAGTCAACAAACACTATAACCACAGTGCAGGATGCTGCGGGTTAAATGAGGCTGGAAGTGGGAGTTCTTCATACCTTCTTGTGGTTTGTTTTTGTTTTTCATTCTTAGTTTTTATTGATTATGGCCACTAGTGGGTATTGTTTTGCTTATCACATGCTAGATAAACTATGGCTTCTTTTCTAGGTTTTCTTGAAAAAAAATTTTTTTTAGGTTTATTTATTTTGAGAGACAGCATGAGCAGGGGAGAGGCAGAGTGGGGGTGGGCGGAGAGAATCCCAAGCAGTCTCTGTGCTGTGAGGGCAGAGCCTGATGCAGGGCTTGATCCCACCACCACAAGATCATGACCCAAGCCAAAACCAAGAGTCAGATGCTTAACCGGCTGAGCCACCCTGGCAGCCCACATCCACCAACTCTTAATAATCTTTGTGCAATTTTTTTTTTTTTTATGAATCGTTCATAGTACCCTTTAAAATTTGGACTGATTTTCTACTATCGTGGAAGCATTTGAGGGGATTTTCTTTTGGTGGTTGATATGTTCTAAAAAGGAAGACTCGTTTAAACATTAGCTTGAGCTGAAAAGGGAGATAGTAAATACATCGTAAATGCTGATTTTAATGAGTTTTATTTTATTTTTTTAATTTGTTTTTATTATTTAAAAAAAAAATTTTTTTTTAACGTTTATTTATTTTTGAGACAGAGAGAGACAGAGCATGAACAGGGGAGGGTCAGAGAGAGGGAGACACAGAATCTGAAACAGGGTCCAGGCTCTGAGCTGTCAGCACAGAGCCCGACGCGGGGCTCGAACTCACGGACCGCGAGATCGTGACCTGAGCCGAAGTCGGCCGCTTAACTGACTGAGCCACCCAGGCGCCCCTAATTAGTTTTAATTTTAAATGACTCTTGGATTAGCCAGTGTTTTGATTATCTGTGTCCCTTCTTTTTTTCCATCAATAGAGAGAATTGGAGGTTTTGTGTAGGTGTGCTTACTAACAAAATTGCAAATTATGTATAGGTACATATGCTTCTTCAATCACTTCATTTGGTCAGAGCAGAAATTTTCTTTTCTTTTTTTCCTTCCTCCCTTTCTTCCTCCTTCCTTCCCCCTCCCTTCCTCCTCCTTTCCTCCCTTTCTTCCTCCCTACCTTCATCCTTCCTTTTTCTTCCTTCTTCCTTGCTTCCTTTCTTCCCTTCCTTCCTTCTTCCCTCCCTCCCTCCTTTCCTTCCTTTATTTGGAATTTCCTGTGAAACCTGATCAATAATTTTAACTCTCATATGAGGTTCCCACATAGGATGGTATTAAAGAAAAATTATACTGGTTTCTGGTCTGGGATTCAACAATGGGAGTGGGAGAAGGAGGCCAGAAATAATGGCAGTAAATATGTGGTGGTAAGAATGGTGAGGTTGTGTGACTGAAAACAGCTTTTGGTCCTCTCACTTTTACTTAAAAATCAGAGACAATGGTGAAATAAATGGGACTCATCTGACCCTTAAAGGTATGCATTTGTTTTTTGAAAACCTTGCTGCTATGCTAAGGAATATACCCTATTGTGGTCTGAGAAAGTGATGACAGAGGAGAGAGACAGAAAAATGTTCCCCAGTAATTTATTTTTATTTTTAATTAATTTTTTAGAGAGAAAGAGAGAGTGTGCATGAGTGGGGGTAGGGGCAGAGAGAGGATCTCAAGCAGGCTCCACACTCAGCACAGAGCTCAGTGTGGAGCTTGATCCCATGACCCTAGGATCATGACCTGAGCAGAAATCAGTCGGACACTCAACTGACTGAGCCACCCAGGCGCCCCCACTAATTTATTTTTAAAACTAATAAAAATCCACACCACCTGCTTGGGATTGTAGACGATTTTGTGGAACACATTTGTTGAAAACTCCCAGACAAGGATGCCGTGCTGACGTGACTGAAATCTTTAATTTGCTCTTTGTACAACAGCCTTGCAGAAATGGCCTCTGGTGTGACATGTGAGGGACGGTTAATTAGCCCTCAGCGTGGAGGGCACAATGTCCCCCTGTCTTCGCAGGTGGGTGGGAAGGTCCAAGTTAATTACCCTTCCAAGATGGCTAGTTGGTTAAGGCATCAAGACTTCCAGAGTTTCTCCAGAGGGTGCAATAGAAGCAGAGGACCCTACATGCCACACTGCTTTTCCTGTCCCCGGGAGGACCTCCTGAGCCGCCTGTTTGCAGTAATGCAAAAGCTGTTCCTGGAGTAATCAAAGATGGTGGCCTGCGAGAGCTGTTATGTGGGAAGAAAAGGGGGCGGTTTGGGAGGAAGTGGTGTTTGGTGGGGTGTTTGGTGTGAACCAGGCAGCTCTGGAGATGCTGGTTTGGGATTATCCCACGAGGTGAGGTTCACTCCAGGGACCCCCTGGTTCCTAGGCTTTCCCTGGGATCGGCAGACTGGGAGTGAGAAGAACTTGGCCTCCCTCAGTTGTATTTGCTGTGAAACTCTTCTGTCTGTTGTCTTCTTTGATTCCGTCAGAAATATTTTAGATACCAAAGTGCCCAGGCTCTTCAATGAGCCACCTTCACCCAGGCAATCCAGATGGAGAAGGGACAGAAGTATGAAAAAGTGGGAAGTGACGATGATTCATGAGTGAGACACAAAGTAACAAAGTATCATCAACTTTTTTTTTTTTTTTTTTTTAACAAATCTTAGGTCTTTAATGGGCCAAATACAGAGTTTATTTCTTCCTGTGTTTTCCTTAAAAGGGTTGCCCTGTCATTAATCTTCTGTTCTTAGGTGAAGGTATCTCATTCAGGTGGGCAGGAGGTAAGCTCACAGTGGGCTAATTACGTAAAAGGGGGCATCACTGGGCCAGTGATCATTTTGAACTGTGACTTCTTGAGATTTTTTAAATCCTTTTTATTAAGAAAAAAATCCTCACTGTACCTTCATGGACATCACGTGCTTTGACCTCCTGGGTGGTGCAGTTTTGATACAACAGTGAGGTTCTTTTGACCTAGCTGTACCCTAAGGGAATGCAAATATATTTCCAATTAAGCTAGGTTCACTGGTTCAGACAAACCATTGTTTGTAAGCTGCTTTGCATATTGGTGACCAAACCCATGACCTGACTGATCTTTGGGGAATAACTGTACTTTCTTCCCTGATTTAGGAGTGCCAGAAATAAGTAATTTCATGTCAGATATAGCTTAGCTATTTTTTTTTTCTTCTTTTCAACTTGTCTCTTGGCTTAACAAAGTGATAAGAGGGTCAGCTTTCTCTGAAACTAGGCCGAAAACCAAATGTAATCACATGACAGATGCTTAAACTTAGTCTGAGTACAAATGGAGGCTATTGTTGGTTTTCTCAAAAGGTATTTATTTTTACTTTCTGTTACATTTTACGTTTTTTATTTATTTTTGGGACAGAGAGAGACAGAGCATGAACGGGGGAGGGGCAGAGAGAGAGGGAGACACAGAATCGGAAACAGGCTCCAGGCTCCAGGCTCCAGGCTCCGAGCCATCAGCCCAGAGCCTGACACGGGGCTCGAACTCACGGACCGCGAGATCGTGACCTGGCTGAAGCCGGACGCTTAACCGACTGCGCCACCCAGGCGCCCCATTTCTGTTACATTTTAAATGCAGAGTGGTGGCTGATGATTGGGGGAGGACCCAGCAGGGGAGGTGCAGACAGGGTAGGGGAGGCCTACTATATATTAGATTTTTAGTTATGATAAGGAGTATTAAACACTACATTTGTTTAACTTTCTATTTTGAAGTCGTTTTAGACCAAAAGTTGCCAAATAATACAGAGAATCTTTTATAGCTTTACTGCATCTGGCTTCCTTTGTTAACACCTTACACGACCATAGTATAGTTATTGATAGCAGGAATTTAAAATGGATACAGTCTCCTCTTTTACAAATTTTATGTAAATTTTGTCAGTTTTGACGCTGATGTCTTTTTTTTTTTCTGGTCCAAGATCCAATCCAGGAGCCTCCACTGCATTTAGTTGTTATTATGTCTCTTTACTTTCTACTAACCTGATACCATTCCTCCATTTTTCATGACCTTGACCACTTTGAAGGTCAGTTATCTTGTAGAATGTCCTTCCGTTTGGATTTGCCTGATGTTTTCTTGTGATTGAGTTGAGGTTGTGCCTGCTCAGTGCGTCGTATCAGTGGGTACTGCTGGAGAAATATATTTAAAAGCAAACATTTCTGGGGCACCCGTCACCTGGGTGACTCAGTCGGTTGAGCACCCAGCTCTTGATTTCAGCTCGGGTCATGATCTCATGGTTCGTGGGTTCAAGCCCCGCGTCTGGCTCAGCACTGACAGTGCGGAGCCTGCTTGAGATTCTCTGTCTCCCTCTCTCTCTGCCCCACCCCTGCTCTCTCTCTCTCTCTCTCTCAAAAATAAATATTAAAAAAAACCCACAAAAAAAATCCCAAATCTCTTTTTAATCCAGAAATCCCCTCCACAAAGGTAGTAGAGAAAGAAAGCACTAATATTATTGAATATGCATTAAACCAGGATACTATGTGTATCACAGGCCAGAGATTGCAAAGACAGAAGGAAATCTGACTCTTTCATATACCCAGGCAGATGCAGGCCCTCACACGCATTTTGAAGATCAAAAATAACTGGTCTTTAAGCAGAGGTCTTGAGAGCACAGTTTGTCACACATGGTTCATCCTAAATTCACCTGGTAATTGGGGTGACCAATCCGTGTGAGCTCGTTGGCTTTACTCAGAAGAAAACCAAGCTATCTTTATAATAGGAGGTAGTTTTGCAACTTGGAGCAAAGTGCCCAGAGAATTTAGGCTCCTGTCCACCTGCCTGAAACCGGGAAATAGTGGTGCTGTGTGGCTTGATGTTGACATCCTTGGTACCTGAGAAGGACTTGGGACATGAAGTGGACTAAAGGGTACCTAATCTTTAGAAACGTTTCGCGTACGTTTCAAAGACAGGAGAAAGTACTTGCAAGTGCAGGTTTTCTAAAGTAAATCCTCTGAGAAGAGCTGTGGAGGAAAGCTTTTATTTTCATGGGACAACTAACTCTCTTGTTTTGTACATTTAGAGTACATGACGGTGATAGGCCTTCTCGTTAGCGATACTTGTTTTGGGCACTTGACTAAGGCGATGTCCTGTCTACGGTGTGCGGTGTAGATGTAATTTTATCTTTCTCCCAAGACACCAGGGTTACCCAGTTCTCAACATCATTTATTGAAAATCTGTCTCTGCCCCGGTGATTTGAGATCCCAATTTTACCATATACTAAACTGCCGGTATGCTCACTTTGGTTTGTTTTTGGACTTTGTTTATTTATGCACAGGTACCACCTTGCTAAAATTAATTTTTAAAATTGCAGCTTAAAAATGATCAAAATACTAATTTAGAATAAGTAAAAAACAATTTAGTGAAAACCGTCTTTTCCCTGGGACTGTCACTGAAACAATTGGATTTCATTTTTGTAAATTCTCTTCCACTTTTTCTCCATACGTATGTCTGTCTTTTATCTACTTATGCATAGCGTTGTAATCACAGAATACATCTTACACAAATTTTATACGTATCTTACATACATTTTATGCATACCTTATGTTATTCACTGTATTTTACTTATATTGTTTCTCATATTTTTCACATTTACATGGTGTTTGTCATCATTTTTGATAGTTAATATATACTTTTATTGATGCAATCCATTACAGTTATTTTTGGATAATTTCTATTTGCTCTGTAATATTCTACTGAACATCTTTAAGTTGCATAGTTTTTTCCTACTTCTGAATTATTCTCTCAGGATAAATGTGAGAAATTCAGTGCCAAAGGGCACACACAGCCCATATTAGACCTCCGGATATGAAATTCCACAGAGTTTTGAAGAACTATTCTATTAATTTAATGTTATCAGTAACGTAGTTTTTCCATACAGTTCCTCGCATTGGGAGAATGGTATTTAATTCGTCTCAAGTACATGCAGGAGTTTCGATTTTCTTAAAAACACTCTGAATTTGGCAGTATTTTGGCATGTGTTTCTCTTGTTTGTTGAAATGCTTCAAGAAATCCCTTTGGAGGGGCGCCTGGGTGGCGCAGTCGGTTAAGCGTCCGACTTCAGCCAGGTCACGATCTCGCGGTCCGTGAGTTCGAGCCCCGCGTCAGGCTCTGGGCTGATGGCTCAGAGCCTGGAGCCTGTTTCCGATTCTGTGTCTCCCTCTCTCTCTGACCCTCCCCCGTTCATGCTCTGTCTCTCTCTGTCCCCCCAAAAAAAAAAAAAAAAAAAAGAAATCCCTTTGGAAAGAGGAAAGTAGGATAGTAATTTAGCACGAATTCTCCAATTTTAACCAGTTTTATCGGATGAGCCTGGTGCAGATGTGATGGTTTGCTTTTCTGGGCTCATTCTTCCCTCTCTGTTGCCCAGGTCACCTCCTCTGTGCCTCTTCTGGTCAACAAGGTCCCGTGTGTCTTCTTGAGGTCGGGCTTAGCATCTGCCTATTTTATGACCACACATATGTGAGGCTCACAATTGTGTGATCCCAAAAGTCTCCCTTGGTCGGCTTCTTGAGTTGAGCTGCTTCTGTGTTTCCAGGGAAGCTGGACATTCTTTCTTCCCTGTCCTAAATGCCTTCTACATGTCCCGGCTTTAGCAGATACAGATACTGGTATGAATAGTAAGGAACGTGTCCTAAACTTGCCGTGTTTCCTTCCGATGCTGATAATACCAAGCAGCAAGAGCCCTCTCCACTTCTTTACCCCCTTTTCAAGCCCTGAACTCTTCAGTAGAAGTCCGTGTCGTGCTTTCCTCTCCGGATGCTCTCGTCAAGCTCTCCAGTGGTATCTGCGTTGACCAGTTCAGTGAGCATTTTTTCCCGTCCCCCTCTTCATCTGTCTCTGCACACCTGGTCCTCTCTCTCAGCTTCCGGAACATTGCACTCTCTAGGTTTACCTGTTACCTGTCTGTCCACTTTTCTCCCGTCTCCTGTGGAATTTTTTCTCCTCCGTCATCCAGTCCCCAGCCTGGGTCCTGAGCCCCTGTCTTTGCTTTCCGTGCCCTCCGCTGGCGAGTGCACTCAGCCTCGTGGCTTTACATGCCACGCACGTGCTGATCGCCCCCAGTTTGCATCTCTCGTGGCTTCTTCCATGAGCTGTAGCTCACGTACGTGGTGACACGGAGGTCTACTTGGAGGTCTCACGGACATCTCCGGCGTAACGTCCCAAACGAAACTCTTGATTCTCCAGCCGGGGCAAATCTTTCTTGTCTGTCTCAGATGCAGCACCACTGTATGTCCAAGTGCTCAAGCCCTCTTTCCCTCACTCTCCACACGCTTCTTCCGGGAACTTCTAATTTCTACCTCCAATGTGTCTTGGCTCTACCTCCTTTTTTCTTTCCCCATAGTCATCCCCTCGGAGAAGCCACCACTGTCCCTTACGTGGACGTAAGTAAGTAAGGTCTCCTTGCTTCCTGTTTTGGTTTCTCCACTTACTCTCCGCGTGGCAGCCAGAGCCACCCTTGTAGAAATCTGTGGTCGAGACTCATTGCGCTTAGGCTAACATCTCGCCTCCTTTCCTTGGCTCGGGAGGCCCGGCATTGTGCCTGCGGCTTGCTCTTTTCCCCTCTGACCTACTACACTCCTGCCTCCCACCTGTCGTATCTCGCGACTACTTCATTTTCTTCAGAGCACTTTCCATAATTTGTGATTATGCACTTGTTTGTTTTATTTTTTTGCTTTTTGTTTGTTACTGACCCCTACACTATGCTGTGGGCTTCACGAGGGCGGGGATCTGGAGTTATTTACCGGCGAATACTCAACACTTAGCCCAATGCCTGGTGCACAGTAGATAGAAGTCACTGAATGCGTGAACCCTCTTTGTTGAGAGTAAACAAGATGGATATTTTGTGAACAGTGAGAGTCAGTGGCGTTGTTGGTCTGTCTGTGAGCAATATAAAGTGTTATGACCAGCTCAGGGAGTGGTTGTGGTCTTCACGACCACTGGTTTGTCACTGATTCTTGAGGTTTCAGATTTAATTACCGTCATACCTGTTTTGTGAGGTGCACGGCTGCAGACACGCCATCTTGTCCGCAGTTGAAGCTGAAGTTGATGGAAGATTTTATCAAAAACCCACCTGGGTTAATTTTATATTAATTTTTCTAACAGTTACGAGAGGATACCTGTAATGGGTCCCACTTGGTGTACATAATGATGTTTTGATCCAAACCATGGAGATCTCCATTGCCTTGGCAATTCTTTGACACGTAGGGTTAGCAAATGATATTTGTAATAGCTTAAGTTTAAAAGCTTTACTTTTAGTTCAAGATAGGTTGCATTGTAATAATACTTGAATATTTTTGGATAATGTGAGAATTTGAAGGGAACCAAGAGAGGCCCAGGATGGGGTCCCCTCCTCCTATGGCCGGGTGGACGTGGCTACCCAGGTTGGTGAGGTGACCTGCCTCATTGACTCAGGTAGGAGTTGGGCCGCTAAGGGCTTGAAGCCGACGCCCAGCTCCGTGCTCCTCAGTAACGTGGTGCCGCCTTGTTCACTGCCCCACCGCACCCCACCCCGCAGGCTGCTCGGTGAGAATGGCGGCCCCTGTCTGCCCTCCTCGGTACTGCATCCCCAGCAGGGAGCACAGTCAGTGCTGCGGCCCTCCCCTGGCCGTCTGCTGGTGGGTTAATAGCTTCTTTAGTGCTGATGAATGACCGACCGTACATCATGGACCTTTAGCACATTCTTGAGTGGGAGTCTTGGGGACTCGGTGACCTATTTAAATGCAGGTGGAAGCTGCACTCTGCCCGCCCACAGGGACCGCGCTGCATACTCAGCATTGCTAACTTTCATCTCGCATTGCTCTGGACACACTTCCCCCTGCCCTGCATTCCTAGTGGAAATTTTACATTCCATTGCCTGGATTGGTTTGGGAACTGAAATCCCAGTTGGGAAAACAAAACAAACAAAAATGACCGTGGTAAAATAGTAAGCGTGGTGGAATGAGTTAAGAAGGAATACAAAAGAAAAGGCAAACAATGAAAAAAATTAGTTTGCGATGCTTGGTTGGTGGTATTTCCTGTGATTCCTCCTGAGTTCTCTTGGGTTAATTGGTTATTTTTTAACTTGATGGGGGTGATATTATCCTCTTCTGCACAGCATTAGGGAAACTCATGCAGACCTACTTACAAATGCCTTAAAAATGACTCAAGGCACATTCAGTTTTCCTATAAGGTAAAGTGCCCATTGTGGGTAATATTTTTAGAATAAAGGTAATAAATGTGAGGTTTGATATTACATATTCAGAATGTTTAGGATGATCTAAAAAATATTCCACAAAATGCAATAAAGAGAAACTTTAAACCAGAATGGCAGTAGTTTAAAAATTTGTGGTATGCTGGGAAATTGATTTGACTGTTCAAAATTTGATGAAAATTGATGGCATTCTGCTTTTTAAATGCAAGAAGATTTAACAACCTGGACACTTTATTTTTTAAAGTTATTTTTATTAGATACTTTTTATTTTTTATTTTTATTTTTAATTTACTTTTTGGAGAGAAAGAGAGTGTGAGCTGGGGAGGGGGGCAGGGAGAGAGAGTGAGAGCAAGAGAGAGAGAGACTCTTAAGCAGGCTCCACATTCAGTGCAGAACCCGACATGGGGCTTGATCCCACAACCCTGGGATCATGAACTGAGCCAAACTCGAGTCAGATGCTCAACTGACTGAGCCACCCAGTGCCCCTAGATGTTAGTTTTTAGAGTATTTTCATTTTCACAGCAAAATTGAGGGGAAGGTACAGAGATTTCCCATGCGTTCCCTGCCCCCACACATGTATAGCCTTCCCCATTATCAACATCAATCTGTTCAAGTGGTACATTGAGACGTCATAATCACCCAGAGTCCATATTTACATTAGGGTTCACTCTGCTGTACGTTTTGTGGGTTTGGACAAATTTATAATGACATGTCACTTTCAGGTTACTTTTAAACTAGAAGGAAATCCTTTGCCTTGCTACTATGGTTTTGAATGGCCATGTCATTTATTTGTGAATTTGTTTTGGGTGGTTTTCCTGTTTCAAAGAAGGGAGGCATTCATTTAGAGAGTAGTTAAAAAGATAAATCTGCAAACCGGTGCCAAGGTATCCTTTACTGGCAGAAAAATAACCCTCTGCATAAGAGATACTAATTCACACCTGACAGATGAATCCAACTCCTTCCTCTGGGAATCCGCCCCTGGACTGGTTACAACAACATGGGGACCTTTAGAGGATCCAGGTAGAGATGAGTGGTTTCATCAGCTCATGGAAACTAATTGGACCCTTCTGGGAATGTTCTAACCAGCTTGTTCATTATAATTAGAGACATCTTCTGTAACTAGGTTCTCAGTGAGGTTAGAGTAGTTGGAATTTTTCATTATTATATAGCAATGAATATTTTCTCCCCAAAATATCTCAGTGGCTGGGCTGATTTTGCCACCATGCCTTTATGGAATTTCTAGAAGTTTGGGGGGTAAAAGATTTCAATGTTCATTCTACTGGGGTTCTATAAATTGTACTGATATAATCATGTAAAGAATATTTGATAGGTAGCAGGCAAAGGGAGAGAAAGTTGAGTGGTCTTGAGAAAATATGGAGACCACTGAATAAGGGCATTCTGGGCTTGCCTATATATAAATATTTATATATATTCAGTTATAGATAATTCAAGGAAGATCTTATTTAAATAGGTGTGAATATGTGTCTACTATTGGTGGCCCAGTTCTGTCTTGGGCACCATTAGCACTAGGAATGGATCCTGCATGGACTGGGAAACAGAAGACACGGATTCATGGGACCACTTCTTTGCTTACTGTGTGACCTTGACAGAGAGGTTCGTGTTTTCCCATTTATACAATTGGACTAATACTAACCCTATAATGTGATTTTGAGGAACAAATGTCACTGTAAATGAAAGCATTTTATAAATTCTGGTGTGTTTTACAATTGTAAACTTACTTGAAAATAACTATCATATGAAAATGACGTAAAAAGTTAAGGTAACATATGGAAGGTGTTTGATACAGTTCTGGGCATGGCATGTGCTAAAAAAAAATGGCTTGGTGTCAGGAGAAAGATCTGGACTAAAGATAGATATTTGATCGTTATCAACAAAATGATGTTAATAAATAACATTGAGTTGGATAAATTTGACTAGGGAGAGTGTTTGAGTTATAAAGAAAAGAGTACAGGGGGGCACCTGGGTGGCTCAGTCAATTGGGTGTGCAACTCTTGGTTTCGGCTCAGGTCACGATCTCACGGCTCATGGGTTCGAGCCCTGTATTGGGCTCTGCGCTGATGGCGTGGAGCCTGCTTGGGATTCTCTCTCTCCCTCTCTGTCCTTCCCCCATTTGAGCTTGCTCTCTCCCAAAAAGAAATAAACATTAGGTATGTAATATGTATTTACAGTATGTACATAAGAGTGTAGAGTTCATGGATGTAACTCTGGGGGAAGAACCAACATTTAGGTGTGGACAGAAGTATTCTTTAGCATAGGAAACATGAATCACGTGATCATTAGCATGATCACAGAATGATGGAGTTGGACAATGTATTGACATATTGCTGAATTATGACAGATTTTCGAGCTACACATTCCATGTTTATTTTTCTTCACTCTCATAGAGGATCACATACCCCAAATACCCAGGAGCTATGCTATTCCAGATTAGCAGTATTTTTGGAACTTAATTTTCTTAAGTCCTGGAGAGCTCAGTACGAGAAAAAAGACATTTTAGTATGTCAAATATCATAAAGGATATGTTTTGTAAGAAATATCCAAGGTTAAAATCTGTATTTGTTTAAAAAAAAAAACCCTTTAAATCTGTTACGAGAATGAATAGAGTAGATGGGTATTATGTATATCATGTAATTTTGTGTTGCCTGAAAAATCTGGAGGAGGTTCAAGATGGCGGCCTAGGAAGACCCTGAATTCACCACCTCCCACAGACACTCCAAATGTACAGCTATCTATAGAACAATTCTCTCTGAAAGAGACCTGAGAACTAGCTGAATGTCTCCTTGACGACCAAAGGTAAAAAGGCCATGTCAAGATGTCTAGGAGAGGCAGAGACACAGTCTTGCCAAAAACCCCACTCCCAGAACAGCTCACTACAAGATGGAAGGGTCTTGCAAAAATGGAGCACATCCCTGAGGAGCAAGGGGCGTGGGACCCCCAATCCTTGGGACCATGCTCTGGAGAGACAAGCCTTCCGGATGTCTGGCTTTGAAAACTAACAGGGCTTATGTCCAACAGATCCAAACGGCTGTAGGAAACTCGGCTCTCAAAGGGCTTGTGCACGGACTTGCTCGCCCCAGGACCCAGTGCAAAAGCAGCAGGTTGAAAACTGCCCAGACCTGGACATCGCTGGAGTCTTCTCTCTGTTCTCCAGCCCCACCTCTAGCCTTCCACGCCATGGGATTGCTTCCTCTGCTCTTAGGTTTTGTTACACTTCTGTGCACTTAAAGGTGTCGTGGGGAAGAATTTAGTGGATGATGAGGATGTGTGCCCTACGTCTCGGTCTTCTCTGTCATGTTAGCCCATGGACTGGCTGTCTCTGAAAGGTTTTTTTTTCTGCCTGCTGTGCCCCGGGGGATGAAAGCAGCTATAGATTTCTTCTCATTTAGAAAGGGCTCATCCCTCTCTGGAATTTAGCTCATTTAGATTTCTTTGCATCCTAAGGTCTTTGATGCATTAAAAAAAAAAGATAATGGGTTCCAGTTTAAGATGGCAACAGAGAAAGATCCTGAACTCACCTCTTCCTGTGGACACCCTGAGTCTACAGCTACATGTGGAACAAACTTTTTAAAAAACTCTAAAGGCTGGCTGAGTGGCAACTACACATAAGGTAAATGAGAAACAAGGTGCATCAAAGCAGGAAGGAGAGGCCGGGACATAAACTCCCCACGTTTAAACCCCACCCTTGACCAAGGCAAACCCACAGGTGGGAGAAAACTCAAAACCTGAAATTCCTTCCTGAGGAGTGAATGGTTCAAACACCACACTGGGCGCCTCAGCATTTAGAGCCTGTTCCTGAGAGATAGACCCCCAAAATAGCTAACTTTAAAGACCAATGGGGCCTGCGTCCTAAGACCCACAAGATAGCAGTGATCTGGAGGACATCTCTTAAAAGCCTTGGGTGGTTGGACTCACCTGCTCCGAGGTCAAGCTCAGAAGCAGCAGGTTGTGCTCACACTCAGAGTGAAGGAGGCTCACTTCCTTCTACTGAAGTGTCAGCCTGAGAGGCAGATGTCTAATTTAGTGCTGACATCCAAGGAGCCTGCTGGAACACTATCCAGGGGTGGACACTGGCAGGTGCCACCTTTGCACTCTATCCTTACTGGGCTCTAGAGCACCAGTATCTCCTGGAAGGAGGCTTTTGTATGAGTTTGGTCCCTCAGTCTTTGGGGCTCCAAGTAAGAGACACCTCTTGACCACCTGGCTTTGGGATTGTAATAGTTGGTGTCATCCAGAAAGGAACTTCTATATCCCTGTCTCACACCTCCATTCTTGCAGTTATTGCCAGGGAACATTGCCGCATTGCCTGGCTCTGGCAGCCAGTGGGGCTTATGCTTGTGGTTCCCACAAGACTGTAACCAATGGAGAAAGAGTTCTTCTGTGAGCTACCACACCCCTAGGACCAAGCAAAAGGCAATAGACCCAGGAGCTCTGTCTTTCTGTTAAGGAGGTCTATTAGCTAATCATGATGGCAGCCTGAGAAGCAGGCTTCTAAATTATACGAGGGGCTAACTCCAGTCTTCTCCAGAGACTGTGGAAGGTGGGTGCTGTCTTCACATTCTCTCTCTGCCATGCTCCAGAGCACCAGTGTCTCCTAGACGAGAACTTTACTCACAGCTGGTACCCTTGTTTTTATGTCTAGAGCCCTAATTTTTGTGACTGATGCCCTTGGGACCCTGCTGGATCTCCAGGCCAGTGGGGCTTATGCTTGTGGTCCCCAAGGGCATATGTAGGACTGTATATATTTACATACTTTTAAAAGCTGCTGCCTGAGGATCTGGCTTCCCGACAGCCTGAGTCTAGGTGCTGAGAATCTCCCCTTAGGGGCACTGACAAGTCTTGGCACTTCAGCTACTGGGAGCCATTAAATATCTAATAGGCTGCATGGGGAAGCTCAAAGGTGTGGGAGATGACAGAGGGCTAGGGCAGGGTTGAACCAGGATCACTTGCTACACAAAGCCACTTCCTCAAGACTGGGAGACTTGGTTGTTTCACATACTGTATGAAAACCAACACAGCAAAAAAAAAAAAAGAGGAATCCATTCTAAATGAGAAAAAACCTTAATGAAATAGAGATAAGTAATTTACCTGATAAAGAGTTGAGTATTTTCCGGGATAGATCATAATCCTTTGTTAGGCTACAAAAGTCTCAGTAAATTTAAGAGGCCTGGAATCATGTCAAGCATCCTTTTTGACCACACTGTATGAAACTAGAAATGAATTACATGAAAAGTGTGAAACCTACAAATATGTGGAGATTAAACAACATGCTACTGAACCACCAGTGAACCAAAGAAGAGACCAAAAGGGAAATGAAAAATACCTGAGACAAACAAAAATGAAAATACAACACACCAGAGTTTATAGGGGGTGGCGAAAGCAGTTCCAAGAGGGAAGTTTGTAGTGATAAATGCCTTCCTCAAGAAGCAAGTAAAGTCTGAAATAATCTAACATTATTCATCCAGGAACTAGGAAGAAAAGAACAAACAAAGTCCCAAATTTGAAGAAGGAAGGAGATAACAAAGATTAGAAGACAAATAAATGAAATAGAGATTAAAAAGACAATAAAGATCAGTGGAACTAAGGACTGGTTCTTTGAAAAGATAAAATTGACAACCCTTTAGTTAGAGTCACCAAGAAAAAAGAGAAGACTCAAATAAATCAGAAATGAAAGAGGAGATGTCACAACTGATACTACAGAAATATAAAGGATCATAAGAGACTACTCTCCAAACTGGACAACCTTGAAGAAATGGATAAATCCCAGGAAACATACAACCTACTAAGACTGAATCATGAAATTCAAAATCTGAATAGGCGGATCAGTAATCAAAAACCTACCAAAAAAACAAAAGTCCAGGGCCAGATGACTTCACTAGTGAATTTTACTAAACATTCAAAGAAGACTTAATATGAATCCTTCTCAAAGTCTTTCAAAAAATAGAAGGGGAGGGAAAGCTTCCAAACTCATTTTATAAGGCCAGCATTACCCTGATACGAAAACCAGACAAGGAATGCCACAAGAAAAGAAAATTACAGGCCTGTGTTCTTGATGAACATAGCAAAAATCCTCAACAAAATATTAACAAACCAAAGTTGACATTTAAAGGATGGCATACCATGATCAAGTGAGATTTATTCTGGGGATGAAAGGATGGTTCAACATCCTCAAAGTAGTCAGGGTGATACACTACCACATTAGCAAAATGTGGATAAATGAAATCAAATGAAGGACAAAAATCATATGGTCATCTCAATAGATGCAGGAAAAGCATTTGTCAAAATTCAACATTCATTTATGATGAAACACTCTCAACAAAGTGAGAATAGGGGGAACATAACAAAGGCTGTGTATGACAAACCCACAGCTACAGTGAAAAAGTGAAAGCCTCCTTTAAGGTTAGGAAAAAGACAAGGATGCCTGCTTTCATTATTTTTATTTAATATCATATTGGAAGTCCTAGCCAGAACAGTTAGGCAAGAAAAAAAAATAAAAGGCATTAAAATTGGAAGTGAAGAAGTGGAACTGTCACTGCTTGCAGATGTCATGATATTATATATTGAAAACCCTAAATATTTCACCAAAGTACCCGTTAGAACTAGTAAATAAATTCAGTAAAGTTAGAGGACACATAATTAAAACACAAAAATCGGTTGTGTTTCTACACACTAATAACAAACCGTGAGAAAGAAAAAGAAAGCAATTCTGTTTACAATTGCCTCAGAAAGAGTAAACTTCCTAGGAATAAATTGAACCAAGGAGGTGAAAGACTGATAAACTGAAATCTATAAGACATTAATGAAAGAAATTGAAGAAGACACAAATGAGTGGAAAGGTATAACATGCTCCTGGATTGGAAGAATAAATATTACTAAAATGTCCTTAGTACCCAGAGCAATCTACTGATTCAGTGCAATCCCTATTGCATATTCCAATAACATTTTTTTTTAAAGAAATAGAAAAAAAAATCTTAAAATGTGTATGGAACCACAGAAATCCCCAAGCAGCCAAAGCGGTCTTGAGAAAGAAGAACACAGCTGGAGGCATCATACTCCCCAATATCAAACTATTTTACAAGGCTATAGTAATTAAAACAGTATGGTATTGGATAAAAGCGGACATATAGATCAATAGAACAGAACAGAGAGCCCTGAAATTAACCCATGCACATATGGTCAATTTATGACAAAGGAGGGAAACATATACAGCAGGGAAAGTCTGTTCAATAAACAGTGTTGGGAAAACTAGACAGCCATATGCAAAAGAATGAAACTTGACCGCTATCTCTCACTATATTCAAAAATTAACTCAAAATGGATTAAGGACTTGAATGTTTAAGACCTAAAAGCATAAAACTCCTAGAAGAAAACATAAGCAGTTAAGCTACTTGACCTGAGTCTTGGCTATGATAATTTAAAAAAAAATTTTGTTTTTACATTTATTTATTTTTGAGAGACAGAGAGAGACAGAGTACAAGTGGGGGAGGGGCAGAGAGACCAGGAGACACAGAAACCAAAGCAGGCTGCAGGCTCAGAGCTGTGAGCACAGAGCCCGACGCGGGGCTCAAACTCACAAACCGTGAGATCATAACCTGAGCCAAAGTAATTCGCTTAACCTGCTGAGCCACCCAGGTGCCCCTTGGCTATGATAATTTGAATCTGACAATGAAAGAAAGCAAAAACAGCCTACTGAATGGTAGAAAATATTTGCAAATTCTACATCTGCCAGGAGGCTCATCTCCAAGATATATTAAGAACTCATACAACTCAGTGGCAAAAAAAACCCCAAGCAATCCCATTAAAAAATGGGCAGAAGATCTGAGTAGACGTTTTTCCAAGGAAGACCTACAGATAGCCAATAGGTACATAAAAAGATACTCAACATCATTAATCATCAGGGATATGCAAATCAAAATCACAAGGAGATACCAGTTCACACGTATTAGGCCATTATCAAGAAGACAAGAAATAACAGTGTTGGTGCAGATGCGGAGAAGTAGGAACCCTTGTGCACTGTTGGTGGGAATGTAAATTGGTGCAGTCACTGTGGAAAACAGTATGGAGGTTCCTTCAGTATCATAGGATCCAAAGATTCTACTTAGGGGTATTTTCTAAAGAAAATAAAAACATTAATGAAAAGATATATGTATCCCCATGTTCATTGCAGCATTGTTTACAAAAGCCAAGATATTAAAACAGCCTAAGTGTCTATCAGTGTGTGAGTGGATAAAAATTGTGAGATATGTATTTGTATATATAATTATAAATATAAGGGAATATTATTTGGCCACAAAAAAAGAATGAATTCTTGCCATTTGACAACATGGATGGGCCTCAAGGGCATTATGCTAAGTGAAAAAAAATCAGAGAAAGACACATACAATATGATCTCTCTTCTGTGTGCAGTTAAAAAAAAACAAACCCATAAAACAAGCTCATAGAGTACAGATGGGTGATTGTCAGAGGTGAGAGGGTGGGTAGGAGAAATGGGTGAAGGGGTCAAAAGGTAAAAGAAATTATACAGAAAGAATTGAAGTATAAAAGGAAAGTACCCTTATTACATCCCCTCACTTATCCTACTCCAGCGCACCCTCCAAGACTAACCACACTTAAAAATTTCACTAAGCCTGAGTGGCTTAGTTTGTTAAGCGTCCGACTCATGATTTCTGCTCAGGTCATGATCTTGCAGTTTGAGAGTTTGAGCCCCACATCAGGCTCTGTGCTATTTTAGAGCAGAGCCTGCTTAGGATTCTCTCTCTCCCTCTCTGTTCTTCCCCCACTCACACACTCTCTCAAAATAAATAAATAAAACTTAAAAAAAAGTCACTATGTGTTTATGAGGGTGTATACATACATGTACATGTTACGCATGTACATAATGACATGGGATTTTTACATATAAAAATCATGATATTTAGCATGTCTTTTCAGTTTTTGTTGTCATGCTGGGAACAATAGTTCCCTACAACCTTCTACCTTCTTACCAGAAGCAGAACTATCCCTGGGAGGGGGACGACCTTTAATAATAGAAACACAGTCTTTTTTTTTTTTTAATTTTCTTTTTTTAATGTTTATTTTTGAGACAGAGGAAGACAGAGTGCGAGTGGGGGAGGGGCAGAGAGAGAAGGAGACACAGAACCCAAAGCAGGCTCCAGGCTCTGAGCTGTCAGCACAGAGCCCAATGCGGGGCTCGAACCCACGAACCGTGAGATCATGACCTGAGCCGAAGTCGGATCCTTAACTGACTGAGCCACCCAGGCACCCCAGAAACACAATCTTGATACAAGCACGGAAGATGCATTTTCTTTATCAAAATATGTCCCAATTATTAGAATTTATTTCCTCAGATATGAAAAAGGGACACATAGTGATAGGAAAAGGGTGCAATTTTTGTGTCTCAGAAGGTCTGTGTTAATCCGTAGGTTAGAATGTGGCAAAACTCACAACTGAGATGCAGTGTAAGACCATTGGTAGAAATCCAAGGAGAGGGTGAGTCAACTATTCTTTAGGAAAGTTTGGTTATTGTCCTCACATCTTGTTCTGCACCTTTTCTTGTCCCATTTCTCTTTTAGTCCATGTGTCTGGAGTATCTCCATGAGAAATGGCTTCATTCCATGAAGCTTAGGAGAGATTCCCAGCATGAAATCCCCTCTGACGGAGGCATTTTCCAGTTATTTATTATCATAGAAACCATCACATCATACTGTCAGCATCCATCAGGCATCTTGGCCAGTCTTTCTTCAATACTATTACTTAAAAAATAGTAATATTGAAAAAAAGGATAATTATTTAAAAGAACGCTTCTTTTTTTTAATGTTTATTTTTCAGAGAGAAAGACAGTGTGATCGGGGGAGGGGCAGAGAGAGAGAAACAGAACCCAAAGCAGGCTCCAGGCTCTGAGCTGTCAGCACAGAGCCCGATGCAGGGCTTGAACTCAAAAATGGTGAGATCATGACCTAAGCTAAAGTCAGACACTTAACTGACTAAGCCCCCCAAGCACCCCTGAAAAACTTCTTTAGGACAATCCCTAATTAGCCTAGTTTGGACATGTCTGCTATATTGACTCCTAGGTGAGTTATTTTCAACTCTGGTTGAAACTCTGGTCTTTTATAAATGTTTGGCCCTTTTCTTCTCCTTTATCAAAAAATGGTGAAAATTAGGGGCGCCTGGGTGGCTCAGTCAGTTGAGAGTCTGACTTCAGCTCAGGTTATGATCTCGCAGTTTGTGGGTTTGAGCCCTGCGTCAGGCTCTCCATTGTCAGCTCAGAGACCACTGTGGATCCTCTGTTCCCCTCCTCTCTCTGCCCCACCCTCCACTTGTTTTCTCTTTCTCTCAAAATAAATAAATAAAAACTTGTAAGAAATTGGTGAAAATTGATTAAATATTTTTGTAAAGGACTTTGTTCTCCTCTTTGATGCTGTGTGCCGTCTCTGCAAAGAAGTTAACAAAGTTTCCTCAAAGATTCCCATTTGGAGAACCTACTTTTTCTTCAATCCAAACAAGGAAAATAAAGAGTTGAGATCTCTTTGTGTGGGTTGGCCTGTATTTTTTTTTCAAATAAATAGCTTCATTACATTCCCCCCCCCCCCCCCAAATGCCTAAGTTTATCTTACGGATAGTCATAAAAACCTGGTATGTGTTCTTAAAAGTTATTTAATATTGACTTAAAAATTTTTATAACGGGTGTTCACGAGAGGTCAATGGTCGCTAGATTTTTGGGATGGCATCTATTTAACAGCATTTCCTTAGGTCCTGAGACTGACTTTAATTTTCTCGGGCTAGATTTCAAGAGGTTTCAAGAGGGTGATGTATCCGTGCTGAGATTTGAGGCAGGTGGATTCTCTGAAGCATTCAGCCTAACAGCCCGAGGGAGTGATATTGCCACTTAGCTAATTAGTTCATGCAGCATCCCTTTGGGCTAGTTTAGCAGGATTATCACTATTTTTGCAGATTAAGAAAATGAGGCGTGAGGCTTTGCATTGGTTCATGTCAAAAGTTTTGGCAGTCAGTGCTGGAGTTTCAGAATTGTAGATCTTTACTCAGTTACTCGTTTGCAGACTTTGGTGTTGTTGTTTCAAATATATATTTTCAAAGCAACAATTTCATTTTCATTGAGTTTATTTTTATAACAGATTCATACTTTTTGAGTCATGTAGGTTTTAACTTGAATGTGACCCAGCTGTGATTATTGTCCTACTAAGTGTGATGGCGGAATTTATGAACTTGAGTTAAATCACAAATAGACTTACCAGGTTCACATAAGCATTGTGGGCATTAAAAATTGTTTGATATGGCCATCTGTGACATAAACACAATCTAAATAAGAAATGAGAGACGGGCACCTGAGTGGTTCAGTTGGTTGAGCGTCTGATATCAGCTCAGGTCATAGTCTCACGGTTCGTGAGTTTGAGCCCCATATCGGGCTCGCTGCTGTCCGTACTGAGCCGTCCTCAGATCCTCTGCCCCCCTCGCTCTGCTCCTCCCTCCCTCACTCATGCTCTCTCTCAAAAATAAATAAAAACATTAAGATAAAAGAAATGAGAGACACCGGGATCTCTTGGAAAGCACCTGTGATTTCTGTCTGAAGACTAGAGTCCTGGCTCACCTCATTCTAACAGAGCGGACATGTCTAATGCACTTTCGCCATCTTTCTCTTTAGAACTAGTTTCGAGAAAAATGTTAGCCAAATATTTATTCAGTTAATACTTACCTACCCACCTGTTTACCTAACTTCCACTGAGGGAATGACTCTTCTCTCCAATCAGACTCTACTTGTCAATATCCAAATAAACTGGTTTTTCCAAGACAGTGCTGAACTCAGTGAAGAATCCAGGCAAGAGGTCCGCTGTAAGCATGTGGGTCCAAAAGGAAAACTCATTTTCCTTGAATTTATTTTTATAACAGATTATAACAGTTTTGAGTTTTGAATTGATACCTTTTCACTTGACTTGATTCCATAGTCATGGATTTGACAACTAACGTTGTAGCCATTGGTCAGTCACTAATGAAAGCTGTTCCTGGCACCCAAGGGTCTGGGTTGCGAGTACCTCACGTTCCATCCTGGGGTATCCATCCCTCCATAACTAGGTGTGTTGATGCTTAACATTATACTCATATTTCAAATACTGTTTAAAGGGCAAGGGAAATTGTATGGGCTAATAAGAAAATTTACAAATTTAAAAACATATTCTAACTTATTATTATGTTTTCCATTATCTAAAGCTATAATTCTCTAGATTAGCACCAAGCGACCAATATTTCATTCCTGTTAAGGGTTCTGGAAAAGCTTCCCTTGTGTGCAGTTGATTTGACTTATTTTTTTGTGTGTGATTGAAGGTATTATTTGAAAATGCATTGTAAGTTAAAAATCGTACTTTTTCCAAAAAGTTTGAATTGCTTTATACAATGGTCTTTTTTCTTTTTTTTTTTTCAGTTGACATATGTTACTTGGATTATATTTTGAGATTCTTAGTATATCTGAAAACAGCCTAGTTAATTTAATTATAATGACTCAAATATCTCTTTAAGATTAATCTTTAGTTCAACTGGCTACTCATGAACATTTGGGGAAAAATTTGCCATGCAGAATGAGGAAAACAACTATTATTCAGAACAGTGGTTTGATTTAATTCTAGTTAGAAATTATATACTCAGAACTATATAATTATTTTTAAATTATGTGTTTATGAATTTCTGTATATATTATAGATATGTATGCTCTAAAGAAAAATAGCATATTTTAGTCAGTTTGACGAGAGTTTTGAAGTTATTTGTTTACATAACATATTCACCTTCACCTTCAAGAGTCCAACAATGAAGGTCTTTATCAAGGTTAAGAGGCAAGACATTTGGAAAAAAAAAAGTATGAAGTAAGTGCTCAGTCTATTACTAGGTAATATTGAGAGTAACCCAAAAGGGACACAATAGGGGGCAAGCAATTGAAGATCAAATACAGTAAAACTTGGATTGCGAGTAACTTGTTCTGCCAGTGTTCCGCAAGACGAGCAAACCTTTCTGATAAACGAGCGGGGTCTTGCAATAGGAGTCATTCAGGACGCTGAATGTCACATGATCACAACTGAGCCAATGGTTCTTGAAATTCACTTTGATGTACAAATGCTTTGGATTACAAGCATGTTTTCAGAACGAATTATGCTCACAAACCAAGGTTTTACTTTAATAAAATGTGTCCTACGTCAGACGATGGTAAGTGCAATGGGAAAACTGCCGGGAGGGGCAATAGGGAACCAGGATGTGGCAGCAGCTTTAAGTCAAGCAGATGACTAGTGGATGGAGTAGAGGCAGCTGGGGACAAAATCAAGGTCGGGGTTAGCTCTATAAAGGGTCCTTATGAGACAGGCAGGAAAGGAGAAAAGTGGGAGAAGATGTGGATGAGGTGAGTTGTGGAGTGAAGGCAGCTCCAAGGGCCTCATGTCTATTGGCCCCAATTTCCTTAAGTTTGGAAGGAAATGATCTGCTGAGTGTGTCTGGAGTGGAAGTTTAGAGTTCAGAGTGAGAGGGAGGGATTCGGACAGCTCATTGCTGGAAAAAACACAAGTAGTTGACGGGGAGGAGAGGGCTACTGGGAGCCAAAACCTGGGCTCAGGAGCAGGTGTCTTGGGGCAGGGGTGGGGTGTGGGGATGGGGCTCCTGCTTCTCACCAGCAGCAGCCATGAGCCTGGAAGCAAAGACCCAGGAAAGTGGGCTGTTGGAGAGGGGAGAAGTGGAGTCCTTGGGGAGAATGTGATGGTGTCACTGCCCGGGGGGGCCCCAGATTCAGCGCGGGAGAGAAGTATGCTGTGACTGGAGAATTACTTTGTTTCTGTTTTATGGAAAGGAATGTATGAGGCCCCTGGGTGGCTTAGTCAGTTAAAGCATCTGACTCTTGACTTTGGCTCAGGTTGTGATCTCACAGTTCGTGAGTTCGAGCCCCATGTTGGGCTCTGTGCTAATGGTGCAGAGCGTGCTTGGGATTCTCTCTCTCTCTCTCTCTCTCTCTCTCTCTCTCTCTCTCTCTCTTTCTTTCCCCCTTCCCCCAAAATAAATAAATAAACTAAAAAAACTTAACTTGGCCAATCACTTCTAGAATGTGTCTTTAAAAAAATAAATAAAAACATAAAATGTTGCCTTAAAATTCTCACAATAGGCACAATTGTGAGGCAGTGTGCCAGAGCTTAAGGGAAATTTTTCTTGAGAGCTTTGTTAAGGGCAGGTAATATTGCAGGGCAGGTAATGATACCCTCTGGGCTCTATGTAAGTGGGGGGAAAAACAACAACAACAAGATCTTTAACAAGCCCATTCCTTGGACACCTGTAGTTTTAATTCCTAGGGAAAAAAAAAGAAAGAAAGAAAACTGAAGCTCAGTGATTTACATGTGTTTGTTTCTAAAGGTGAAACCGGTGATGCACAGGAGACTCAACGTGTCGGCTCGCTTCAGAAAACCGCTGCAGGAGCCCTGCACTATCTTGTAAGTTGGAGCCCTTTCCTATTGAGGTTGGCGGCTTGGTTGCTCTCCTCGTGGTTTGGAATTTGTTCCGTGGTGTTAAAAGTATGACCGTTTCCGATGGTGTGGCTCACTCATTTTTTTCTCTCTCTCTCTTTTTTTTTCCCCCCAGCTTGATTGCCAATGGAGACCTCATAAGTCCGGCTTCTCGCCTCCTCATCCCTAGAAAAACCTTGAGTCAGTGGGATCATGTCCTACAAATGGTCACGGACAAAGTAACTCTGAGGAGCGGGGCTGTCCACAGGTACATCAGGGCAGTCTGACGGGTTTCATAACTGTTCAGGGTGACCCCAGCAGGCTCCGGAGTCACTGGTCCCCAGATTGTGAATTTCAGCTCTCCGGCGAGGCTCCATTTATCTGCCTCAGTTTCCCTATCTGTAAAATAAGTAGTAGTACTTACCTTATAGAGTCCTGTTAGGAGTGAGGTAACCCACATAAAGAGATTAAGATAGTCCTTGGTACATAGTAGTGCATCCTCAAGTATTAACTGTTTTTGTTCTTTTAGTTTAGAGCCAATAGGTAAATGTCAACTTTCTTTTGGTTGAGAAGGAGTTTTTATTGAATGAGCTAGCTTCTTGGCTCTAATTAGCTGTCCTTTTTTCCAGGAGATATTTTTGATTCCTTGATACTCAAACCTATTTGCCTAGCATAAAAAGTCAGAGATGAGCAGGTTTGAATGGGTTAAGGCGGAAGGAGGTAGGCTAGAGAGGTAATTAAGTGGGGTCATTTAAACTTCAGAAATCAAGAGCATTTCCTCAAGTTATGAAATTCAAAAAAAAATTTTTAATGTTTTATTTATTTTTGAGAGAGGGAGAGAGAGAGACAGAGCATGAGTGTGGGAGGGCAGAGAGAGAGACACACACACACATGCACACACAGAATCCTAAACAGGCTCCAGGCCCCCCACTGTCAGCACAGAGCCTGATGCGGGGCTCGAATTCACGAACCGTGAGATCACGTCCCCAGCTGAAGTTGGACGCTTAACCAACTAAGCCACCCAGATGCCCCATGAAATTTAAGTGAAGATTCAAATCGTGGCTTTTAAATTGTGAAGCATAGGAAATTATCCCTTGATGAAGGCTGACTTATTTGGTTTCTTTTTGGTGGGAGAGTTACAAATAATATGTGCAAAGACGGAACCTATTAAGAATCTATGTACCGTGTGACACACAATATTTGAAATCCAGTCCCGAGTTTTCTGGCATTCTCAGATCCTGTCTTTCTCTCAGTCTCTCTAACATACTCTGCTAGAGGAGTGTACTTTTACTTCCAACTTCCTGTGCCTGTTTTCATATCCGTATGTCTACATATCTTTTTATAGACCTATCTGATAAGTTCTCAGAATATTGCATATTCTTTCAGTTAAATTTGTATATAGATTAATATATGTGTATTCACCTGTTAATATGCATAATTTCACAGCCATTGAGATTTTAAATATAATCAGGTATGATATATAAATAATATAAATACGCATACACATATTTAGATACAGTTGAAAGTAGTACTTCAGATGCGGTAAGAAAAAAATTCAAACAGGACAAAAGACCTAAAAGTGTTTTGTCTCACCTTGGCTCTCCAGCCCCCCTCTCTAATACTTCTCTGCATTATTCCAGAAATATTTTGTGCATTCGGAAGCACGTACATCTTTTATTTCTTAAAAACACAGATGGGCGCGAACACACACACACACACACACACACACATACGTGACGCACACACACACGTATGAGTAAGTATATAAACATACCTTGATGTTTTTCCTATAACAGCAAATCTTGGAGCAGGAATAACTCTCTATCTTACAATTTTTAATGAGTACAAAATATTCCATTTCAAGGGTGTGGCCTAATCTGTTTGAAGAGTCTCCTCTTGATGGAAATTTAGGTTATTTCCCATCCTATGCTATTACATGTACATGTCTTTGTATGTAAGCAGAGTTTATCAGGAGACTGAAGTATAGATGTCGAATTGCTTTCTAGTTGTAATGCATTTAAAATTTTGCTAGAGGGGTGCCTGGGTGGCTCAGTCGGTTAATAGTCTGACTTTGGCTCAGGTCATGATCTCACGGTTCGCAATTTCGAGCCCCGCATCGGGCTCTGTGCTGATAGCTCGGAGCCTGGAGCCTGCTTCAGATTCTGTCTGTCTGTCTGTCTCTATCTCTGCTCCTCCCCTGCTCATGCTCTGTCTCTCTCTCTCTCTCTCTCAAAAATAAATAAACATTAAAAATGAAATAAAATTTTGCTAGACACTGACAACTGTCTTCCAGAGAGTCTGTGCTGATTTGAACTTTCACTGAAAGTACATGAAACGGCCTGGTTCTCCTACTCTCATCCATACTGTAAAAGTATCAAACATTTTGTCTTTTCGTTCACATTGGGTAAAAACAGTATTTCGTCGTTTCTTGCTTTTTATTTATTTAATATACAACAGTAACAACCGAAACAGCATCTGCTGCTCCTTTCTTGCATGCGACGTATTCTTCCAGGTGTTCTACGTTTTAAACTTAATTAAGTCAGCAACCCTGTGAGGTAAGTAGGGTTATTATTCGTTTTTAGTAAACCTGAAACACGAGACGGGGGGTGGGCATGGGGGCGGAAGTTACTTCTCCAAGATTAGGCAGGTAGTGGTTAGTGGAGCTGGGATTCAGGCCTCCTGAGGAGGCAGTCTGGCTCCAGAGCCTGTGCTCTTAACTTCTAAGTTATTCTCTAAATAAATGCCACAAATTTATCTTCCATTATATATGAACTGTCTGTATTACATTTGCATTTTTATCTTATTGATTTAGAGACACTCTTTACATAGTAGGGAGATTGGCTCTTTCTCATAATGAGTTTTTAAAAATTTTTTTTAATGTTTATTCATTTTTGAGAGAGACAGAGACCGACCATGAGTGGGGGAGGGGCAGAGAGAGAGGGAGACACAGGATCCGAAGCTGGCCCCAGGCTCTGAGCTGTCAGCACAGAGCCTGATGTGGGGCTCCAACTCATGAACCCTGAGATCATGACCCGAGCTGAAGTCAGAGGCTTAACTGACCGAGCCATCCAGACGCCCCTCTCATATGAGTTTTAAATATATTTCCAGTTTATGTCTTTGATATTCCTTGTGTTTTTTGTTGGTTTTTTTTTTTTGGGGGGGGGTATATAGTTAAGTTGAATTTTGGTGCAAATTTTCAATCTTACGATCATTAAGTTTTATGACTAGTGTAGGTTTTTCCCATTCCAAGATTATAAAAATATCCTGTAGTGTTTTCATCTTGTACTTTTATTTTTTTTTTATTTTTTATTTAAAAAAAAATTTTTTTTTTAACGTTTATTTATTTTTGGGACAGAGAGAGACAGAGCATGAACGGGGGAGGGTCAGAGAGAGAGGGAGACACAGAATCGGAAGCAGGCTCCAGGCTCCGAGCCGTCAGCCCAGAGCCTGACGCGGGGCTCGAACTCACGGACCGTGAGATCGTGACCTGAGCCGAAGTCGGATGCTTAACCGACTGAGCCACCCAGGCGCCCCTCATCTTGTACTTTTAAATTTCACCTAAAACTTTGATCCTTCTGGATTTTATTTTGGTGTCAGGAGTGAAGGCAGACCCCAATAGTTATGTATCTATCTATCTATCTATGTATATATATATTTATTTGTTAGATGTACAGTTATATTTTTTGGCATATACATAAATGTAAACCCGCTCAATAAATAATATAAAGCATGCAAAGATCTATACACACAATTGTATGCCCAGATACACCTGTTCATACATGTACTGGTATACACAAATAAAATATATGCGAGTATAAATGCAGAAATGAAAATATATGTCCCCCCCCCCCCATACTTGAATACTTGGAGAAATTTAATTCTCAGTGCGATGCCAGATAGGAGTGAGGTTTGGTTGCTGGTCACTGGAGACATGCCCATTTTCCTTTCACAGAACATTAAAAAGTCTCCTGGTTGGACCCTCCCTGTGCTTCAGTATATGTATATATCAGAAGCATCTCATTAAAATTGGTTCAACTCCCTGTGTATGTGTCTTGCCTTTTGTAACAAAGGGAAGAAGCAGGTTAGCGAAAGTCCTGTAAAAGAAGGCTAAAACCTGGGTTAGAATTTAGTCAGCACCTGTAACTACCTGCAGAAGAAATCAGTCAAATCTTGGCTACTTCCAGATCCAGAGTGAAGCCGCCTTTTAATTTCAAGCCATAAAAGTGAACTACTGACTCAGATCTTCCTGTGGTGGAGGAAGATGAAGGTCTGGGTCCAGGCCAGTGGTTCTCAGCCAGGGGCAATTGGGCCTCCAGGGGCCATTTGGCAGTGTCCAGAGTCCTTTTTGTTAGTCACACCTGGGGACAGGGCAGCTACTACTATTCCATCTAGTGGGTGGAGGCAGGTGCTGTTAACATCCTACAGTTAGTCCACAGGCAGGCTCCTCTCACCCCCAACAACGAATTGTCGGGTCCAACAGGCCAGTAGCATCACTGCTCAGACATCCTGGTCTGGGGTGAACGGCAGGAAAACCAGAAAATCTGGGTTAAGTGTTGGTATTTAGACTTTAGGGATAGAGTTACAGTGCTCTAAAGAAGGAGCATCTTTATACTAAATCCGTCCATACACATTTTGGGGTTCTGTGGCTGCTTTCTTTGTACTGTCTGGCTCCTTTGGATATGGCCATTTACAGAATCAGTAAAGAAGCAGACAGATCATTGCCTTTTCTTTTTTTTTCTTTGCAAATGTCACTAACCTTTATTAGGTGATATAAGAAGTCTGAGAATTTTCTTTAGTGATTATCTTGAAATCCTTCCAGTCACTAACTCCTCTATTTATAACCTTCAAGAATAGGCATTACTTCTCTGGTGTTGTTTTCTAATAGTCTGCTTTTTCTTGTTCTTCAGGGGGAGAGAAAAAGATTCTGTGGACACGTTTAAATCGTCTAGCAGAGTTATCACTGTTCTTTTAATAAGTAACATATTCCTTGTAGTTTGCAGCAGTGGTTTTACAGTAAAGGGAAGTCCTTGTGAAATCCCTTGATTCTGGGAAGATGAGGGGAGGCCAAAAAAAAAAAAAAAAAAACCCAAAAAGGAAGAGGCAGGAATGCTATGTGGTTCTGCACCATTAATCCTGGTAATGGGCTCCTTTGCCTCTTGTTGTCTGACCCCATTCTGTGTGTGTTTGGAGGTACGATTTTGGCTGACGGCTCTTGCACAGAATGCAGTAAGTTTGTCAACCTGACAAATACATTAAGAAAATAAATTAAAAAAATTTTTTAACGTTTATTTATTTTTGAGACAGAGAGAGAGCATGAACAGGGGAGGGTCAGAGAGAGGGAGACACAGAATCCGAAACAGGCTCCAGGCTCTAGGCTCTCAGCTGTCAGCACAGAGCCCGACGCGGGGCTCGAACCCATGGACTTCGAGATCATGACCTGAGCCGAAGTCGGCCGCTTAACCGACTGAGCCACCCAGGCGCCCCAAGAAAATAAATTTTAAAGAGTGCTCGCAAAATAGAAATAGAAGAATCGATCTTCAGCGGGAGTGGAGCTCCATTTAAAGCCCCGTGTCCTGTACAAGTTCGTGCTCTCCGTCCCAAATCTTACTATGGCAGCAAGACGGGATCCCCCTGTTGGATGGTTAAGGTTTCTTGGGACGATGTCCTGTGCGGATTATAATGCTGGCATTTAATTGAAGCCAATGACTTTGAGGTACTTGTAATTCAATAATTAGAATTAGTAACAAATGAGCCAGCATAAGAGCAGAGGATTTTTACTGAACTTTGTAATGTTAAGTAGCTCTCTCATGCTTGTTAAGAGCTGAATTGTTGGCATTCATATTTTTGGCAGACTTTACACGTTAGAAGGAAAGCTGGTTGCGAGCGGGGCCGAGTTGGAGAATGGGCAGTTTTACGTGGCGGTCGGCAGGGATCGGTTCAAGAAACTGCCTTACAGTGAATTACTGTTTGACAAGTCAACAATGAGAAGGTCGTATGGGTAAGTGTTCCCCCTCATTCGTGTCTCCTACTTTAGTTACCACTTGAAATAACGAGTCTAATGTTCACCACTGGTATATTTTATATAATCTTACTGATTATCAGTTAGAATGGAAAGCATGGGGAAGATATATGTGTGTGTGTGTGTGTGTGTGTATATATATATATATATATATATATATATATATATAGCTATTGTTTTTGCCGAGATTGGAGATTTATTTTTTTTTGCACAAAAATACAATTTTGGGGAATCTATGAAAGACAGTATAGTATTTTTTAACCGTTCACTTATGAAGTCATAGTAAATATAAAGGCTTATTTTTGTGAAGGAGACATGGCAATGGACTTCTTTGTAGCATACATTATTAGACATTTAATAATGTCTCCACTGTTTAGCTGCACCAGATCATTTTTTAGTTGGTGCATATACAAGCATCTAAAAGTTTAAAATATTTAAATTTAAAGACAATATTTAATACTCCTTTTAATTTTTTTTTAAGTTTATTCATTTTTGAGAGAGAGAAAGAGCATGAGGGTAGGGGCAGGAAGAGAGGGAGACACAGAATCCAAAGCAGGCTCCAGGCTCTGAGATGTCAGCATGGACTGAAGTCGGACACTTAACCGACTGAGCCACCCAGGTGCCTCAGTCCTTTCAATAACAGGAAGAGATAAAAGCGATATAATTCCACTTGCGTAAGTAAATAAAGCAGTGATACAGAGTATAATTATGACATGCAAACTTGTAAATATACTTAAAAAATTTTTTTAAACTTAATTTTAGAGTGAGAGAGAGAGAATCCCAAGTAGGCTTGAAGCTCAGTGTGGAGCCCCACGTGGGGCTTGATCCCACGACCCTGGGATCATGACCTGAGCCAAAGTCAAGAGTCGAACGTCTGCTCAACCAACTAAGCCACACAGGCACCCGTAAAGATTACCCTTTTAATTGCATGCAATACTCTGTTGCCCCTTTTTTTCTCTATGAGATGTCCTGTGTCTGTGAAGGGTGCCTCACTCCAGATGAGTTGATGGCTGGCAAAGGCATCGGTTCAGAGCCCTGGTGGATGCAGGCGCCCCTTGGTTTGCCTGTGGTGCTGCTTTTTCCAGTGGTTCTGTGGCCACTTTGCTATCAGAAACGGACTCTTTGTGGTTGTCCTCTGCTAGGGTGTGTGACAGACACTTGTGCAGACAGAGCACAAGCTTTATCAAGCTATCAGGAGAGACTGGCCGAGGGTTTCTAAATAAGTAAGGGATGAAATGGAACTTCAGGGGGGTGGTGTTTGGGGTGTGCAAGAGCACGTGGTTTTCCAGCACTTTAGAATTCTTTACCAGCACACTGATCGATGGCTGTCCTTACCCATCTACAAACTCAAACCCAGCAACACTGGGTTCGCCTGCCATGAGCCTCAGCGTGTACTTGAGGGCAGTGAGAGAGCTGTAGCTCGCAGGCGGCCTCACTCAACCGAACGAGTAAGACCTTTATGGATGTGTGGTCTTGTTTTCAGAGGTTCACTGGGTTGCAAGACGCTTCCTAACAACACAGACATCTCTGAAACCACATTCTTATAGCCAAGGAGAACTTTTATTTTTTTGTAGAGAATGACTGGTTTAGAAGCTCCCTGAATGGAAGCAAACACCAGTGTTTTGCTGTGTCTGAGCTTCTGCGGTCGACCCTGCAGACATTATGAAAAGAATGGACATTTACTGTTTTTGACTCAATCTGGCAAAATTACTCAGCTTAGGAAATGACTTTTTGAAATGCATATAGAAAATTGGGGGATTTGAATAAAAATGCCATGAAACACTTTAAGGTGGTACTAAAAGTATAAGGGAGCATTGATTAAAATAGTTTAAAAATCTTTTGGAGGGCCACTTGGAAACTTTATGGTGGTCTTTGTGAAATTGGGAAAAAGTATGTGGTGCTTTTTGTGAGACACCGATGTCCGTCACCAGTTGACTTGCAGGTCAGGACGACAAGTTGGAATGACAATTATCTGGCATTACGTGTTATTTGTAAATAACGTTCAGATTTCTAAATTGCAATTTGTTTCTGCAGTCAGAAGTCTTCTTCACTACCTCCTATCGTAGGATCCAGAAAGTCTAAAGGGAGTGTAAGTATCAGATGCTTTACTCATTAATGTTCTATATTTCGATGTGATACAGAGAGACTGTCCTCTGGGTTTCAATTAAATTTGAAGAAATAAAACTTTACCTGCCTTGTGGCATGTGAGCACTTATGTGAAACAATGCTAGAACATTAGTGTTACAGCTAAGGTCTTCAAAGTGAAGCAGCATTTTAATTTTTGTTTTAAGTTTGTTTGTTTATTTGTTTATTGTTCGTTTGTTTGTTTATTTATTTTTGAGAGAGAACGGGAGTGAGGGAGGGGCAGAGAGAGCGAGAGTATGAATCCCAAACAGGCTCCAGGGGCTCAAATCCACCAACTACCTGAACTGAAATCCAGATTCGGCCACTTAACTGACTGAGCCACCCAGGTGCCCCTTGAACCAACATTTTTAAAATACAGATTTCAAAGTAGGCAATCTTTTTCCTTGTATACAGGCCTGATATAACTTACCTCGCAGTTGAAATCTGGGAAGTGATACATAAAAGTAGAAGAAATGAGGGGTGCCTGGGTGGCTCAGTCTGTGAGACGTCTGAGTTTGGCTCAGGTTGTGATCTTGTGGCTCATGAGTTTGAGTCCCACATCGGGCTCTGCTCTGACAGCAGGAGCCTACTTGGGATTCTCTCTCTCCCTCTCTCTCTGCCTCTCCCACACTTGCGCGTGCTTGCTTGCTCTCTCTCTCTCTCTCTCAAAATAAATGAACTTTAAAAAAAAAACCCAAAAAGGGGTGCCTAGGTGGCTCAGTTGGTTATGCCTCTGACTTTGGCTCAGGTCATGATCTCACGGTTTGTGGGTTCGAGCCCCACATTGGGCTCTGTGCTGACAGCTCAGAGCCTGAAGCCCGCTTCAGATTCTGTGTCTCCCTCTCTCTCTTCCCCTCCCCTGCTCATGCTCTGTCTCTCTCTTTCAAAAATAAATAAACAATAAAAAATTAAAAATAAAAAACCCCCAAGAAGTAGAAGAAATGCTGTATTATGTCACATTAATGGTCTTTCTCAGTCTGGTTTTCTGTCTCTGGCAAAGATTAAAGAGGAAGTCTTTGTTTAAAAAAAAAAAAGAAGACAATCCTGTTATATTTCTTTAAAAGATTGAGAAGCACTCTAAATATTTCCCTATCCATCATTCATCCACTTATTTGTTATTTAACAAATAATTGTTTATTATTGTTAACAGTAATTATTGTTAATTCAGCAGATGTCCATTAAACTGCTCTCCTGGGGGAACTGTGACCAGCATTTAGTCCTAACTTCTTAGCGTGTGGTACCTCCTCACAGTGATGAGTCTCATCCCAGGTGGAGTGCTGCTGGGATGGCTTTTTCTGGCTGAGGCTTCTCTTTCTGCTCTTTCGATTGAAAGACCGGCAGTGATCAGAATGGATTTGACATGTCCCCCTGTCTGAACATTTCCCCCTGATTTAACTACGCAAAATTTTTCCATTGGTATTTTGTGAAATAAGCTAATGCTGGGCACTGATACCATTTAGGTATCTCCCCTCCCCTTCACCCCATTTTTGTGTATCATGCAAATCCTGTCAGTACAGAGCTTGATGTGGGACTTGATCTCACGAACCGTGAGATCGTGACCTGGGAGCCGAGATCAAGAGTCAGATGCTTAACGGACTGAGCCACCCACATGCCCCATGTTGGACTTACTTATTTGAGAAATCACCCTGCATGTGGTGTCTGCAGAGAAGTGGATTGGGGAAGGACAGAGGCAGTGGGTGGCTGGACCCAGGCATGTGATGCAGGTGACTTGGTCAGGTGGCTGCAGGTGACATGGATGTCTGTGACCATTCTTCCTTGAGTATATTGTAGCTGTTGTCGCTGAATGATGCATTCATCCAACAGGCATCTCTTGAGTGCATGTTATGTCCTGGGTATTGTATTAGTGCTTGTGCAGAGAGGGAGGCAGAGATTCTAGAGAAAACACGAAGTGTGTGGAACTTACGTTCTAGAGGAGGAGAAAGAGAAACAAACAGACAATGCATTTGGTATTAAGCTTGAGGATAAGGGATAAGCTTGAGGAAAGATACATCAAGGAATGGGAAGAGCAAGTGAGAGGATGTTGCAGCATCTGGGTGGTCAGGACAGCCCTCGTTTAGGGGGTTGTATTTGAGCAGAGTCATAACGTGCCTGGCACATAACAGGTGCTCACTGAACCTGTCTAGGTGTGTGAATGACGGGCAGTGAGCTGCATGGAGAGACCGTCTTTGGTCAGTAATTCCAAAGTCACAAACTTAGTTTTTAACAGAAGGATTCATTTACTCCTTCCTTTAATTAATTGGGTCCCTGGAGAATGTACATGTTTGTAAGATCATTAGCCGCTTGGCACTGAGTGGGGGTGGGAGAGAAGCGGCCAGGGGAGACCCAGCTCAGGGCTTTGGGAATCACTGCCGAGTCAGCGGGAAAAGCACCCTCAAATTCGTGATACGGATCAAAGGGGATGCAGAACTGGGTTTTTATGAATTCATTTCTCACCAGGCTTTCTAGGAATTGCTCTACTGCATAAGGAAGGGGAGTGCGGGAGGTGGCCTGATAGAGTTTAGTAAAAAAAAAATAAAAGCGGGGCGGAAAGCTACCAGAGTCTGCACAGGGGGCCCCTGCTGGTGTGTAAGTGCCTAGCGCAGCCGCATCCACCCTGTGGTAGGGAGTGCGGGTGGTGAGGGCTTCTGGGCTCATGCAGGCCCTTCCAGAGCCCCTAAGGAATGCCCCGTGCAGAGCAGGATGAGACCGGAAAGCCATTCCTTACACGAACGCCTGGTGCTGGGAGAATCACAGACGCGAGCAAATGGAGAGTAATTTTAGCGTGCAGTTCTAGCCTTGAAAACAGAAGGAAGATATGCGTGAATGGTGTTAAATTCTGTTCACAGTGGAAACACACCCCATCATATGGGAGGCTGTGGTGTAGCAGCCGGGACGCCCCGCGTAGTGTCAGGGTGCCCCCTAGTGGCAGATGTGCGAACTCAGAGATTTGAAAACTAAAACCAGAGGCTAAAAGTTGTTCTTGTTTATTACCATGTGGCTGTTACATCTTGTGATGAGTAGTTTACAGATTCCAATATTATAATTGGTAAAGTTCTGGTAAAAAAAAAAAACAAACAATACGATTATCCGTGTATCCCAAAGTCACTGTGAAGCAAGATAAGGTCCAGATGTTTCCAAAGCTCTATTTTGCCTTTTGGGAGACTGAGTCCAGGATGGATAAAAGGGCTTTTTTTGGGGGGGAGGGGGGGACACTTGCCATCACCAGATTCGCAAGTGAGAGAAATGCCAGCCTGATTCTGGGTCTACTTTCCTGCTTAGAAGTCTCCCTTTGGGGTGCGTCTCTGAAAGACACGCATGGCGGAGGCTGTCGTGTGAGGCAGATCCCTCGCGAAACTTGGTGTTTTATGGCCTCTGTGCCTTTGGCACCTGTTCATGGGGACTGGGAATGTGTTTCCTGTGGTCATGAGTTGAGTGGCCTTTATTGGAAAGAGCCGAGGGAACTATTTAAAAAAATCCCAGTTTCAGTAGAGTGAGGGGAGATGGAAGGGTTCTTTTCAGTTCTTTTGTTTATTTGAGCCAACAGATTGCTTTTCCTGTCGGATACACTGATGTGTGTGGGGCAAGAGGCAGGGCAGTGGTCGAGATACCGCACGGGGTCCAGTGTTTGCATAGGACATGCTGTAAAATCAGGCTGCTTCTTGACTCCTTATTCTCAGGCATGTTGACCCAATTTGTCACTTGTAGGTGGTCTTTTCAGGGAATCATGCCATATTATAAATATTTGTAGTGCCTTGGCATCAGGCAGCTTCGTGTAGAAAAACCAGACCTGGGTAACCGTGAGAGAGTTAATCCCCTTTATCTGTAAAATGGTGACAGTAATACCATATTTGTGTCAAGTGGGTACTTAGAATGTAAGAAAGTACTCAACAATACTGCTTTTTCTGTACAAGATAGCAAAACTCCCCTCTTACCTATGCCCCCCCCCCAAATAGCCACAACTCTCTATTTATGTATCTATGTTATAAGTCACGTGTGGAAGTCTCAGAAAAGAAAGGAAGATCCCTGAGAATGCAAGCTGGTGCTTCCATAATTGGATATGTGGATGTCGGTTTCCAAAGCTGTGCCTTATATTGTTGGAAGTCACCAGCCTTTCTTGATGCTCCCAAATCGCCCTTTTGAGTGTCCTTATCAGTAATGTAGTATATCAGAACTTCCTGTATAGTTTACAAGAGAGCTGGTTTTTAAAATCGTGTGAATCTCAGGCACTGCAGGATGGGGCTTCTGTTTCTTCCTTGTGAAAATGACTTCTCCCAGACAGCTGTAAAAGGCCGTCCTGCCAAGATTCAGAGAGGTTCTTCTACATTCAGCTTCGTTTTAATCCTCGGAAGTTCAACAGCATCTCTGAACATTCCAGTAGGCTTGCTAGAAGGGTTACTTCACTCATCTAAGGCTCTTAAAGTTTTAAAATCTCGGGATGGATAGACTCGATTGAAAATAGGTGGGGATATGAGGCCTGGCTGATGGTTTTGGAATCTCTACTATAATCATGTTACCTGTCTGTCTTTCTGCCAGGCAGCCTATGGCCTTGTGAGAAAGAATCATTGGAGAAAAGGAAAGAAAAAAACCAACAACTGTGGTTGCTGTTAATGCAATAATTAAATGGAAACGTATGTTTAAATTGCGGCTGGAATAGGAAATTAAATTATGCAAAGGAGTGTTATAGATTTGGACAAGTTTTCATACTGTTAATAAATCTATGCATAATTCATTTTCTTGTAGGCTACGACAAAGTAGCATAAATAACTTCATTTGTAAGGCTGTGAATATTTCTACCCATAATTGGGTGATGGCTAAAACCATTTAAATGCTTCTGGATGGCTGAATATATAAATGTTTAAAATGAGCAGTTATAATAGGTTTCTAGGCAGATTTGTGTATTTAATATTACTACATTTATTTTTAGATCCTAGCATGGTACAGATGTTGCATAAAGATTTCACCCAATATGGTGTGAGTTCAATACGATTTTTAAGAAAAAGAGACTAACTCTGCTCTTGGAAGAAGCACTCTGATGCTCACTGAGTAAATACTGCGTGACAGGCACTGTACTAGTTATTTTTTTTTTTTAATTTTTTTTTTAACGTTTATTTTATTTTTGAGACAGAGAGAGACAGAGCATGAACAGGGGAGGGGCAGAGAGAGAGGGAGACACAGAATCTGAAACAGGCTCCAGGCTCTGAGCGGTCAGCACAGAGCCCGACGCGGGGCTCGAACTCACGGATCGCAAGATCGTGACCTGAGCCGAAGTCGGATGCTTAACCGACTGAGCCACCCAGGCGCCCCTGTACTAGTTATTTTATAAGTGTTACCATTTCCTTCTCGTGATGGACCTGAAGGCAGGTACGTTGGCCCCACGCAACTGCTGAGGAACCAGGATCAAAGAAGCCAGGAGTTAGTTAGCCCAGGGTCCCCTCGGTGGCTAGTGGCAGAGCAGTGGCTCTGAGCCAGGTGCTTTGGTCTCTGGAACTTTCATTCTTTCTACCACCTGCAGCCTCACGCTTTCTGCACGCAGGTGGGCTTAGCACCCGAGCACCGAAGGGACCAAGGTGCTCTTGGTAGGAGGGAGTTTTTTGCCGTAGGCATGGCCAAGCAGTGACGGAGTACGAACACAGCTGTTCGGTGGGTGCATGTGGTAGCCACCCCTGTGGTGGGTTATGTGCCCCTGCCCCCCCGCCCCCGCCCCGGGAGCTGTTCTTAGGCCAGTGACGGGAGCCCTCGAAACTCAACCTCACCTTCGTGATAAGGAGCCTGCTTTACAGATGCAGAGTCTTCATCTCCAGAGGCTCCAACGAATGTGTGACGGTTGGTGGCTGCCTTTGCCCAGGTGAGGTCTTAAGTCGCTGTGTCTGTGTCGCTCTGGATTTGTGATCTCCAGGGAGCGTGGCAGTCGCCGGCGGAGGAGTACGGATTTGAGGATTTTTACAGGCATAGTGTGTGTGTCCTTGGATGATGACACCTGCACATTCACGGTGACTGCTGGTTGAGGAGGTGTCTCTAGACCCGTGAATCCAACTGAAGGCTGTCGCGATTCCTCAGCCAACAGATAGCTGCTGCTTTTTCCAGAAGTCACAGGAGGGAGAGGATGGTTAAGGCAGCGGCTTGCTGGCTCCATGACCTCATTGCTTCCTCTTTGCAATGGGGCGACACGGCGCCTGTCTCCCAGGGTTGTGAGGATTGAAATAATTTTCTGGAATGTCTGGTACATGTTAAGTATTCAACACTTTTTAGCTATTATTTTTGTTCTCCTGCCTCTGTTAGACCCTTCCTGTGGCACTTGGAGAACTTAACGTGGATATTAAGACGGAGAGCGGGGACTCAGCAGAATCCATTCGTCTCCCGCCCCTGCCCCTGCCCTGTTTGCTGCTGGTTAATGACTCCTATGGACTAGGAGTTGCTTTGGGATTTCGTTAGGCAATGGTAAGGGTCTCCAATCTTTTGCCACTTAGGGAAATGATCGTCAGTCCAAGTCAACAGTTGGATCCAGCGACAACACATCCCCTCAGCCCCCGAAGAGGAAAGGGAAAAAAGAAGAAGTGAATTTGGAAAAACCCAAAAAAGGGAAACAAAATGTGAAGTTAAAGAATTCACCACAGATAATTCCAGACAGCGGTAAGTTTGTCCTTCCTGCTATTACCTTGTTTTTATTGTTTATCCTCTTAAGGCTATGATACGATTTTGATTCTTGAATAGATCTGTTTCTCTGGACCCGCGGAAGATACTCCTGACCATCACGTGGGAGAGTTTTCCAAGGAAGAATCTTTGTGTACAAGATTCTTCTGTTTTTCCTGCTAAGTTTCTGTTTATAGTTAGAGGTCGTGTACAAGGACACGGGTTCTGAGATAAAATATTTCTTGTGGTGGTCTTACATCAAAGAAAAAGGTAAATTTTGTCATCCTTTTCTTCTGTTGAAAGGGCTTGATTGATGTTTTGACCAACTACTGTTGACATTGGTCTCTCTCTCTCGTGTGTCTACAACCCTCGTCCACATCGATCATGAGTTACTGTCAGTCACAGCTTCCTTTCTCCGAAAAGATGTTTTACTAATTTTACTGATACCCAAGAGGATACTACAAAATTTTACCAGTAGACAGTATGTACCCAAACTGGTTCTGTATCTTGCATTAGCAGTACAGAAATAATTCTAAAATAAATTCTATAAAAATAAATAATTCTAAAATAAAATAATTCTAAAAAAATTCTAAAAAATAATTCTAAAAAAATTTTCATCGGTACGAAATTTGTGCAGTCAGATTGTGAACTTTCACGGTGGTTTTGGGAAGGTGGGCTCTTTTTGGCCTCATCCCATGCACAGTGTCAGCGGGGTGAGCCTGCGGGCATGGAGGGCTGGCCGGGCCACTGCTCCCCACTCACCCCGGGATCCACTCACATGCCCGCAAGGGGCCGGGCTGGGCACCCAGGAAGATGAGGGATGGGCCGTGGTTTCGAGTTCCTGGCCAGCGCTCTGTCTTCCACCTGGGAGCTTCAGCTTATTTTGAGGTCGACGCGCAGAGTCACATTAGAATTCCGGCTAACGTGCGCTCCACAGCTGAGGGGACACGGGAACTTGTAGGGGTCCACATGATGTGGTCCCCGTGGTGGAAGAGTTGTCGGGAAGCCACGTGAGACTAAAGAAACGGGCTGCCTGAGTGAGCCAGTGACAGAGGAGACGAGGGAGCTTGACCTCTTCAAGGTTTCGGTGACACAAGACCAGCTGGGGACGGGGAGTCCTAGATTCTGGTTACTTACAGTTCTGCTATGGACCTCGGCCAAGTCACTTAACTTTTGGGGGCCCCATCAGCTATCTACAAAATGTGGGTTCATGATAAGGTTTTGTGTTAGGGGCACCTGGGTGACTTAGTGAAGCATCTGACTGTTTTTTTTTTAAGTTTATTTATTTATTCTGAGGGTGGGGGAGGGGCAGAGAGCGCAGGAGAGAGAGAGAATCCCAAGTAGGCTGCACGCTGTCAGCGAGGAGCCTGATGCTGGGTTTGAACTCACACCATGTGATCACGACCTAAGCCAAAGTCAGACACCCAGCTGAATGAACTACCCAGATGCCCCAAGCATCGACCTCTTGATCTCAGCTCAGGTCTTGATCTCAGGGTCGTGAGTTCAAGTCCCACATTGGGCTTCACACTGGGCGTGATGCTTACTTAAAAAAAAAAAAAAGAAAAAAAAGGGTCTTGCTTTCAAGTTTGCTTTTGTTTTAAGTTTGTATAATCCCTTTTGGTGGCTATGAAACAGGGGAGGCCAAGGTAAAACGTAGTCAACAAATGTTTAGTGAATGTGTGCTTGATGGCAGGCACCAAACAAAGAAAGCTAGCCTTCAAGAACATGACATTCCATGTTCATGAGCATTAAAAATAAGAGGCTTTATGTCAGTCATTATACTAGATGGTGAAGCCCCCTGTGCTGTGTCTTCCTACCAGTTGTCTTGTTTTTATTCCTAACACCAGGCACAGATCTGATAGGAGACAGTAAATATTGGTGAATGAACGTTGGACATCCCAACATAGATCAGTCTCTGTAATACTTTGAAACCCATGATGAAGTAGGACCTCTTTTAAACTTTCACAGATATTTTTTACTAAAGGCTTTTGGAAAATGTTACTTGCTTATTTTCTCAGAGGCTCTTCTTAGCCTGTGAAAAATTCCAGTTCCTCCCTCTAACATACGTCTATTTTTATGTTATTTTAAATATTTTTAATGTTTATTTATTTTTGAGACCGAGAGACAGAGCACGAGTAGGGGAGGGGCAGAGAGAGAGAGAGAGAGAGAGAGAGAGAGAGAGACGGAATCCCAAGCAGGCTCCAGGCTCTGAGCTGTCAGCACAGAGCCTGATGCGGAACTCGAACCCACAAACTGCGAGATCATGACCTGAGCCGAAGTCAGACGCTTAATCAACTGAGCCACCCGATGCACATCCATTTAAAGTCTTTCAATTTAGTAGTTGTTTCTAAGAAAGGGAACTTTTACCTTGTTTCTCTTCTGTGGGGAGACCTGGAATCACAAGTCTGTGTCAACAGTTCCCTCTTTCACTGGAAAGTGACCTTTATTAAAAAGTTAGATGATCAGGATTTTTGCTTTTGTAGAAATTTGTGGTTTCCAGCAACAGCCGTATCGCCGTGGGGATGAAAATAACCCGTTGAACGTTGAAGCGCGTCGTTTCTTTTTAAAGCGCCAAGAGAAGGTAGAAACCCATGGTTGTTCTTCTCCCGTGTTTGGAGAGCCTGGCTGGTGTTTTAGGTAACACTTGCCCACTTGCCCATGGTAAGTGTGTGTGTTCCAGTGACATGTTATAACGTGTGGGCCATAGGTTTCTAACCGCTGGATCTCATTGTTCCATGGAACGATGGCTAGTGTCTGTCAAGTGACGGTTTTGAGGAGTGGATTTTTTTTCCCAGTAAGAAACTTACGTGATCCGTTTAAGTTTCTTCAGTACATATAAGCGTATATAAGAATTGAGATGAAGCATTTTGTGTCTTTTCATCTTGATAGAAAGAACATGTAACCTGGAAAATGAATCTTGGCTTCCCAAAACAATTTTTTCCAGGGAAAATGAAAAAAAAAAAAAGATTTCGTGCAGTTCACTAGATTAAATCATCCCTTGACAAGCATAAGGATATTAGTGTCAAGTCCATGCTTTTGAAAGTTGAGCCATTTCCCCCTATCAGATCTCCCTCCAGATGTCTTTGGCTATCACAATTTTCCAGGTTATAGTAGTCAATCTCTCTCTCTTTTTTGATTCCTTAAGTCAACTTTCATATTCATTTTTTATTGCAGTGGCTTTTTGCTTTAATGTCATTTATCCTAGTAGTTAGAACCAAGCCTTTGGATAGTCCTATCCCAAGGGGGCTCTTACTCTTTAGAAAAGTAAAAGCAAGAGGCACGGTAAGCAAAATGTATGGGAAGGTATGTGGTGAGTCAAGATGAGTGCAAAATGCAAGAATTTAATGCCATGTTGCATATTTGAAAGTTGCTGAGAGAGTAGATATGAAAAGTCCTCATTACAAGAAAAAGTGTTTTTTTTTTTTTTTTTGTAACTGGGTATGGTGACAGATGTTAACTACACTTACTGTGGTGATCCTTCTGTAGTATATATAAATACCGAGTAAAACACGCAAGCGAGAGTTTGATGTTAGAGATGAAACATTTTTTTCCCCCTACTTAGCAGTATTTTAAATTTGGAATTAAGTAATTGACTCAGTTTTCTTTCAAAGTGTTATGTTTTAGAGCGAGGATCAGTGTCTAGTTCCTCTCCTGTTATATGTTAAATTGTGCAAATTTTTGATCCGGTGATGGTCACCTATATTCTATTCTCATGTTAGTTTCAAAAAAGAGGCTTGGTAGGCTGTCTTGATTTTCATTGTGATTAAGACTGTAGTCATACGTGTTGTCTTTTACTGTTGGTATTTACTGATACTCGGGTTTCTGACGCTGTATGAATGAGCAGTGCTAATGTCTGTCTGTAGATGGCAATCTGCCTCTAATTTTAGGTCTTTTGCTTTTGCTTTTCTTTCTCTCTCTCTCTTTTTTTTCTTTCTGACTCTGTTTCTTTCCGTAATAGTAAAGCTTAATAATTCAAGCAGAGCTGTGACATATTTCTTCAGGGAAACAAATCCCATTTTCTTTTGGTAGCCAAGATGCAAACTAAGATTGGTTGGTGATTGATGAAGTTGGGTGTGAAATGCATTTTTAGTGCCACATTTAAATACGAGCTTAACTGGCCGGCGTGATTTCCTTACACTTTCCACTTGATTTGCAGTGCCTTGAGATGCGTTTTAGAGGCAGTTAACTAGCTACACTTTCCACCATGAGCAAAGTAGTAATGATGATTGTTTTGAAATAGTATTTTGGGATTGATAATATTCATTGATATTTTAAATACTTTCTGTGTGAGAAAAAATACCGTCTTTAGAACCATTGGAACAGGAAGTATAGTGAATTTAGGGCTCCTTAGAAATCTCGGACAGGCTGCAGAGAAAATAGCCTGGTCTGTGTTGCTGTGGCTTATGTGGTATTGACAATCATAAACGCTTTTTTTAAAGCAGAATTTTAAAATGTAAGCAAAAGCCAGACTTGTTTCACACACACACACACACACACACACTCTCTCTCTCTCTCTCTCTCTCTCTCTCTCTCTCTCTCCCTCTCTCCCTCCCCCTCCCCCTCCCCCCCTCTCCCCCCTATCTTCCTTGATGCAGCTCCTGGCTTATTCCCAGCATCGTGCGGTGATCATTCCTAAGGAACTTGCTGTGTGGACTCCTGATGCATGATAGGGAGCAGGTGCGGGGCCGGGAGGAGATGTGTGAATGTCACGACCTTGCTGGCTGACTGCCCTCGAGTGGTCACACTCCTGAGTTTTCTAACAGCTACAACCTGCACACGGCTTGCTGTGTTGACCGGAGCACGAAGCGTTCATGCGGTCGGTCCGTCGTCCTCACGGTCTGATCCCGGGGCATGGGAACTTGAGCTTTGGTCCAGCTGATGAACCAGCTCTGGCACTTGCGTGGTGGCTCCCCGTCACAGGGGGCTTTGGAGATGGGACAGGAAGCACGTTTCCGAATGCGCCCCCCCCAAGCCTCACCCTCTGTGGGGGATCGTGTATTTGAAGAACGCACGTGAGAAGGCGCCAGGGTGAGTTCGCGAAACAGGGCGCCGGTCACGTTTAAGAAGCTGCGCTAAGATTCAGGATTGCTTGGCGTCTGGCTCTGTCCACTCCCCTTGTGACAGGGAAACGCAGGCTTTTCATTCCCTCGCTGACCATGACTTACCTCGAGGACAGTGTGGACTGTGGGATCCGGGTCAAAGTTTACTACATCCAGCACTCCTGTGATAAAAATGTGTAAAGCAAGCCTTCTCCACATCTCAGTGACCCTCGTTGGGATGGCCTGTTGTCCGACGGAATTCTAGCACAGAGAGGATTTTGGTAATTTCTTGGAAGTCTTGTTTTGGGCCCCAAATTCTACTAATAAAAACTAGTTTGGGAATGTACATTTTGCTGTTCACCTTAGTACTGAGAGATTGGAAAATTCGAGGCTGGCTGAATACCAGTAAGATGTTTTGTCTTGGAGAGGAGAATCATTTTAAAAAAGAATCTTTTCATATCCTGCTTTCTTTCTTTTTAATGTTTATTTTTGAGAGAGAGAGAGAGAATGTGAGCAGGGGAGAGGCAGAGAGAGAGGGGGAGACACAGAATCCAAAGCAGGTTCCAGGCTCTGAGCTGTCAGCACAGAGCCCATCGTGGGGTTTGAACTCACAAACCACAAGATCATGACCTGAGCCAAAGTCAGACGTTCAACTGACTGAGCCACCCAGGCGCCCCTTAATTTCCTGCTTTCTTACACACCTTATACACTGGAAGGAGAATCACTCTGAGAGAAGCATTCTTTCACAGCTCATGGAGGGTTGAGGCCTCTGCAGGAAACCTCTTTTGGGGACCGTTTTCTTTTTTTTGTAGCCCAGGGATGGGGTGTGAAGTTACTTTTTTGTTTTCACGATGGAAGAGTCTGTAAGCTCTTGAGTTACATAGATGTTTCCAAACCTTTGGGAGATTTTACTCCACAAAGTTGTGTATAACCCATAATGCACTTTATTTCTCGCTCCAGACTCCTGTGTGCGTGCAGGTTCCCTGCCGTGTGCACTAACGTGTCTAGTGGGAAGGCGAGCTAGGAGATCCGTTTCAGAATGCCAGGGACCCATGTTACCCTGCTGCCGAAGCATGGAGAACTGCCCTCAGTCAAATTTCTGGCGTCCACCAAAGAGGGTGAGGGCAGGGATCCAGCTAACTGGGTGTGGGTCTGAGGAAGAATGCAAAGTTTGGGGGGGGGAAACTGAGGCCTGGGATTAGGTGCTTTTATTATCTGATCCTCTTTGAAGAGGAGGATGTTGGGATTGCCTCATCTTTACTTTTCCCCCAGCTTCAGGCTTTGGCTCACCAACCTCCCTTCTCGTAGACGCCGCCCTTTATTGTAAGCAGGGCCTCATTCCTTCTTGGCCCATCAGAGGCCCCAACAGATTCACAGTATTTCCTTGATTCCGCTGCCTCCAGAGTTAGCTGTGAACGTTTCTGTAGCGTACTGTAGAGAAGACGTGGGTCTGCACCAATGGTGAACTTCTGGCACACAAGAGACTCCTGCTTTTCCAGAAGAAGCTAAAACTGGGTTACCCCTTCTGGGCGTTTCATCACAAAGTCTGTGGTAGGGCCCAGACTGGGGCTTGGCTGGGGGCAGGCCTCCTGTCAGGAATGTCTGTGCTGATCGCTGGGGGTGACAGGGAAGGCGGGGGGAGAAGAAACAGCCACTGCTCTTCCCAGCTCCCCATTTCTTCTGCTAGTGTGTAGTGAAGCAAGACCAGGAAGGGCCTGGTCCTCGAGGGCGTCAGCAACTCCTCAGCCGCCAGTCTCCTGTGAGGCACAGACAAGCACCCAGAGCAACACTTAGCATTAGTTGTGTGTGTGTGTGTGTCCATTATGCCTACATCCATGGTAACTATTGCAATCAAAGCCTACATGTTCCAAACCCTGATTAATGGCCCAGTTCTGACACCCACGCTTCTGAAAATCTCAGTAGTAGATTTTAACCTGATATTTTATAAGCTTCATCTACAAATCCTCAAAATTAAATCAATGGCATGTCCCTAGTTTTACAAATGGGAGAAGAAGAAGAGAAGCTCATTTGCCCAGAGTCAAAGAGTCTTACCAATGCCCAGAGATTTCTGGAAATTGCCACGCTGACCCACTGCTGGCTGAAAGGCGGGCGTACCTGTGGGGTTATGTGTGGGACCATGACGCCCCGTGAGTCTAGGGGGAAGAGTGAGGGGGCTTCGGTGCGGAGGGGCTCTGACTGGTCTCCCTTCCATTTGGTGGTGAGAGTGTGCGTGGATGGCAGTTGACCTTGAAGCTTACCTGAGAGATTGTGAGGGATTCCCACCTTTCTTCACTTCCATTCCTCAGTATTTCACATCCCCTTTGTAAATGGGAGTGACTGATTGGAGCCCTTTTTGTTTTGTGGGTGGGAGGAGCGAGTTATTATTAACGAGATTTTTAGCAACATGGTGTGATGGTGGGTTTTCCCCACCGCGTTCAGACCTACTTCTTCGGGGTTTGGGAACCCTTTGGAGCTGACCTCTAGTTTATGTATCAGATGACCAAATATTATTATTATTATTATTACTTAAATTTTTAGTTGGTTTCTGGGACTTAAACTCTTGCAACCCATGCCCTTCTTAGCATGTGAGTTTCCTTCACCGGGTTTCATGAACACCCTGCCTTAGGAGCCCCGCCCCCTTTCCAAGAATACGCAGTTCCTTTCTTTTTTTTTTTCTTTTTTTTTTTTTTTTTTTTTATTTTTGGGACAGAGAGAGACAGAGCATGAACGGGGGAGGGGCAGAGAGAGAGGGAGACACAGAATCGGAAACAGGCTCCAGGCTCCGAGCCATCAGCCCAGAGCCCGACGCGGGGCTCGAACTCACGGACCGCGAGATCGTGACCTGGCTGAAGTCGGACGCTCAACCGACTGCGCCACCCAGGCGCCCCCGCAGTTCCTTTCTTGAGTAAACACTGACTGAGTGCTTACTGTGTACCACACATTTTCCAGTCAGCAGGCCACCTCCCTTCCCTCTCCTCTGTGCTAACTGCTCAGCACTAGCACATTTTCTTCCAGAAGCCATAATTATACCTGTACCAGGAAATTGCTCTCGACAGAGTAGAAGCAATTCCCTTCTCCCTTTCAGTGACCAAGCTCCACTTACCACTAGTAAATGCCAGAATATGTTTATGTCCTATGCATTGATGTGCTTTTCCGTCTTGGTATTAAGCCTCTGTATCCATCTTGTCCACGTAGAAGATAGCGTTTTTGCATAAATGTGTTTAGTACGGTGACTGGAACAGTGGCTGAATACTACTTGGTACCACAAGACGGGGGAGGTACCTTTCTCCACTCCCATAATACACTGGGACTCCTTTGTACAATGTGGCCTGTTTTATATATGAACTCTATTTTTATGCTTTCAGTTACCCTCCTGGTTTTCGAAACAAGACATAGCCTGTGTTGCAAATCACCACGTAGCATGCCATCACCATGGGGACAAGGATAAACAGCAAATACCTACAAAGTACTTTTGAGCTCTGTAGGTTTAAAGCTATCCATTTAGTGTTTTTTAAAAAAAATTTTTTTAATGTTTATTTTTGAGAGAGTGTGAGTGGGGGAGGGGCAAAGGGGGAGGGAGACCCAGAATCTGAAGCAGGCTCCAGGCTCTGAGCTGTCAGCACAGAGCCTGACGTGGGGCTCAAACCAACAAACTGCGAGATCATGACCTGAGCTGAAGTTGGGCGCTCAACCGACTGAGCCACCCAGGTGCCCCTCATTTAGTCTTATTTTATACAGCTGGATGGTGATACCAAATTGTTTCTGTGAAATTGGGCAAGGTGTCCTCCTTTAAAAAACTTTATCTTTTTTAAGTTTATGTATTTATTTTGAGAAAGAGTGAGTGGGAACGGGAGAGGCCGAGGGAGAAAGAGAATCCCAAGCAGGCTCTGCACTGTCAGCACGGAGCCCATTGTGGGGCTCAAACTCACAAACGGGGAGATCATGACCCGACCTGAAATCAAGAGTTGGACGCTTAATCGACTGAGCTACCCAGGTGCCCCATCCTTCCTTTTAAAATGCTGTACCGAAAGCCACTTTCCATGGGGAGCAAAGCTGGCAGGTACCCCCCCCCAAGTTAAAAGCACACGTCTGTCACCTTTGCACTGATTGCAGCTGGCTTTATCCCAGGCTTTATTGTGCTTAATGGTAAGGGTACTGTCCTAAAGGGGCAGGCATTTTATGGAGGGTGCCTGTGTCGCGGTGAGAAGCAGGCGTCCTCCACCCAGATCATCGAGGACAGCTCCTGCAGCCTTGGTGATGCAGCCCACCGCTTCATGACTCCTCTCATCGCCTGGAGCTTCTGGGTGACTTTAAGGTAGGGGCTCTCACCCAGGGAAGTTACTGTCACTTCCTAAAGTGGGTTCCATGGAACAGTTCAGGAGCCCATGAACTGGGCTCCTAACCGACGCTTCTTGTAGTAGGAGTTCCAAGCCCAAATATCAATTCGGGAGACGTTGGATTATACAGACTTGAGCCATCGTCTTGGCTACAGGATTCCACAGAGCCCTTCTTCCGACTTTGGAACTCAGGAAAATGGTTTACCTACCAGCTCACTGGTTTATTGTAAAGGGTACGACTCAGAAACAGCCAGATAGAAGAGATGCACAGGGCAAGGTGTGAGGGAGGGCGTGTGGGGCTTCTGTGCCCTTCTGGTACCTCCGTGGTTCACCATTTGGGAGCTCTCCAAACCCCTTTGTGCGGGGTTGTTTTAAATAGAGGTTTTATTATTCAGGCATGATTGTGTCAGCCATCGCCATTAGCAATGACCTCAACCTCCAGCCCATCTGCCCTCCCTGGAGGTGTGGGAGTAGGGGATGGGACAGAAAGTTCGCTGCCCTGTAATCACGCAGTTGGTTCCCCAGCAAGGGGCCCCTGCCCGCAAGAGCTTTCTGAAAGTCACCTGAGTAGCTTAAAGTCAGATGTGGTTGGAAGGGCTTGTTATGAATAGCAAGACACTTTGTCACTTTGGCTCTGGAGCTGTTTTAGGAACAAGAGCTATTTGAGGACAAAAGACCAAATATTAAAAGGTGGTCACATTCCTCTTTATCACTTAGGAAATTAACAAGCATTTTAGGAGCTCTGTTCCAGGAACCACGAACAAGGCCAAAGTGTATTTTTTTAGACATTTATTTTATTTGAGAGAGAGTGCACACACGCATACACACGTACATGAGTGGGGAAGGGGGCGGGGGGAGAGGAGGAGGAGGAGGAGGAGGAGGAGGAGGAGAAGAGAGAGAGAGAGAGAGAGAGAGAGAATCCCAAGCAGGCTCTGTGCTCAGGGTGGAGCCTGATGTGGGGCTCAATCCCTGGGATCGTAACCTGAGTGGAAATCAGAAGTCGGATGCTCAGCCGACTGAGCCACCCAGACGCCTCCACCCCAAAGTGTATTTCTTACTATAGGACAGTTTTACATTCAGTGTGTCTGAGAAAGTCTTCATTATACTCTCACATTTAATTTTTCATTTGGACGGATGTAGAATTCTTGGTTGGAGATCCTTTTCACTCAGAGTTCTGAAGGTATTTCTACACTGCCATTTTACTTCCACTGTGGCTGTTAGGAAATCTGACGCCATTCTCATTCCTGTTTATCTGGATTTCCCCAAAACTTGCTTGCTAGGTGAGAATCTAAGAAATGGACTTGACTGCAAGTAGGTCATTTGGGAGGTTTTCACAGAAAGCATGGGCAGGTCTTGCAGAAGAGAGGAGAGCTTATAAGGGGGGGTGTCACTCTTAAATAGGGTCCTTTGTGGGCAGTTAGGGCTCAGTCCTGCCACAGAGTGTATGAGACACATCTCAGAATTGTCAGTGCAGGGGTAAGGACGCTGAGATGTCTGTCTGCTAATTCCTGTCCTTCATTGGTTGATGGTGGTCCTTGGAAGACTGACTCCCTGGTGCTCTGACCTGTCCACACTCAGGCTGAACGAGCTTCTGTGGCCAGAGAAAGGGCTCAGGCAAAGTCAGAAACTTGAGGTAGAAAGGCCTGGAACTTTCTCACCTAAGTGCAGCAGACTCCCGGGTTGGGCCAAGAGGATGAAAGCAGGGCAAGAGGAGGATTTCCTGGAGGTGTGGGAATTTTCTAGAAGGCCTGCCGTGGACTGGGAGCAGGAAAATGTCACACTTGACGGTCTCTGATGGTGGACAGAGGAGACAGTCTTGAGAAATATGTAGGAGACAGAATGAATGTGACCTGAGGTCGCCTGGGAGGGGGTGAGAGTCTAAGTGGGGCCCAAGGGGGCACGGAGCATACTGGCCTGGGTAGATGGCTGTGTCATTAACTTTTGGGGAATTCGCTCACGAGGAGCTGAGATTAAAGGGACCCGTTTGGCAGCCGGTGGAGGTGTGCATGGTTCAGCGAGAAATGGAAAGACTCCGCGTGCAGAGGTCCCTCTCTGGGGGACCCCAAGGACCTAGAAGAGACGGGGAGACCTTGGCAAATTCAGAAAGAGGGTGGGAAGAAGCAGGAAGGAACAGACACCTGTATGGCGCTTGCACCGCTAATTAGCTTGCTCGTCTTACGGAGCGAACACTCAGGGCTGGGTGGTGTTTGCAGACGGAAATCCTCATTTCCATTCGACAGACCTGCAGATGAAGTATGGAGAGATTCAGTATCCCACAGTCTGCAGCAAGCCAGAAGGCGTTTAATGAATGACATTTAGTTCCAAGGTGTCACAGCGTGTGAGCCAAGGTCCTGTGCCCTCCAGTCTAGAGCTGTTCCCGTGATTGCAACGGCCTTCATCAGACTTTGTGGTTGTCTAGAGCCTAAGTGTGTTGGAGAGATTTCTGTGTAGATTTTACATGAAGCTAAGACCAAGCAGAAGGCGCAAAGCCCGACGCAGAGCAGTGCGGTGTCTTCCCTACAAGGTACCCTGTGCGGTGTCCTTAACCTGTTTGCACAGCACCGGTACAAGAGACAAAGCACTGCCGTCTCAGATCGAAAACAGAGATGGAGTCATTATGCACAGTATTTGAACACCAAAAAATGAACACCAAAAAATAGTAGCAAGAGAATTGATTCAAACTGTACTTAATGAGGGATATGAAGGAGATGGGAGTCGAGAATCCTGAAATTGTTTTCCGTAAGAGGTGAAAACGCTGCCATCTGAATATGAATGACTACTCCTCTCTGACTGTAAAACTACCAGAAAGATCCAGCTCAAAGTTCCCATGTCGGACTAGCCCAAGAATGTATTAGGAGCAAAAGGAGACAATGGCTGATTTTCTTCATTACAAGAAGAAAACCACCATTTACCCCTCACTGGTACCAAGGTTCTCAATAATTCCCTCTAATTTTGGAGTGAGTGCTGTGGGCTATCACTGCTCTGGGAGACAAGGAGTGTGACCATGTGGGACAGAAACAAAGGAACCGACGGGCACCATTGCTGATAGACAGTCTTCAGAATTTTTCAGATGCTTTCTGACCTAGTATGCTGGGGATTTATCACACTTTCAATTTGGTAAGTTTTGCTACCTAAAACCGAGTTCCAGAGATCTCACTTGTCCAGTACTTGGTAACCTTTAGATGGACAGGTTCACCCTTTAGGGATTTTTATTTTCTCAGCAAGTCTCAGACAGAAGGGACAGAGGAATAAATTTTCTTTGGTCGCTAGGTGGGTATAAGGCAGTTTTTCATTGGTGAGGCAGGTTTTTTGGTTTGACTTTTAGAAATTTAGTTTGGAGGACAGTCAAACTCTCCTTGGACTTTATTCCCAGGGCCACCCCAAGGTTATCATTTAGAAGCATGATGGTTATTTCGCATTTTTTAATGATGATGGAGCATTCACGAAAATGAGGGAGGAAGCACTTGTGTAACGTAGCAAGTGCCTAAAGAGGCGACGTCTGTGTAAGGGGACGTGACTTCATTTGGCCTGGTCTCCGAGTCAGAAGTGAGGGGCTCGGGTACTTGGAATCTGGGAGCCTGGAGCCGGGGAGCCAGGGACATGCCTAGTTCACTCACGCTGCCCTGGGAAGTCTGCCTTACTGCTTCCCTCCCTCTCCCTTCAGAGACCCAGTCGCCGCTCCAGGCTGATGCCCAGAGCTGGCGTGTTTGAAGCATGATGAAGGTCAGTAGGGTCAGAGAGGAGTAGCAGCGGGGGAGAGAGGAAAAGGGTCAGCTGGGCAGACAACATCATTTTTTCTAATAAAATTAAAAACAAAACTAAACATGACATTCAACATTCATTCTCCTTCACTCCAGTAAGCTTCTGAAGTTAATCTTTCTCTGCTCTGTTGTACAATCAGCGTTGGTGAGTGGTGTCCTGGAGGAGAGGCGTAATCGTGGGGGAAAACATGATTTTCTTTTCAGAAAGGTTAACATAGGGTTGGAGAGGAGGCGCCTGGCCAGCTCAGTCAGCGGAACAAATGACTCTTGACCTCAGGGTGGTGAGCTCAAGGTCCGCGTTAGGTGTAGAGATTACTTAAAAATAACATCTTTAAAATAAAACAGGGTTGGAGACTCAGAAGCATGTCTAGGTCACAGTAAGATGTGGCGGGACGGAGTCCATGTCAAAGGCTTCGAGAACTGGGGAGGGGGGCTGAATCTAGTCACTGAAGTTGGGAGTTGATATTTATTTGAGAGAAGAAGTTCTGGACAGAGAATTTGAGGGGGGCAAAAAAAAAAAAGAAAGTCAGGACTGAGTTTGGCATTTAAATCTCTAGTGCATTTTGGGGCGCCTGGGTGGCTCAGTCGGTTAAGCGGCCGAGTTCGGCTCAGGTCATGATCTCGCGGTCCGTGAGTTTGAGCCCCGCGTCGGGCTCTGCGCTGACTGCTCAGAGCCTGGAGCCTGTTTCGGATTCTGTGTCTCCCTCTCTCTGACCCTCCCCCCGTTCATGCTCTGTCTCTCTCTGTCTCAAAAATAAATAAAAGTTAAAAAAAAAATTTAAATCTCTAGTGCATTTTAAAACCAGAGTAGCTAAATGTTAATCTTCCAAATTAGAATAGTAACTTAACTTATGAACAAGGAAGAGGAGGGATTGTTCAGGAATTTGTTTATTGGATGGTGGAGAATTGCTGTCATGTTGTTTGATTGGTGGTGGGAGGCCTTTCCTTCCTTGATGGTTTAATCTTACAATGTTATTTTTATATCCTTTCTCATACCAGCTCGGAAGTTCCCGTGTACTTTTCTTAAACATCATAATAGTGACAGTGAACATCACTGTTTATGCTAAAGGCCATTGCTTCCCGCACCAACCCCCCCACCCCAGCTCAAACAATGAAAAAATTGTGACTTTCCCTTAAAAGTGACTAGGAGGCTGTAATTTTTCACTATCATGAATCTCTCACTAAAAGGCCCTTCACACATGGTCCACGGCAACCTTACAGACATGACATAAGGAAATTGTTTGCAGGCTCAACCACTTTTCTTATGTCAAGGCCCATATTTCCATCTGCAGTAGACCCTTGAACAGTGCAGGGTCTGGGGCTGTAGTTGAAAATCCGAGAACTTTGGACTCCCTAAAACCTTCACCAGTAGCCTACTGTTGATTGGAAGCCTTACCAATAACATGAAGGGTCAATCAACACATATTTTGTATATGCATTATATACTGTATTCCTACGATAAAGTAAGCCTGTGAAAGGAAAAGGTTATTAAGAAAATCATAAGAAAGAGAAAATATTTATACAGTACTGTACAGTGTTTATCAAAAACAAAAGTCTGTGTATAAGTGCTCCCGATGCAGTTTGAACCTGTGTTCTGCAAGGGCCAACTTGACTTCAAATTTCTTTTTTTTTTTAAGTTTATTTATTTATTTATTTTGAGAAAGAGAATGAGAGAGTGAGAGAGAGGGCGAATGAGCAGGAGGGGCAGAGAGAGGAGAGAGAGAATTCCAAGCAGGCTCCCTGCTGTCAGCACAGGCCCGACACGAGGCTCAAACTCACAAATCGTGAGATCGTCACCTGAGCCAAGATCAAGAGTCGGATGCTTAACTGACTGAGCCGCCCAGGTGCCCCTGAACTTGAAATTTGTACCCTTGATTTCCCCACAGCACCCCTCTCCCTCTGCACCGCCCCCCTGCCACATGTGTTAAACAAAATGTTATCCAAACCCTGAATTGCCTTTATTTGTTTAGTTGCTTAGTTTTCCCTTCATTCTCTGTCTCAGGGTATCATCAAGGCAGAACCCTGGGGTAATCCATGTGTGTGGGTGGGGGTCTGAGGGAGCAGTTACAGTCTGTCAGTTTGCAGTGATAATTCAGGGCAGGAGTGGTCCCCGCCTGTTCTGTGGAAGGGAGGTCTACACAAAATGGCCCCCAAAAGCCCAAGGAGTCTGAAGACCAAAGGAAAAGGCTGGCAAATCCAGTTTGAGGAGAAATGGCTTATTAAAGGGACTTAGGGACAGAAGCGTATCTTGGGTGACCCCACCTCTTGTGAGACCTGCTTTTATAGCCTTGGAGGCTGGGAGCACACAGGAGGACTGCCTAGAGGAGATGTTGGAGACTCACAGTGGTCCTATCTCCATCCAGTGCAGATGGAGGGCGTTGTGCCCCAATTGTACTTGAGGGTGTGGTTAGACAGAAAGAATGTATGTGTTGGGGGCTGGGGGTGGGGGCTGTGCTCAAGAAGCCTTCAGGTCCCAGAAAGACATGTCCCAGGAAGGCTTCATGGTCACCATGGTGATTTGTCCAAGATGGCATTAGTCTGCCTCCTGCACTGCCCATTCCTTTCTAATGCCCTTCCTGTTAGTACACCTCCCATCATTTTAATCCTGTTGACTTTCGAGTCCACCTAGATTTTTCCATGTTCCTTGCCCTCTCTATCCAGTCAGGACCAACTGACATTAATTCTACCTTCTCATAATCTCTGGAACCAAGCCTTCCTCCCCATTCCATTCCAGCCCCTTATTTTCCACGCAGACGACTGCAGCCTTCTAGATGGTCTCCTGAGCTCCCTCCTCGACGGCCCTTCACAGTTCTGCCAGATGGGTGCCCTTGAGACACAGAAACTCTTCTGACGAGATTCCTTTGGAAGTTTATGGCCTTCACAGCCTCTTTTCCAATCTCCTCTTCCACTGCCCGTAGAGAATTTTTTAGAGTTTGATTGGATGAGCCTTTCCCAAGTCCCTTTGTATGTGCCTAGAATGTCCTTCCAGTTTCCCATCATCTGTGTTCTCCCGGGGACTCCCTGTGGAATCTTCTCTTCTGTAAAATCTGCCTGCCATGCCATTGTCACATCATAGCAGAACCTTCTGTCCTCGTGGCCTTCTTCTCTGCTGGCCTGTGAGTGGTTTGACAGCCAGGGCCCTCCTCACCATCGCCTTACTCATCTTTGTGAGCTTGTGGTGCGGTCTGGTTTCTCACATGAAGTCAGCTCTTTGTGAAGCTGGATGACAGAATGCCTGAATTTTCTGAACGTTGTGGGATTTTTTTTTTTTTTTTTTTTTGCTGGGCTTTTATTTGAACTTGGGCATTGCAGTTATTGATGATATTTCTTAGCTTGATGAAATCAGATTGCTAATCAAATGTTTCACAGTGGCGTGGCGGTAAGCAGGGTCTGAGCCTGCCGCCCTGGTGAGGCAAAACGCATCTTAGCCCTGGAGGTGGAGGCGTGTTATTCAAATTCAAGGTGAAGTAATACGTTGGAGACAAGACTGCTTACTTGACTTCAGAAATCACTATTAGTGCTCAGGTACAATATATGGCTGTGTGTGGGGAAAACTGAAAAATGTATCTTGCTATAATTTAAAAAAAAAAATCACATTTTTCAGGGTTGAATGGCCCCTGAATTGGTGCCCTGTGCTGTTAAGAGAACAGCCCCAAGAAGATGCCACTAAAAAACAAACAAACAAACAAACAAACAAACAAACAAAAAGAGGCTGTTAAAACCAGAGTTGATGAATTTTCTTCAGTTTATAATGTGGAATTATTCTTTGTGTAATGCTGTCTACAGGCTATCGGATTTTCCATTATTAGAGGATTTAAAAGCCACTTTGGACTAAAGATTATTTACATTTCTAATTTCCTGCATTAAGTGATGGAGCATAACTTTAAATGGTGCCCCCCAGCCCCCAACAAAATTTTACAAAGGCTGTACGCTCAGTCTCTTGATGAACCCCTCTCCTGTCCACACACAGGCTTGGGCCACTCCCTCTGCTCTATTTATTTTTCTCTTGGGCTCTATTCTCTTAGACTTTAAGCAGCAGAAATATCCTAATTTTTGGAGATCCTTATCTAAAATTTTTAAAAATATTTATTTAATTTTGAGAGAGAGAGACAGAGTACGAGTGGGGGAGAGCAGAGAGAGGGAGACACAGAATCCAAAGCAGGCTCCAGGCTCTGGGCTGTCAGCACCGAGCCCGGTGTGGGGCTTGAACCCATGGATTGCGAGATCATGACCTGAACCAAAATGGGACGCCGAACTGACTGAGCCACCTAGGCACTCCTGGAGATTCTTCTCTTTAAGTGAGCATCCAACTACCTACCTTAAAGGCAAAGGATCCCACAGACCCACACATACAACGTGGGCATGTTTTTCCTTAAATTTTAAAAAATGTTTTATTTATTTTTGAGAGAGAGACTGAGCACGAGCAGAGGAGGGGCAGAGAGAGGAAGACACATCATCTGAAGCAGGCTCCGGGCTCTGAGCTGTCAGCACAGAGCCCGATGCAGGGCTCGAACATTTGAACCACGAGATCATGACCTGAGCTGAAGTCGGACACAACCGACTGAGCCACCCAGGCACCCCTAACACAGACATGCTTTTAAACATAAACTTTGTATTCACGTGCACATACAGAAGAGTGCTCAGATCATAAGTACACATCTCGGTGAACCTGGACAAGTTGAGCAGACCTGGGTAGCCAGCATCTGGCTCGGGAAATAGAACGTTGCCAGCGTGAGGTTGTCTTTTCTTCTCGACACCTGGTACCCGGTGGCTTTCCCAGTACCAACTGGGTGTCCTACAGTTGGTCCCGTTGTGGCACTGCCTTCCAGAATCAGTGCTGGGTTCCACCCCACCAGACAGCCCTCATTTCAGATGCCAGCTGCAAACATCCAACCCCAGGGTACTCTCACTCCTGTCCTATGTGGTACAAAGTCAGGGATTTTGAAACCCGCCTCACTCCCATTTGTTATCTTGCTAGAACAACTCACAGACCTCAGAAAAGTACTTTACTGGGGTGCCTGGGTGCCTCAGTCGATTTAGTGGTTAAGCACCCGACTCTTGACTTTGGCGGCTCAGGTCATGATTTTATAGTTCATGAGATCAAGCCCATGTGTCAGGCTCGTGCTGACAGTAAGAAGCCTGCTTGGGATTCTCTCTCTCCCTCTCTCTCTGCCCCCCGTCACCCCCCACGCTCACACGTGTGTGTGTGTGTGTGTGTGTGTGTGTGTGTGTGTGCACTCTGTCTCTCAAAATAAATAAGCTTCAAAAAAAAGGAAAAGTACTTTACTTACCAATGCAGGTTTGTTATAAAGGGTACAACTCTAGAACAGCATCTGAAAGAGATCCTTAGGGGAAGCGCATAGAGCTTGCCCCTCTTCATGTGACACTTCGCCAGCATTTTATTGTATTTACCAACCTAGAAGCTCTCCAAACCCTGTCATTTAGGGTTTAAAACATTTTTTTAAAAAATTCATTGTCAAGTTAGCTGACATACACTGTAGTCTTGGCTTCAGGAGTAGATTTCTGGGATTCATCGCTTACATACAACACCCAGTTCTGGTCCCAACAAGTGCCCTCCTTAGTGCCCATCACCCATTTTCCCCCCCCCCCCCCCCACCCCATCAACCCTTGATATCTTTCTCTGACTGACTTATTTCACTCAGCATAATACCCTCAAGTTCCATCCACGTTGTTGCAAATGGCAGGATTTCATTCTTTCTCATTGCCGAGTAGTGTTCTATTGTGTATATAAACCACATCATCTTTATCCATTCATCAGTTGACGGACATTGGGGCACTTTCCATACTTTGGCTCTTGTCGGTAGTGTTGCTGTTGGGGTGCATGTGGCCCTCTGAGTCAGCACTCCTGTATCCTTTGGATAAATACCTAGTAATGTGATTGCTAGGTCGTAGGGTCGTTCTACTTTTAAATTTTTGAGGAACCTCCACACTGCTTTCCGGAGTGGCTGCACCAGTTTGCATTCCCGCCATAAAACTTTTTTTTTTTTTTTTTTTTTTTTTTTTTTAAGTAGAGTGGATACACAATATTGCATTAGTTTCAGGCGTGAAACATAGCGATTCAACTTCTCTGCACATTGTGCTGTGTTCACTGCAGCTGGAGCTACTGTCTGTCACCACACAGTGCTGCGACAGTGTTGTCACTTAGGGATGTTTGTGGAGGTTTCATGATGTAGGCATGATCGATTAAACCACTGGTCACTGATGAGTAACTCAGTTCCCAGCCCAACTCCCTTCCTTGGAGGTTGGGAGATAGGGCTGAAAGTTACAAACTTTTTTTAAATTTTCTTTTAACGTTTATTTATTTTTGAGAGAGAGAGTGGGGGGGAGAGGGGCACAGAGAGGGAGACAGAGGATCCAGAGAATCCCAAGCAGGCTCCGCTCAGTCAGCACAGAGCCCGATGTGGGGCTCGATCTCACCGACCGTGAGGTGATTATGACCTGAGCTGAAATCAAGAGTTGGACGCTTAACTGACTGAGCCACCCAGGTGCCCCTGAGAGTTCCACACCTTTTTTTTTCTTCAGTGTAGTTAGGAGATTAATTTTATTACCTAGTTTGGAGGACTCTGAGCTTTATTCATCCATCAAGTACCTTTAAAGAAAGAATCATGTCCTGTGTTCCCATTCCTGAAGAAGACGAGGTCCCTGGCCTCAGGGATCTGCTGTGTCGTGGCAATGAGATGTTAATAGCATTTCCTGGGGGTGATTCACGTACATGACGAGATAGCTGACTACCGGAAAGCATTTGCCAGTGCTATTCTGTGTCCGCTGTTTTTCCTCATGTCCGTGCCAGTCCTGTGGGGGTACACAGGAAAGGTACTATTTACACTTGGATCCTGAGCCCGAGACAGCAAACTGAATACCTAACGGCACTACCTAAGGTCACACAGGTGTTAAGTGGCAGAGTTAGAAATCAAACCCAGGTCTAGACCCTGCCCGTTTTTAGGAGTACATGGCCTCTTGGGAGTGTTGGTAGAGGGTCTATCACCCAGCTCACCTGAGGGCCTCTGAGCTGGCCCTCATGGTGAGGTAAGCCTTTCCCCAGTAGAGCTTCCTCAGAGAAGGTGATTTTGTGACTGTGTCCCATTCCAGCCTGACTACAAATGGCCCCCGTGTGACTCTGTATTTCCACTTCTCTGAGTCTTTCCTCATGTTCTTCTCTCTAGCTCAGAAAGCTACTTCCTTTTTTTCCTAAAGATACTAGTTATTTATGTATTCATGTATTGTTAAATTTAAACCAATTAGCATATAGTGTAATAATGATTTCAGGAATAGAATTTAGTGATTCATCACTTACATACAACACCTAGTGCTCATCCCAACAAGTGTCCTCCTTAATGCCCATCACCCATCTAGCCCATCCCCACACTGAACACCCCACAAGAAACCCTCAGTTTGTTCTTTGTATTTGTCTCTTATGGTTTGTCTCCCTCTCTGTTTGTATCTTATTTTCCCTTCCCTTCCCTTATGTTCATCTGTTTTGTCTCTTAAATTCGGCACATGAGTGAAATCATATAATATTTGTCTTACTGACTTATTTCACTTAGCATAATACACTCTAGTTCCATCCACGTTGTTGGAAATGGCAAGATTTCAGTTTTTTGATTGCCGAGTAATATTCCATTGTGTATGTGTGTGTGTGTATATATATATCTATATCTATCTATCTACATATATATATAGATAGATAGATATATATACACACATATATATCTATATATATTCCACATCATTTTTATCCATTCATCCTTCAATTGAAAGTTCCAAACTTTTAATCAAGGCTTGGTCTTTCTGTTGACCTGCCTCCCTGCTGAAGTCTAGGTGTCTGTCAAGAGTCACCTCATTAGAACCAAACACACCCCTCTTAACTCTCATCACACTCATCAATTACAAGGATATCAGGAGCTCTGTGTCAGGAACCGGGGACAAAGATCAAACACTTCCCATTTTACCATGACTAGCAACATGGAAACCCCACCCCCTCTATCCTGCCAAGGATCACTCCTTGAAGAAGACCATTATCCTGAATTCTCTCGTCATAGATGAGTTTTTCTTGTTCTTGAACTTTTCAAAATGGAATTATATACTATATTGTAACCATTTATGCATGGCTTTCATTCAAAGGTACATTTGTCAGATTCATTCATTTTGTTGCACTTAACAATAATTGCCCTCGTTGCAGTGTGATATTCCGTGGTGTTACGTGGCACTGTTTACGGGTTCCGTGGTTGATAGCTTTTTGTGTCTTCCCTGGTTTGGGGCCTTAGAGAGCAGTGCTCCTATAAATATTTTTCTATTTATCTGTTGGTGCACATATGTAAGTACTTCCGTTGAAGTGCTGGGTCACATGAGGTGTAGATTTCATTTTCAGTAGCTATTGCCAAATAACGTGCCAAAGTGGTTGTAACCAGTTCATGTCCATGCTAATGGTGTGTGAGAATTCTGCTTGCTACACAGCCTCCCTAACTTGCATGATTGTCAGTTAAAAAAAAATTGTAGCCATTCCAGTAGATGAGTAGTGGTATTTCATTGCAATTTTAGCTTGCATTTTCCTGATGACTAATGAAGTTGACTACCTTTTCGTACATCTTTTGGCCATTTTGATATGTTTTTTAGTAAAGTTTCCCTTCAACTCTTATGTCCATTTTTCTGTTGCATTGTCTGCCTTTATTCATATTGACGTGCAAGAGTTATTTATATTTGACTCACTTGTTGAATATGGGTATCAAAAATACCTTCTGCCATTGGGTGGATTCAATGATTTCTCTTGTAGAACTGAAGTCTATAATTTTGAAAAAGTCTAATCCATTCATTTTTTTTCTTTAGTGTTAGTGTTTTCTTGTTAAAAAAAAAATCTTTGCATATTCCGAGGACCTCTATGTTTTCTTTTGCAAGCTCAATTGTTAACCTTCTAACGTTAAAGCTACATTCTGTCTGGCATTGATTTTTGTGTATGTTGTGATGTAGGAGGCAAAGTTAGTTTTCCTCCATGTGGATAATCTAGTTGATGCTGTACAGTTTCTTGAAAATTCTGTATCCTTTCCCTTTGCCTTAAGTTATATGTTTATCTATGTACGAATTTGTTTCTGTGTTTTCTATTCTGTTCCTTTGACCTATTTATTGTCTATCTTTGTGCCACTGTCTTGACTCTTCGCTTTATTGTAAATCTTCATATCAGGTAGTATGAATCCTTCCTTCAGCTTATGTTGTTCTTCTTTGAGACTGTCTTTATTCTAGGCCCCTCATTTTATAGACAGTTTAGAATCAACATCCCAATTTACACAAAAACTTCTGCTGGAATTTTGATTGGAACTAAATTGAATCTATAGACCAGGCTTCAAAATACTGAGTCGGTGGGGCACCTGGGTGGCTCACATGGTTATGTGACCAACTCTGGATTTCAGCTCAGGTCACAATCTCATGGTTGGGAGATTGAGCCCCGTGTTGGGCTCTGTGCTGTGCTGAGCATGAAGCCTTCTTGAGATTCTCTGTCTCTCTCTGTCTCTCTCCCTCTCTGCCCCTCCCCTGCTCGTGCTTTCTCTTTCAAAATAAATGAATAAACATTAAAAAAAATATTGAATCTAATAGTATATAAGCATGGTTATATCTCTCCATTTGTTTAACTCTTTCTTATTTTTTTCAGTTATGTTTTATGTATGTTCTGTATTGCATCTCTTTTATTAGATTTATTCACAGGTACTTAATAGTTTTAGGTGATATAAATTATATTGTTTTAAATTTTAATTTTCTAATTATTAGCTGTTGATATATTAGAACTACACTTGATTTTGTATATTTGACATTATTTCCAATGGCATTACTAAATTCAGTTATTACTTGTAATAGTTTCTGTGATTTCTTTTGGATTTTCTAAATACGGTATCATTTCACTTACAAATAATGACTGTTTTACTTATTTTCACTCTCACAGCCTTTTCCTTACTTTTTTGTACTTCCAGTAGAAAATTGAATAGAATTAGTGAGGGCAGACATCTTGATCTCATCCGCGACTCCAGGGGGAAAGTTTTCAGTATTTCACTGTTAAGAATAAAGAAAATATTTCTTTTATATATTTTATACATAAAAACATAAGTTTTTATGTATTTCTATCAGATTTAGAAGGTTCTATTTATTAGGGGAAGTTTCCTTTTTTGTTTGCTAAGATTTTTTTTAATTGTAATGGGTTTTAAATATCAAATGACTTTTCTGTTTCTGTTGAAATGATTTTTTATGATTCTTCCCCTTTGTTCTTTATGATGTAGTAAACTACATTGATTTTTAGCTATCAAACTTACTTGGAATTTCTGGAATCAGTGCAAATTGGCCAGTGATGTTTTATCCTTCTGATATCTCAGTGCTGCAGTCACTTAGACCCAGAGATTTCTTTATGTGAAGGTTTTAAATTGCAGGTTTGATTTCTTTCATAGCTTTAGGGATATTTATATTCTTTATCTTTTTCAGTGTCAGATTTGGTAAGTTGTGTTTTAAAAGGTCACTCCAGGGCTGCCTGGGTGGCTCAGTCAGTTGAACATCTGACTCTTGATTTCAGCTCGAGTCATAATCCCAGGATCATGGGATTGAGCCTTGTGTTAGGCTCCATGCATGAAGCCTGCTTGAGATTCTCTCTCTCTCTCTCTCTGCCCCTTTCCCCCATTTGTACTCTGTCTCTCTTTCTCTCTCTCTAAAATAAAAAAGTAAAATAAAAGTTTACTTCACTTAAATTTTAAAATTTGTTAGTGCAAAGTTACTCCTTATATCTTCTTTTATTTTATTTTTTTTTAATTTTTAAAACATTTATTTATTTATTTTGTGTGTGTGTGTGAGTGAGTGAGAGAGAGAGAACACAGGGGAGGGGTAGAGAGAAAGAGAGAGAATCTGAAGCAGACTCCATAGCAGCAGTGTGCACAGGGCTCAGACTCATGAGCTGTGAGATGATGACCTGAGCGGAAACCATGAGTCAGATACTTAACCTAACAAGCCACCCAGGTGCCACCTTGTATCTTCTTTCAAAAAGTCTATAGGGTCTATACTAATGTACTATTTTTCATTTCCCCATATTGATAATTTTACTTCTTTTCTTTTTCCATTATCAGTTTTGCTAATTGTCCATTAGTTTTTTTGTGGGTTTTTTTTTTGTCCCATCAATTTTGTTGGCCTTTCAAAAAAATACCTAATTTTGACTTTGTTGATATTTCTGCATTATGTTTTATTTTTTATTTAATTTCTGTCCTCATCTGTATTTCCCTTCTTTAGCTTTCTTTGCATGTAACTTATCATTCTTTTTCTAACTTCTTGAGATGGATATTTAGAACATAGGGTTTTCAGCCTAATATATACACACAATCGTATAAATTTCCCTCCAGGCACAGCCTTAGCTGCATACAACACACCTGGTTTGTCATATTTTCATTATTTGTGCAAATTGTTTTAAAATTTCCACTGCTGTTTTGTCTTTGATACAGGGTTGTTTACCTTGGTATGACTTAATTTTAATACCACATTTTTGGATTATGCCAGTTGTCCCGTTTTGATTTTGAGCTTAATTCTACTGTGGTAAAAGAACATACTTAAGTAAATCCACCTCTTTAAATTGGTGAGGCCCACTTTGTGGCTCTGCACAGGGTCAACTTTGTTACCAATTCCAGAGGTACTTGAAAATGCTTGCGCACCATCACTGCTGCTTGCCGCGTGCCCTGTGTGTGTTAGCTCAGGTTTCCTAATTTTGCACTTTGGCGTGGCTCCAGACCCTTCCTCCCTTTACCATCTGCTCTTTCCTTTCTAGCTCATTGAATCTCTTTCCTGTCTTTGGCTTCCTCTTCTGGCCTAGCTGTATTTGAATCTGTACACGTTTTTTTCACGTGGTTTCTTTTGGCTCTGACCTGTCTTCTGTTTAAGATTCTTTCTGTTACTGCCCCTCATCCCTTTGGTTCTGTGGCTTTGTTCCATAGGCTGGCATGACACTCCCCTTCCTTTAGATTCTATGTGTTAAAGATGCTGAACAGACAGCTGTCAGCAGGCATTCGTGGAGCACAGGTTATGGGATTCCAGAAATATTTGACATAGTCTGTGCCCTCAGGAGCTTGTGATCTGACTGGAATCAGGACCCCCACATACAACAACATACAACATACAACAAGAATGCATCTAATAAAAATTATGTGAGCGGAGTAGGAAGGAGGCAGTCATGATGGCCTGGAACGGCTTTCTAGAGAACCCAGAATTTGTTCTGAAATGAAAAAATGAGAAGACAGCGATGTGAACCACAGGGAGTTTGAGTAAAAATCCAGAGGCAGGAAGACCTCCCTACCCTGCGTTTGTATTTCAAAGATCACACTAGTCAGAGGGGACAGTATCAGTTAGCAACATTACAGTTACCTGGTCCAGAAAGGTGGGTTGAGGTCAGATCCCAAAGGGCCTTAAATGTCACGCTGATGCATTTAGACATTATCCCGCAGGTACAGAGCGATGATGTTGGAGATGATATGTGTACGGTGGTCTGATGTGGGAAAGTAGGGTTTTTAGGGAGAATGATCTGGTGGTTGTGACAGAATGGAACTGGAAGGAGTTTAGAGAGACCGTGCAAAAATCGTTTGATTTGAGATGGTAATGCGCATAGCAAGATAATAGCAGATTACTAAGGAGTCTTAGGGCGAGGGATAAGGTGGACTCGATGATAATTCAAGAAATCCAGCATAGGGTTTTAAGAGACCGGAGGTGCTATTGACCAGAATCCAGACACAAGGTATCAGAATGGTGTGGGAGACCAAGGAGTGGGAAGCGGTGTGGTGAGGGGAGGATTAGCTAAGGGCCCCGAGAGTGTTGAATGCAGGTGTCGACATGGGCATTGGGAGCTGGAGAGGATGGTGGGTGGAAGGAGCTCACTTAGACTTCTCGTGAAGAGAGCAGAGCCTCACAAGATCTGCAGCGACTTGTGTTTAGTCCCAAGGGCTGTGGAGGCCAATGTAACCCAACGCTGCCGTCCAGATCCCCCAGCCTCTGAAGGCACAGGCTGCAACCAGGTAGCAGCAGTAGAGGCAATAAGTACCAGGGGAAAAAGGTGATAGTGATAAATAATAGTAATCAGGGAAGAGCCCAGCCCTCCTGAGCCACAAGTGAGTTTCATCTGTGACCATTTGGGGTTCTGTTTTTATTTTTTATTTATTTATTTATTTTTTAATTTTTTTTTCAACGTTTTTTTTTTTTTTTTTAATTTATTTATTTTTGGGACAGAGAGAGACAGAGCATGAACGGGGGAGGGGCAGAGAGAGAGGGAGACACAGAATCAGAAACAGGCTCCAGGCTCCGAGCCATCAGCCCAGAGCCTGACGCGGGGCTCGAACTCATGGACCGCGAGATTGTGACCTGGCTGAAGTCGGACGCTTAACCGACTGCGCCACCCAGGTGCCCCTGGGGTTCTGTTTTTAAAGGAATAATCTATTCTGTGTGCATCCTCCCGTCCTGAAGGTTCCCGTTTTGCCGTAATAAAGACAGCTTGCTAAGGACACGAGGCAAAATCCTAAATTCCAATTAGGCAGTGCTATCAGAGATTAATAACACTTTAGGCCTGCTGGAGGCGACTCCACATTTGAGCCTCTTCCTATGTATCACGGCAACAATTTACAAATTTTAATAATGGTTGTCCTCTTTGAGAAATTGCCTTTCCTTCTGCTATGGGAGGTTTTATGATTAGAACTATACTTCTTTCCATGCAGTTGTTTTTCAGGCATTTAGGTTACCGTTTTTGCTTATCAGTAATGGTTCAAAAATTTGCTAACACAGAGCAATTAATATCTGTCAGCAGAAATAAATTACATTTTTCATCGCTTGTGACACGCTCTCAAATGCTGTTTGAAAGTGCCATAATTATGCATCATCATGCCATGTAATTTTGGTGCCTGATGTATTAGTGCTTTAGGGGTTTGATTTATATTTTGGGTTTTTTTTTTTTTTCTTTCTTTTCTGGGTTTTTTTTTTTGTTTTTTTTTTTTTTTAGTACCAAATTAATAGGATGGGTGTAAGGATCAGAATTTAAGTTGGGAAATGACACTTGGCAGAATACGTTGTAGTATTTCCGTTCTTCTAATGTAGTCTCTTTTTAGGAGTTGTTCACATATCTTACATGTTTAGTGTATGCATATTGTGAGTTTGCGGATTGTGCCGCTGAGAGCTTTTGCTTTACAGCACCGGAAGGCTCCATATGCTTTCAGAAATGGAATGCACGGAATACATGCATGTTCAGAACATGGTTTTTTATTGCCCCAAGGAGGAAGTGTATGATATTTGTAAAATCGTGACCCTCTGGGGGGTCCCTTTGGTCCTTGACCTGTAAGCACAGTGGGGCCACCCTGGTGCTGCCCCTTAGGCAGTTATGATTACTTGACAACAGTCAAGGGCCGGTGGTGCAGGCTGCCCTTGGCTTACCCTGGGCCCTGTTCTCTCCTTTGGCCCCATAACCTGGACTTGATGATCTGATTTTGGCCTCTCTGCTTTTTTTGGTCACCTGTCTGCACTCACCTGTGACTTAATGAATTCCGCCTGCCTGGTGGTTCTTCTTGCCAGTGAGTATTTTCCAGCACTCACCCCTCACCTCTCACTGCCTCAGGGGAGAGACTATCAGACAAGGTCAGGGAGACGGGGGTGGGGGGGATGGGTGGGTGGCAACTCCCAGGAACAGGGGTAAAAGCCTATAAATCACAAAGGACTTGACCTCTCAAATTGCACTGTGCTCTGAGCATAGACCACCGCCATCAGCAGGGGTGAACGCAAGCCCGTGTTGTCTTCGCTCATCGCTACACGCGGCCATTCTCAAAGTGTGTGGAGATGATCAGATTATCCCACCCCCGGGCCTGCCACTCGTAGAGCTGAAGGCAACTGAGAAGCAGCAGGTGCCAGAGGAACTCACTGCCCTTTACCTTTCTGCCTAAAAGCAGAGTGTACATTTCCATTTGTAGAAGTGTGTCTGTCCCATACCAGTGAGAGGACAGCCCTTAATCATTGGAGACCTTGAACATGACCTGAGACTGCGTAAAGGAATCTTGCGCAAATAACCCTTACCTTTCGTCTGTTTCTCCCATATATTCCCCTGCCCACGGTTTACTCTCCCTGCTTTTCCTAGGCCTGCCTCCCTCTCCACAAATTCTCCATCTTTGTTAAAACGGTTAAAAGTCCCCAGGCCGTACCACTTTTTTTGCGTTTTTACTTTTTTGTGAAGCCCCCTTCGTGCATGTGGGATAAACTTTTTCTCCTGTTGACCTTTTTGTCAGTTTAATTCACACGCCTTCATCGCTAAACCTCAGAAGGTGGGCCAAAAGTTATTTTTCCTCCTCTACATAACATATTTCACCCTGTTAGACTGTAATCAGTAATTCTGTTATGAAGTAGAAAAGAAGACCTTTAATTCTTAAATTTGCAATTCAGAGGACATTGCAACCTAAATGTGTAAATAAATAAAGGGAGGGGCGCCTGGGGTGGCTCAGTCGGTTGGGCGGCCGACTTCAGCTCAGGTCATGATCTCGCGGTCCGTGAGTTCGAGCCCCGTGTCGGGCTCTGTGCTGACAGCTCAGAGCCTGGAGCCTATTTCGGATTCTGTGTCTCCCTCTCTCTGACCCTCCCCTGTTCATGCTCTGTCTCTCCTTGTCTCAAAAAAAAATAAATAAAACGTTAAAAAAAAAAATAAATAAATAAAAATAAATAAATAAAGGGAAATGGGGTTGGGGAGAGGCTAGAATCACCCACTCATCAAGTCCATGGGGGTTGTTTATTCTGAAACACTGAATCCAGGGGCATGATAATCCTGAGGATTGCAGTTTTTAAGAGTTCGTAAATTGCAGGGAAGTCTGTCTTCTCTCTGCACCTTTAACGTTTGTATTTTTTATTTACACGCTTTTGGTTGGGTTTATTTAAATTCGGATAAAATACACACTAAGGATATGGTGGCAGAAACCTAAAATACAGGCGTTTTGTAACCAACACGTCCACACCTTATGGTGAAACTTGGAAACTGTCTCTTCAGGAGAGGCTATGTTACCGTTTGTCTCAGCAGCATAGCTGTGAGCAAAGGTGGGCTTTACTATCTGAAGATGTGAGAAGAGGGGCGCCTGGGTGGCTCAGTCGGTTAAGCGTTCAACTTCAGCTCAGGCCGTGATCTTTCGGTTCCTGAGTTGGAGCCCTGCACCTGGCTCCCTGCTGTCCGTGCAGACGGGAGCCTGCTTCAGATCCTCTGTCCAACACCCCCCTCCCATCCCCTCCCCTGCTACAGCTCTCTCTCTCTCTCTCAAAAGTGTATAAACATTTTAAAAAAGAAGAAGAAAAAAAGAAAATGTTAGAAGAGAACATGTATTAAATTTCTCAGTTGAGTAAGACAAAGGATGCCTTCCCACACAAAACTCAAACTCTCAGACCCCTTAAGTAGAATTTTAGCAATTTGTACTGGTTAAATAGGCTTTAGCAAGTCAGACGTCTCCATGGAGCTGTGATTGTAGTGTATTTTTAATTATGGAGGCACTGACAGTGATCAGCTCACATTAACTTCTTTTAAGGAGAATCCATAGAGCAGAGCGGTTCACTCTGCTAATTCCTTTGTCTCGGGGTCACCCAAGTATTCTTCCGTGAGTCACTTCAGAATGAATGGCTCATTGTAGGCTCGAGTTTTAATAGAATGAAGAAGAGCAACAGAAATCAAAGTCGAAGGGACCTTTGAGATGATGGTCTCTGCATTTGACCCCTTTCTGTTTCACTCCTAAGAGCAAATACCTAAAATGATTCAGTGCCAAAAAGAAACCGACGCCGATCACTAGGCAGGTAGCACGTTGGTAATTGGCAGCTGGCAGTTTTAAAGAAATAAGGGCTTTAGGTTAATTGGCATAATGTGAAGGCAGACGCTTTGTATTTTCAACATCTTCCTAGTCACTCCCCGGTGAGCTCCTGTCCCAATTTAACATTTCTGCAGAAGCTCATATTTTGAAAATGTTCACGGTCGTCTCTATTTGTTGTGTCTTCTCTGTGAAGTGGGTCAGCAACGTATCTTTCTAGATGGGTGCGTCATCGACGTGTGGAGGATGGGGCACGGAGTAGACGGGGGTGTTCCTGCCCTTGATGAAACGTGAGAACGGCAAAGCAAAATTTACCTCTTAGTGTCTTAATACTCCACAGGTCACACAGCGACCCTTGCTTAATCAGTGATGCCTTTCCTGCCAGTGAAACTGGTGACAGCAAATCGTGCCTCAAAACAAGAGTGCCTCCTGTGGGTTAAGGGCTCCCCATGTGCCACACACTATACTCAGTTCTTTATACGTGTTGTATAATTTAATTTTCACAACAGCGCCGTGAGGCAGCCACTATCTCAGGGTTACGGATGAGAAATCAGGCCTGGAGGCATTCAGACCACGCATTTTGTGTCTGAAGTCCTAGATCTGGTGGGTGAAACGGTTGGGGTTGGAATCCACAGAGCGGCTAGGACTGTACCAGGTCGCGTCTGGCATTGCTGAGGATGGCCGCGTTTTTTGAGCAGCTAATTAGTGCTGGTGTCTTGCAAAAACGCTTTCACAACGGATTTTCATTTAATGCCCACCACAACTGAAGGCATTTTATTCCCAACCTGCCGATGCAGAAACTGAGCTGGGGAGAAGTTCGAGAACCTACTTAAGATTTCGGAGCTTGTTAAGGGGCACAGCTGAGGTTCAGGACAGATCACTCTGGTTCCAGAACCCATTGCTTTGACACACACAGCCAGTCCTTGCTTGAATTAAAGACAGTCCAGCATGTGTCTGAGGGACCGAGTGGTTTAATTTGCCAAGTTTAGAGCACTCTCCTTCCCGTTTCCAGCATCCGTTCCCCTGAGCACACCCCATTTTTGGAACTCATCTTTGGGTGACGAGAGCCCCTCGTCCATCTCTGTTCCTTCCTCCCCAGTAAAATGACGTGTTGTGAAGGTGAAGGTGAGCTCCTTTGCACCAAGTTACAAATAGTGGTGCCTTAACGTTTGGCCCTTCCCAGCGTATGGGCACTTGGCAGGGTAAATTTTTGTAGAATCCCAGACAGCAAGCGCTGGCTGGGAGATGATTTTTTGTGTGTGGTTTTCTTGGGATTCTTGGAAACCTAACAGTAGTTGACTCCCTTTGCATACACCAAGACCAGTTGTTTTACAAGGCCTTTTCATCTCTTTTGAGGTCACCTTTTCCTCTGGGGACACACTTCCGATTTTAGAAGGAAAACCAGTGAGGAAGTGGGACCTGTTTTCACAGAATGTCCCCCTTCCCTTCATCACATTTGTACCATGAAGCAAAGCAGGGGAAGCACATGTATGGATTCAGGAAAGACGAGAGTTAAATAGATAAAAACACAAAACCCCCAAACTCTCTCCCGTTTACCAAGTTAAGACTTGTCATCACTAAGACATAGTTTACAGTCTGGTTCAGTAAGTGAATACCTGTAAGATGGCATGCAACTAAATGGGTTAGGGCAGTTCTCTAAATTTCTCTAAATTTTCACCACGAAACATCTAGTCATTTGGAATAATACATTTTTGTATTCTTTCTTTATTTAAGTTTTTTATATTGGAGAGAGAAAGAGCATGTGCAAGTGGGCAAGGTGGGGTAGAGGGAGGGGGGGGGGGGGAGAGAGAGAGAGAGAGAGAGAGAGAATACTAAGCAGGTTCCATGTTGTCAGTGCAGAGCCCAACTTGGGGCTTGATCCCTTGAGCCATGAGATCGTGACCTGAGTGGAAATCAGGAGTCGGACGCGCAACAGACCGAGCCACCCAGGTGCCCCTTTTTATGTATGTGTGTGTATATGTGCGTGTGTGTGTATGTTTATCTATATATATACATACATATGTGCGTGTATATATGTGTGTATATATATACATGTGTGTATATATATGCATGTATTTGTATCTGTGTCTGTATATACACACACACACACACACACACACGCATACATACCTATGTATATATACATATATGTGTGTAAATAGTCCTTGGGAATAAGCATATCCTTTCATGACGTAACTATCTGATGGGAAAATATTCAGCTTGCTTTCTTGGTGGAATTTGATCTTTCATGATTTTCACTCTTTTGTCTGTATTGTATTCTGGTGATTTCTTTAAAAAATTTTTAAGTTTATTTATTTTGAGAGAGAGAGCATGGGGGAGGGGCAGAAAGTGAGGGAGAGCAGAGAATCCCAAGCAGGCTCTGCTCTGTCAACACAGATTCCAACATGGGGCTCAGACTCAGGAACCCTGAGATCATGACCTGAGCAGAAACCAAGTGGGACCCTTAACTGACTGAGTCACCCAGGCGCCCCCTGGTGATTTCTTGCGATCCATCTTCCAGATCACTGATGCTCTCTTCAGCTGAGAAAATCTCCTTAGTGTATTTGGTATTTAATGTGTCCATTGAGTTGTAATTTGAGTGACATTGTTTTTCATTTCTGGAAGTTCTATTTGATCCTTTTCCAGATCAGCCAGGTTTTGCACATACTTTTCTTTCAGCATGGTTTCCATTCGCTCGTATTTCTCTAATCATTTGAAGGTGCTTTAAAAAAAGTCATTATTAGAAAGGATATACCATTTGGCCTATAGCCATTCTAACTTCTGCAAACTGCTTCTGCACATAAATTAGCACACGTGCCCAAAGCTGTATGTTCCAGGATATTCAGTCGAGTATTCTGGGGAGGGCGAAAGATTGTGCATTGATGCATTTCTAAACACTGTTTTAAAGTTGTCCTATTCTCTCCTGCCCTTGGGAGTTCCAGTCCTGTTTGTTGTGGGTGCTGACCTTCCCTCATGGCAGTTACTTTCTACACTTGGCTGGTAAATTTTCGTGCTGAGTTGATCTTCAGTAGGAAGGTTGTTCTGCTAAAGGCAGTCCCCGTGTGCCTGGGGTTGAGGAAGAAGCTGCCCTTCAGAGTGTGTTGTGTTGTGTGTTTCCTTTCACAGAGGCCGCAGAAATTGTCCTGATTTTGGACCAGTTTCATGGTTCGTTTCCTGGCTGGAGATTTCTTCACTACTTGCAGAGTATAAATGTAAACCTTTTAGATTTCTGCGTAATACACGGTGGGAGCTTGAATTCATCCAGGGGCCCCAAGGGGGTGCCTGGCTTCCTTGCTGCTTTCTGGTCTAGTGCACAGTTTGTTTGTTTGTTTGTTTGTTTGTTTGTTTAAAGTTTATTCTGAGAGAGAGAGTGAGTGGGGGAGGGAGGGAGAGAGAGAGAGAGAGAGAGAGAGAGAGAATCCCAAGGTGGCTCCACGATGTCAGCACAGAGCCAGACGCGGGGCTTGATCCCACGAACCATGAGATGGTGACCTGAGCTGAAATCAAGAGTCAGATGCTTAACTGACTGAGCCATCCAGGCCCCCCTATTGCACAGTTTAAATCCCGCTTCTCAGGAACTGGGAATCTCTGGAACGGTCCCCATTTTGTGTCGCAGACTCAATTCCAGCCCTCTGCCTTGTGGGCGTTAAAATCCTGGCTCCAGGCCTCTAGAGCCTACATCTCCATCCGTCCCCCCTTGAAGCACAGACTCGGCCTTCTTTTTTTTTTTTTTTTAATTTTTTTTTTTTAACGTTTTATTTATTTTTGAGACAGAGAGAGACAGAGCATGAACGGGGGAGGGGCAGAGAGAGAGGGAGACACAGAATCGGAAGCAGGCTCCAGGCTCTGAGCCATCAGGCCAGAGCCCGACGCGGGGCTCGAACTCACGGACTGCGAGATCGTGACCTGAGCTGAAGTCAGCCGCTTAACCGACTGAGCAACCCAGGCGCCCCCAGACTCGGCCTTCTTTACTTACACAACCTGGGGACTGCCCTTTTGTGGAGCTCAGGTATGGCTGAAACTTCTGTGTCACGTATGATCTGCAGTTTTGTGTGTTCGAAGCAGGAGAGACCTTGCGACCCTCCCCATGCATCACGTCACTTTAAGTCCCAGCTACATATATTTGCACTGAGGGGCTTTGTCAGGGTTTGCGGACTTGGGGACACGGAGCACCGCCAACCAAGGTGGAGCCGGGGGCACCCTGAGGGGGTTTGCCAGGAGCGAGACGAGCGTCGGTCTTCGGGGTACAGACTAGAGAGAAGTGGGTGAGGGCGCAGAGAGGGAGGCTGGAAGGCAGGGGAGGGAGACCAGCTTCCTGCTGTTGCTTGGGGGTGACCCTGCCCTCGCCCTCCAGATACACCATCTGTAGTCGCTGAACACAGCGACCTTCATTCCACCAGATCAAGCGAAGGAGAATCTAAGGCATCAGAGGCAGCCCTGTGGCGAAAGGTCAGGGTGATTTCTACTCATCTCGTGATTTCACGGTGGATAAGTTCGCTCCTTTTCCCACCAACTCTGCTTTGTTTTCAAACCAATCTCAGGTGCTTCTTTCTTTCTTCTCTCTTTTTTTTTTTTTAACATTTATTTATTTTTGAGACAGAGAGAGAGCGTGAACGGGGGAGGGTCAGAGAGAGGGAGACACAGAATCCGAAACAGGCTCTAGGCTCTGAGCGGTCAGCACAGAGCCCCACGCGGGGCTCGAACTCATGGGCCGCAAGATCACGACCTGAGCCGAAGTCGGCTGCCCAACCGACTGAGCCACCCAGGCGCCCCAGCTTCTTTCTTTTTTAAGAAAAGTCTTTTGATGAGGCTTCTTGATTCCAAACCATTCTGCACCTCTTCCATTGGGACTGTTAGAAGCAGGTGCAGGGGGTCCCCATTTCTGAATTTTCCTTCAGTGGCTTTAGGGAAAGAAGGAGACTTTAATTGTTAGCAGTAACGTGATCTGTTCCTTCTGGAGTCTTCTGGGCTTTACTCTCTGAGTTGAAAATGTTCTGTTTATGGCAGCCGTTTGCTTCTAAAACAGAAGCTTTGGTATCTGCTCAGACATCCGTCGGATGCTACTATATATGTAGAGGTGAGTTCTCTTTAACAGGAGGCCTCACTGTAAGCCTTATTAACGACCACTTGGGTGAATTCTGAAAAACAGGCACTGTGCCCGGAAGGTAAGCGTTAAGTTAGGAAGCTGGTGGGGAGGACATACTGAGTTCTGTCTTTAGTCTCTTGCTGGTCTGTCTCTCCCCTGACATCTCTTCACTGCCCGCTCAACTCTCTGCTCCCCTCCCTGTGGCATTTAGGTGCTGCTGTCTGCTTAACTGGTCCTGAAGGCCGGAGCCAGACTCGCTCCAGAAGTCAGAGTCCCCGCGGCTTGCCGAGCCAGTCATGGGATCCAGTCACGGGAGCCACAGGCCCGACCTGGGCCTTCCTTCCAAACTAGCCCCAGCAGCCACAGGCAAGAGAGGTGTTGTCATTCTCTTCACAACGACAGTGATAATAATAAAAAAAAATAGTAATTATAATAATGGGGTAGCCCACACTTGCAGAGGCCCCACGGCCCCTTGAGGTGGGACTCTTCCTGGCCTCCTCTGACGAATGGGGAGGCTGAGGCGGAGGTGGGTTCAGTGAGTTGCCCTGAACCACGCGCTTGCTGGTGGAAGGGCCTGGATCACACACGGTCCGTGGGACTCTGGCGCTGTGTATGTGTGGGGGAGGACACGGCTCCCCGGAGGGTGGAGCTCCCCCAAGACCCCCTTTTTCCAGACGAGGAACTCGTGGGCCGTGGTTTCAGCCCTGCTCAGCGCTCTCTTTCTCCGATCTGTTTTTGATTCCTGAGAGGGTTATCTTGTTTCTGAATCTGGCTGTGTCGGTTTCATTTTTCTCTTCTGTTTTCTGTCTTTGCTATGTGTTTGGACAGAGGAGATACCTCGGAGAAGAGGCTTCCAGGCTGTGTTCACTGGGAGTGTCCAGTGCCTTCTCGTGGAAATTTCCTTCCTTCCTGCCTGCCTGCCTTCCCGCCTTTCCTCCTTTCCTCCTTCCTTTTTCTTTCTTCCTTCTTTTTCCTTCCTTCTTTTTCCTTCCTTCCTTCCTTCCTTCCTTCCTTTTCCTTCCTTCCTTCCTTCCTTCCTTTTCCTTCCTTCCTTCCCTCCTTCCTTTTCCTTCCTTCCTCATTTCTTCCCTCCTTCCCTCACTCTCTCCCTCCCTGTCTGTCTTTCTTTCTTTCTTTCTTTCTTTCTTTCTTTCTTTCTTTCTCCTTCCTTCCTTCCTTCCTTCCTTCCTTCCGTCCATCCGTCTTTCCACATTTATCAACCACCTGCCTCTGTCAGGCTCCATCTGGGTAGACACAGTGCAGTGTTGGTCTTCAGGGAGGTCAGAGTCTCTGGTGAGGAATTAGATGTGGCTTCTGTGCTGTGGTTAGTGCTGTCACACAGACTCCACTCTTCCTGGGAGTGAGCTGTGACGGGGAGCGGTCAGGGAAGACTCTGGAGCAGGGGTCGACGTAATCCTTCTTCAGGCAGACAGAGGAAAGCTGTCGCGCCCAGGCTCTGAGGCGTGGGCGAACGTGGGGGGCCGGAGGTTGGCCAGTCCGATGCCTGGCTGGCAGGGGGTGGAATGAGCCACAGCTGGAATGGAGCCCAAGCACAGACAGCCCTGGGGGACCTGGCTACAGGGTCCAGATTTCATTTTGCAGATGATACAGGTGCCAAGAAATAAAAACAAACTAGGAATTTGCTATTTGGGTCCTTTCTTTTTGAGAAAATTGTCTTCTCCATTTGTACAGCTACTGAAATATGAAGTCTACTCCTATATCCTACTGTCCTTTAGGAGGAAGATAGGAAAATCCAGAAGATGTAAAGTAAGCAGTCACAGGCTTGTACACCTTGGGGAGGGTGGCCTGTTTAAATACGTTCCTGTTGAGATTACTCTCTGAGTCCTTTGTAGGCCTTTAAAAACACTGCCAGAAGATATTTAAATATTCTCCCTAGTGAACTTTTCATGAGTGTAGAAGAACAGTTTTTTGTTTGTTGGTTTCTTTGCTCCAGAGTTTTTGCAGTTAGGGAACATTTGAGAAATTATTTTAAAATCCCAGGAAATACATGCATTTTAAAAATATGGTTCACTGCCTATTTTTTTCTCCCAACTCTTTAAATTTTCACTTCCTCCTTGAAGTCTTCCCATATAAGTATGAGGAAAGGTGTTGATTGTTCCTTTTATCGTGACCTATAAACGAGAGCTGATCTCAAGGCACAGTCAGGTTTTAGGGTATGAAGACGTGAGATTTTGTTTATGTAGAATGTCCTGTCCTCCAGGGCACTGCATGTAGAAAAGTGCTATCATTGTGAAGGTTTGGGATTCATGGTTCTTTCTATTCTGCTTGGTCATAGTTTGGAAGGGACTGTAAGAAAACTACCAGGTAAAGAACAAGAGCCATTTTTCTTTATTGTTATCATATTTTTAAAATATTTATTTATTTATTTTGAGAGAGAGAGAGAGAGAGAGAGTGTGTATGTGTGTGTGTGTGCAGGGAAGGGGCAGAGAGAGAGGGGAGAGAGAGAATCCCAAGCAGGCTCCACACGGTCAGTGCAGGGCCCAACGTTGGGGCTCAGTCTCACCAACTGTGAGATCATGACCCGAGCCAAAAGCAAGAGTCAGACGCTTAACCAACTGAGCCACCCAGGTGCCCCTATGTTTTCTTCTTTAAATGCTTATTTGGGTTGACTGTGTCCTGTGCATGGCTGTAATGGGTCATTAAACTCTGCCAGCTGGCTGAGGGTCACAGGTCTCATAATCCGATGGTAAAACTTCAGCCTGCACTCTGTAACAGGGATTGACAAGTCCTTGAATCCCACAACCAGCGAAAAATCATTTCACCCGAGGAGGCATTTACAAATGACTTCCACTGTTACTGGTCTCTCTTGACAGCAACATCAGGCGCTTTGTGAACAGACATTCTGACTTCACACAAATAGTTGTGCGCAAGTAGGAGCCCATTATCTTGTTATAATATTCAATTTCCTTCCCGTTCTCTTAATTGAAATGAAGTTGCCCCTGCTGCTTTTGGGCAGTGGAAGCTTGATGAATATTTTAAACTCTCAGCTGCACCAGGAATCGATTCTTTGTTTTCCCTACTTTATCTGGTCCTTCTGTGTATGGGCTATCTCTTGTTTCTGGCCCCAGCATGGTGCTGTTAACCACACGCTATCAATCCAGGCCGTGTGCAATGGTAGTGTGCTGATTAGCCTCCCCAGATTACTTTGATTTTGAAATTGACTAGTAAAGTCATTTATTCCAAAATGGTAAGCAAAAGAATAACATGAATGATTTTCCACTACGGAGGCCTGCTATGTAAATGTTAGCTCGTGGAAGGAGCGAGGCAAGCCATGTGGCTGAATGGGCCTGTTCTTACCTTGTTGACCAAATAATTTCGTAAAAGTCCACCCATTTCAAATGTAGCTCCAAACCCCCATAGAAAAAACTTTATAGTTCAATTAGCGGGAGATAAATTGGATGATGCCCGTAATCAGAAAAACTGGCATAAATTCAATGTTCAATTACTCCCTCTAACCTCTCCTTACTTCCTGATGTATCCCCTTAAAGCCACTGAGGATTCAAGGATGATAATTAATTTTTAGGGTGAATTAAAAGAAGTCATCTGACGATCTCAGGGCTGATTTTCAGCTGGGGCTTACCATTATGGTTGAGAGCCACACTGGTTGTTTGGGATTTTCCAACCAGTCACTGCCACTGGTCATTTGTTTCAAAGTATTTTGACTTTTTAACTTGCACATAATGCCACCCGTGATTTGTGTGTGTGTGTGTGTGTGTGTGTGTGTGTGTGTATTCTAACTACCTTACATGTGCACCCAAGTCTACATGCACTTGTGTTGTATGTACCCATGCTTGGCTGGCGGGCACACCTGGGAGCTCTGTTCTGTCCCCAGCACTCACCCATTGCCTCTCACGGTGTTAGTGCCCAGCAGTGTCCTTAGTCGAACAAATGGAAATATGTAATCTCAGTCTCTTTTGTTTCTGTCGTTTGTATATCGCACACCAGCTTGGATTGGTGACATCTTTTTCTAAGTTTTAATTTTACAGAATCATGCCATTGTACGCGTATTTTTGTTCAAAGTGACTTTGGCATATAGGGGATCAGGATTAGAAAGTAAGAGGAGAAGAGACCTTAATCTAGGAGGTCTGTGTCTGGTCAAAAGTAAGGTATTGGTTGGGGCGCCTGGGTGGCTCAGTCCAGCTTCAGCTCAGGTCATGATCTCACTCTCATGAGTTCAGTGCCCCACGTCGGGCTCTGTGCTGACAGCTCAGAGCCTGGAGCCTGCTTCGGATTCTGTGTCTCCCTCTCTCCCTGACCCTCCCCTGTTCATACTCTGTCTGTCTCTGTCTCTCTCTCTCAAATATAAAAAAATAAACGTTAAAAATAATTCTTTTAAAAAGTAGGGTATTGGCGCCCAAGAGAAATGTGTTTCCATCGTGGATATTGTGGTTCAGCAGGGGAAGGATAATATCCTGACTCTATTCTTTTCTGATCTGAAGAGAGCGCCATTCATGTTCCCTCTTCCAGGTTGGTGCTGTAGCATTGTCCTTTCCTCACTCGTACTTCTCATACATGCTGCGATGATATGTTCACCAACCTGCCTCCTCCACTGGGCTGTGTACCCCTCGAGGACTGGGACCATGCTTGTTCACGTTTGAAAATATTCATGTTCAGACATGAATGCCTGGTAACTCGCTACAGGAATAAACTTGGGGTGGGGGTATAGCAGCCTAGCAGAGTTGAGGCACAGAATATAGTTGGATTACACACGTCTTTTATTTTAGAATTGCAAAACGAAGCTGTTAAAAAGCTGATAAACTTTGGCACGCAGAGTTGCCCACACACTGTCAGGGAGCTCGAGTCCTCACAGGGCAGCCCTTTCTGTTATTCTGAATGTGACCAGTCCCTTCCTGTGCTGACCCATCGTCCACTTCTGTATAATCTGTGCCCTTTGCTCCTGGCGGACCCATCAGAAGGCTTCTTCTACTTGACAACCCTTTCGATATTTGGAGGTAGATGCTGCCGTTCATCTCAGGTTTTCTCCAGCGAACACATCCTTGGTTCTTTCAGCCATTCTGTAGAGAGGAGGATTTCTGAACCCCCCTCTCTCCACCCTGGTAGCCTTTTACCTATAAACTTTTGGGTGTGCCAGTGGGCCACCTTAATCCGATCTGCCTGGAAGCAAACACAGGCATCCAGGGTGTGGTTTGACTTGGTGCAGAATTTACTGTGAGATGATTAGACCCCGGGTTTATAATCTGGCCTTGGAAGTGGAACATTTTCAGTAAAGGAAACGATATGCAAAGTCCAGTTTGTATAATAAATAAAGGGGATCTTTTCTGGTCGAAGGGAATTTTCTGGATGCCTGCCCATGTTTTCCCCTCCTCAGATACTGTGGTGGCCACTGAAACGTGTTGGTGGTCCACCTGCATCTGAAAAACGTATTGTTAGAAAATGTATTGCGTATTTTTACAGAGCAGAAGTTTTGAGACTCAGTATAGGTTATGTGATGTTTAAGTGCTGCTAAAAATTCCATTTATCTTAACACGAATATCTGTCAGGTCACATCACCTGATCCCTTAAGGCAGGACTCCTTATGTTTTCCTATCAGATTTAATTTTGTCGATCTGTGTTTTAGCCTGCCAGGACCGTTTTGGGTCTTGAATTTGTTATTTATTTATTTATTTATTTATTTATTTATTTATTATCTTTTCCATCATCCCTTGATCTGGACATTTTACACTGGGCTCTCCATATGGTATCCAATTATTTGGGGAAGTTTGCTGAAATGAACAGGGGGTCAGTGAGAGTATCTGCTCTTCTCCAAACTGATACCCAGACACTGGTGAGCATTTTCGGGGGGGGGGGTGGTGTTTCAAAGACATTCTTGAAACCAAGCCAACCATCTTCCACCCCAGAACTTTCCATCTGGATCAGTGTCATCATCCATCTGGACCTGTGCCTGACATCTTAGCATAGTCTTGACTTCTTCCTTCCCCTCGTCAGCACGCTTTCCCAAGTTGTTCGCCATGTTGTGCTGATTTTACTGACTCAGTGTTGGGCAGGCACCCCGATTTCCTTCTCTCCCCCACAGTGCTTGTTCAGGTTCTACTCTGCTCTCCGCAGGCAGTAGTGACCTCCTAACAGGTATCCTTCCTTCTGGGCCTTCTTTCCCCACCGATTTCTGCACTCCATTCCAGTGTCACCACTCTGAAACGACTTGGCTATACGTGGTTCCCATACCGAAGACCCTCCAGGGGCTCCCTTGTTCCCTGAATGACAGAGCCCTGGGTCTTCAACACAGCACTCGAATTCATGGTCCGAATCTTCTGCATCATCTCCTTCAACACTCCCCAGACTGGGCTTGATGCTTTCATAGCATCTTGTAATTCGCTCTATGCCCCACACGCTCTCTTGGTTGTTTGTTCTTCGTATGAGATCCTCCCCACTCCTGTTGCCGACCAAACTACTTTTTGTCAAAGCTTACTTGTTTTAACATTCAGAGATGCTCCCCAAGCCTTCTTCTGTGACTACAGGAGCCACCTGATCCCTTCCAAGTCTGGTTTATTAGTCTTCACCTGGGTACCTTTGTATAGAACTCTATCCACATTTTATGGCTGTCCCTCACCGGATAATGAGTTTGGCAAATCAGGCTCCATGGCTCACTCATTTTGGTATTATTTGCGTTTCATCTGGTCTTTCATGGATACTCAGTAAATATTTGTTGAGTAAAGTGATGGATGTATGAACCTACTTAAACCCATATAATCATCTTATTCCCCACCCCACATCTTCCCATCGTATACACAAAGCTCTGTGGGCTAGTGAATCCATTAATTAGTATGTTGAAATGCAGACACTCTATGTTTGATATTTTTTTCATCTATCAAACTAGCAACGTGGTTAAAAAAAAAAGAAAGAGAAAGAAAAAAAATAAGGAAGGAAAGGAAGAAATAAAGAAAAAAGGAAGGACGGAAGGAAGGAAGAAAGAAAATGAAGGAAGAGAAGAATGGAGGGAGCGAGAGAAAGAAAGAAAGAAAGAAAGAAACAGGGAGGGAAGAAAGGAAGAAAGAAAAAGAAGGAAGGAGGGATGGAAGGAAGAAAGGAAGGAAGAAAAGAATGGAAGGAGGGAGGGAGAGAAAAGAAAGAAAAGAAAGAAAAAAGGAGGGAGGGAAGAAAGGAAGGAAGAAAGAAAAAGAAGGAAGGAGGGATGGAAGGAAGAAAGAAAGGAAGGAAAATGGAAGGAGGGAGGGAGAGAGAGAAAGGAAAGAAAGAAAAAAAAGGAGGAGGGAGAGAAGGAAGGAAGAAAGAAAAAAAGGAAGGAAGGAGGGATGGAAGGAAGAAAGGAAGGAAGAAAAATGTTCTCATTACTGACATGCTAAGTGAACTTGTTTTGGACTTTTTTCCTTTACTGCGTCTTTTCTTAAATGCACAGAAACAATTCTGGAAGGAGTGTACTTCTCATTAAACTGCCTGAGTTGAGAGCTCTTTTCTCATGGCTTTTTCTTTCCAGTAGCTTCAAACAATCGAACCTGAGGTAAAATAGCACGGATTTATTGACTGCTCCCTGCGATACTCCCTGTAAGATGTGCCCCCTGACACTGAGCACTTTATAATCGCGTTGAGAGAAGGAGGTATAAATATGAAAAAGGTAGCGGTAAATGCAGCAAGTGGTCAAGGATAGACTAGCCCAGATGAGAAGCGTCTGGCATTTTTATAGCAGTGATTGAGGCAAACAAAAAGCAAACAGACAACCACACCACATAATCGATGGGCAGAGACTCCAGGTAAAAGAGATAAATTAGCTACGAAGGGACTCAGGCAGAGGTCCAGGAGACAGAACCTCCCTTGATTGTATGTTGAGCTAATTGTGAGGCTGGTGGCGTTAGTCTAGAGATGAGCATCACAGTACAGCTAAATTTAAAAACGACGTCACGTTTGGAATAGTGGCAGACTCTTATCAGAACTTTCTGACGAAGTCAGATAGCTGCTACAATCAGATGGGACGCCTTGCCTACTGATTTGGTGTCCCCTGAAAACAAATTAGACCTGGGGGAGGGGGTTGGGGAGGAAAAAGAATTCCCCACAGGAAGAGCATGGCGTGCTGCCCAGGATAGGTTTTATCCTGTCTTCTGTGCTTCAGGCTGGGAACACGATTCCCCGCGCTGCTCCTAGGCAGACACGGCAAAGAAACTTCGCTAGGTTTTCCCGTGGCCAGCAGGAAGTGTAATTTGAAGCAAATACGGTTTTTTCAAGACCTCCGTTCATTCATTTACCTTTAGGAACTATTTATCGAGCACCGAGTCTCTGGACGGTGGTCTGTTTAGCTCTAGAGGCAATTCTGTGGTCGCTAAAGCAGTGTCACCAATTGACCATCCATCTTCAACGCCGCCCCTCACCCCCGCCAATAATCATTTGCCTCCCGACCGACCGGATAGCGCGTACTGTAAACTAAAGAGCGTTGCCTTCGCGAGTGAGAGAAGTGGGTCTACTCACGCCTGGGGCAACTTATTCAACCATTCTGTTCTCAATTGGAAAATGAAAGGGTCGAACCATTTGCTTTCGACAGTCCTTTGAGGCTCTAAAATATAATGATCTAATTAATTTTGATGGCCTTCTGGCTCGCGCTTTAGTATTTGTGAGTTTGTTTAGTGCCTGGGCGTGCCGACTGAGTTGCCTTGGCGAACTTGGGGTGGGAAACAGAGTTCCGAGATGCTTAAACGAGGAAATAACCCGCTTGTAGGGGAGTTATACCTTTCACGGCTCAGGTGTTTGAAAACTTAACGAGTTCATATTATGCTGTGGGAGAATAGTTAAAATATTTCCGAGCCTGGTTAATTGAGATGCGGTGCTTTGCTTTTATGGCATTTTATAGGAATACGTTTTTAAACGCGCTGCTTGAGAACATGGATATGTTGAAACATGGATGTCTGAAACATCAGTAATTTGTGACACAGACATAGATCTTTCCATGTATGTTACAGCAGACGAAATTGCTGTATAAAGTTTAAACCATTCCATCAACAAAATTGAGCATTTAAGTAAAAGAAATTTATGTGTGTGTGTATAATTATATATATTGTAATATAATTTTATGTATGCATATATGTAATTACCAAAGTCACATAACAAATATTATCTCAGAGTCGTTTTTGAAAGGGAGTATTTTAATGTTCTCAGTGAATAATTTCTCTCTGCCTGAGAGCTACTGTTGTATCCTGGGAAATATTCAGAGGAGAAGATAAAATTATTTAGATTTGCAGCTTCTTGTCATGGGAGGTGAAGGCCTTTTTTATTATTATTATTAATGTGATGGGAATAGCTTCACCACATCGTGTCTCTGCACAGCATCCTGAGAGCAACCTTTTCCTCGCATAAATAATTACACTTCTGGTTTTTTATAATGCCTCCTGCCATAACTTCCCTCCCCCTCTCTCCCTCTCCACTGCTTTTCATTCGAGTGAGGAGAACGGCACTCTATCAGATGAAGGTGTCCCCAGATAGTGACAAAGGTAGGAATTCGGTGGCAGACGCTTGCCCCAACAAGATCCAGGTCCGAGCTGGGTGGAAAGAAGTGTATCAGGACTCAGGTGCATGTTCCTTTAAAAATTTTTAAATGTTATATTCATTTTTTGAGAGAGAGAGAGAGACAGACAGACACGGAACATGAGCAGGGGAGGGGCAGAGACAGAGGGAGACGCAGCACCCAAAGCAGGCTCCAGGGGCTAGAACCCACGGAGTGCGAGATCTTGACCTCAGCCGAAGTCAGACGCTTAACCAACTGAGCCGCCCAGGTGCCCCAGCTGCACGTTCTTTTCGCAATAAACTTCTTGCGTGGAGAAATTGCAGTGTTTTTGTAGAGAAAAAATCGGCTTCTGGCCTGGTACCTTCTCTTTCCTCAGGGGCCTGCTTCTGCAGCCGGATCCCCGCCTGTGTCTCACCAGGGACACCCCACGTATGATGGTACCGAAGGCTGGGCCATCCTCTTGGGTGATATGGGGCGAGCAAGTCAGGCAAGATCCTCGCTCTTAGGGAGGGAGAGCTCTTGCGATGGCACAGCAGGAAACAGAGGCAGGAATCAGGCAGGTCAGGGACCAGAGATGCTGTGGAGGGAGCATGGGGCGGGGGGGGGGGGGCGGGGGGGAGGGGGAGGGGGGCGGAGAGCCGTGTCCTGAGGGTGCGTGCTCTCCATGTTCCCTCTTGTGCACCTGGAATTCTCTGAATGGAGGGCACGTCATGGATCCAGTGAAACGTGTCTCCTGGACGCTCTCTTTTCCGGGTCACTCTTGACCCTCAGCGGTGACTTCTTCCCATTTCTCTTGGGTCCCCGGTCCTGGCCCCTACTGTTATTGAATGGAGCAGGGCCTGTGCAGAATATTTGGTGATTAGAAGAGTAGATTAGGTAGAGTCTAGTCTAAAAACATGGAGATGGTTGTAGAGATTTTTTTTTTTTTAAAGACAGGATCCAGTCTTTTTGCAAATCAGTGAATGTTAGGGGTAGCTTTGTAGTGAAAAGTCTATACCCTCCTCATACTTGGTAACTTTTTCTTTGTTTGCTCCCTCCTCAGGACCTTTGCACCAGCCATTCCCTCTGCCTGGAACTTTCTCCCCTCAGATAGCCATTCCTTGTGCTTTTCACGTCTTCATTAAGGTGTTATTTTTTTCAGCAAGGCCCTCCCTGGTAGTCTCTTTAAATTGCACCCTCTGGCAGATACTTCGTGGCACTTAGATGACATCATAGTCTTCTTTGATGTGTTTTTGTCTCTCTCTCTCCATCATCCCTCCTCTGTCCAAGCCCCATGAGGGCAAAGATTTCTGCTTTTGTTCATGTCTGCATTCCTGGTGCTTAGAACCACACCTCACACAGAGCAGGTGCCCAGTAAAAATTGTTTAATTCATGAAAGGTTGAAAAATTATTTCTTGGGGCGCCTGGGTGGTTCGGTCAGTTAAGCGTCCAACTTTGGCTCAGGTCACGATCTCATAGTTCATGGGTTCGAGCCCCGAGTCGAGCTCTGTGCTGACGGCTCAGAGCCCGGAGTCTGCTTTGGATTCTGTGTCTCCCTCTCTCTCTGCTCCTCCCCTGCTGGCACGTGTTTTCTCTCTCTCTCTCTCTCTCTCTCTCTCTCTCTCTCTCAAAAATAAATAAACATTAAAAAATTATTTCTCAAGTGAGATTTAAAAAAATCTCACTAGGGCTGTTTGCTTTCAGGACTTAGTGGTTAGGACCGAAGTGGTAATTGTGTTCTGGTCCAGAGAGGAGGGGGAGAGGGAGGCCAGTGGCCAGACCACGGGCCTGTCAGAGGGGAAGACGGTGTCCCTGGGAACTGGCTGGCAGTGGGGTGTGGGCTCAGCACCCCGACTTCTCCTGCAGTCCTGAAATTAGTGGCTGTAAGCGTGGACGTGGGGGTTCTTCTCTCTGGTTGTGTGGTCCTAAAGACACACGTATAAAATAACATAACCGGAAGATATTTACAATTCATCTTCATTTACTGGTTGTTTGACTACATGGTCATAAGTGTTTGAGATTTAAAAAAAAATCGTAGGGGCGCCTGGGTGGCTCAACCGGTTGAGCATCCGGCTTCAGCTCAGGTCATGATCTTAAGGTTTGTGAGTTTGAGCCCCACGTCGGGCTCTCTGCCCTCAGCACAGAGCCCACTTCTGGTCCTCTGTCCCCCTCTCTCTGTCCCTCCCCTGCTCACTCTCTGTCCTTTCTCTCTCTCTCTCAAAAATAAATAAACATTAAGAAAAATCGTATTAGAATGCTAGTGTTGTGAGGAAACCAGCTTCTCTATTTGACTAGCTGATTTACTGTGAAAACCTTTTTTCGAAAGATTTAATGGGAATGCAGTAGGCAAAATAATAGCCCCCAAGGAGCCGTGTCCTCATGCCCAGGATCTGTGACTGTGTTATGTTATAGGGCAGGGGCGCATTAAGGTTACTGATCAGCTGACCTTAGAACAGGGAGATGGCCCCGGATTATGCTGGTGGCTCCAGTGTAGTCCTAGGGGTCCTTCAAATGGGAGAGGAGGCGGGAGAGCTGACATGCTAAGAAACCCCAGGAGGATGGAAGGGGGCCCTGTGCCCCAGACCACAGGTGGCCTCTACCAGCTGGAAACAGCAAGAAGACTGATTCTTCCCCAGAACATCCAGGAAGGAAGGCAGTGCTACTGACACCTGGATTTTAGCTCAGGGAGACGCATTTCAGACTCTGACCTCCCGAACCGCGAGACAATAAACGTGTGTAGTTTTAAGCCACCAAGTTTGCGGTAATTTGTCACAGCCACGATGGGAAACCGGTACAGGGAGAGAGGGGGTGAAAACACGCCTCCGTGTTTCCACCACGTGTCCACTTCGCGATGTTGTGATTTCCAGGGAAAATTAAAAGCCAAACGCAGAACCACAGAGCACTTGAGGAGTCGGTGGCTGCCACGCCTGGCCGTGGCCACCGTGGACCTCGCCCAGGGATTGGGATCCAGGCGCCTCTCTCCATCACTGCTGCCGTGTGCCTTGTGAGTCATACCCTCACTTAGGGACAGCGACCAGAAGCTCACAAAGTGAGACCCTCCCTGGGGAGACCCCAGGCGGTGACCCCCCCACCCAACAGGGCCCGGGCCAGGCGAAGGGGCGTCCACGTGAAGTGCTGAAAGTGAGTGCACACGGCTGCTCTTGGAATTCTTCATTAGCAGATGTTTAAAAGTCAGCGCTCTAAAATTACTCGCAGAAGCTTATAAATATGAATTTCCTGTAATTCGCATTTTGTAAGAACTCCTATCAGCTGTATCACAGCTTGAAAAATACCAAAAACCCATTAGAAAAATCTTTCTGTTTAAAACTAGATTGATCCCACGTTTACACGGCAAAAGAAGGCCATTACACGGCAGGCAGTAAAAGCTTCATTTCTGAGAGTTTGAGAAAAAACTCAAAATAATTCACTTCTACCCAGGCCATTTGACAACGCTTAGACTTTTCCTCACAAAATAAAATGAAATCTCACCACCTGCTGCTTAAAATCTCCAATTAATGCTACAAAAAGTGCCTTCATTTGAAAAGCCAATGTGTAAATATCTCCAAGCTGGGTGCAGACATGTCTTCACATTTACCGTAACCTTTTGATCCTGTCTGCAGTAGGAAGAGGTTCCCAGATTCCGAATAGAAGCCAGAATTGAATTTTCACCTAATTATTTAAGAGCGAACACCCCTTTCTGTTCGCCGAGTTCAGTTACTTGAGATGCTGATGATTCCGTATAATCTGCTGCTATGTGTGTTTAATGGAAATTAAGAAAGAAGCCGGCCAGGATCCCACCTGTGAACTGAGACAGGCGTGTGTTTTTGCACAAATCACAGAAGAGAACGAAGAGGACGGGAGAAAAAGTGAGCAGTGTTCGTTTTTTTTTTTTTTTTCCCCTGCCTTGAAAGGCTCTTTTGAGATGGAATCAGCAGGTGTGAGAATCACCACCTTTGAACAATTTTTAAGCAGTGAGCAAGTCCAGGTCTCTTAGCTCTTCCTTCCCACCCTGATAGTCAGGTTAATGAGAATTTCTGAGGGGTAAGCCACCCGGCACCTTTGACATGCCCCCTTTGGTTTACCAGATTAAGCGCATTGGGCCACGGTGCGCATTGGGCAGGCAAGGGCAGCTGGAGAGCGGACAGGCGGGGGTGTTTGCAGCCTCTGCTGATAGAAAAGCAGCAGGCCACTTCTGTTGTTCTGCCTTCCTGTCCGGCCTGTTGTGAGGGCAGGAGGCTGGTACCGAGAGAGTTGCCGGGAAGAATGGGGGGCAGGGGCGCCTGGGTGGCTCAGTCCGTTAAGCGCCCGAGTCTTGACTTTGGCTCAGGTCGTGATCTCACAGATTCGTGAGTTCGAGCCCCACATCGGTCTCAGCGCTGACGGTACAGAGCCAGCTTGAGACTGTCTCTCTCTCCCTCTCTCTCTGCCCCTTCCCTGCTCACTCTCTGTCTCTCTGAAAATAAATAAATAAATTTATACAACTAAAAAATAAATAAATAAAAGAATTTGGGGACGTCATGGTCAGGTTTTGTACAGAGTGGGGAACTCCTGGCAGATGGGACCCGTGGGACCCGTGGGAGGGTCCCCACGTCTCTGTTGGACTGTCTGGGCTCATCAATAGCCTTTCAACGGGTCCAGCTTTACCTTACACCACCCCTCAGTGGGAATCCAAGGGGATCGGTCCCTTTCCTTAGGTCTCTTGATGATCCCTGCTCCTCCAATGCTCTGTTCTTGCCTTTTTGTTTTAAATGTTTATTTGTTTATTTTGAGAGAGAGAGAGAGAGGGAGAGAGAGAATCCCAAGCAGGCTCCGTGCCAGCTGTCAGCATGGAGTCCTACATGGGGCTCGATCTCATAAACCTTGAGATCGTGACCAGAGCCCAAGCTAAGAGTCGGATGCTTAACCGACTAAACCACCCAGGTGCCGCTGTTCTTGCTTTAAATTCCTGCCCGGAATGTCCCAGTGTTCTTTCTCTTCTTTGTAGTCGCATGCTCTCAAAGTCCAAGGCGGGGACAGCCACGTCTGGAAGACCTTGTGACCCTCACCCTCACGGACCTGAACCTTTCGCATTTACTTGCTGACTCACAAACGGGCATCTGATGTGGGGGTTTGCTTTCAAAAAGGAATCTGTGTTATTTATCAGCTAATGAAGTCCGTACACGGCGCTGATGTTTCCTGGGCACCCTGCCGTCTTCCCGTCTTCCCTTGGATCTCGTGACGCTCCTGCCTGCTGTCTTCCCCTCTACCTTCATGTTTCTTCTCAGTCTGAGAAGAAAGCTCAGTCCGCCTCTCTGTCCGCCGTGTAGTGTGGTGTCCCTCGGTGAGGCCAGAGTCTGCATCTCGAGCCTCCGTTTCTTCCTGGCCCTCCAGTCCTGCGTCCCAGCTACCTGCTGTATCCCTTCACCGTTGCCACAGGATTTTCAGACTTAGAATCTTCTGAATCAACCGATTCCTTGTGGCTCCCCTTCAGCTCCATCTTCCTTACGTGTCCACTGAGGTGGCTTAAGTGAGAAACCCCAGCCTCACCCTTCGGCTGGCTTTCTTCCTTGCTACATCCCGCAGGGCACCGTCTGGTCCATTTCCAACACATATCCTGGAATGTCCTCCATCCTGCCATCACCCTGGGTCATATTCTCTTGACCCGTGAGCAGCCCTGCCTCGTATGTTCTCAGCCCCCAGTCTTCTTCCCCTTTATTCTTGAGAGCCACGAGTTGGCGTCTGAAACACAGATAGGATCATGACTGTGTCCTGGGAACCAGTGGCTTCTTGCTCCCCAGAGCCGGGCCCGTGTCTCTTGCGTAGTTTGTGAGTCTTGTGGGGTCTGCCCTGGACTTTCAGGGTCCACGCTTGCTTGTGCAGGGGATGGTCCCCCCCACTGGGCTTGCAAATGCCTTGCCGGAGCTAGCTAAGATTGCCGTTCTTCTGTGAAAGCGGCATTAGACCCTCGGTCAGAAATAATCACCGCAAGTTTTAAGGGTACCATTAACTCTTTGCATACACCCTCATATGGTATGTATTATATAAAATGTTTTTTGTTGTGGGGCACCTGGGTGGCTCGTTCGGTTAAGTGTCTGACTTCAGCTCAGGTCATGATCTCACAGTTCGTGGGTTCGAGCCCCGCGTCGGGCTCTGTGCTGACAGCTCGGAGCCTGGAACCTGCTTCAGGTTCTGTGTCTGCCTCTCTCCCTGCCCCTCCCCTGCTGGCACTCAGTCTCTCTCTCTCTCTCTCCAAAATAAACAAACTCTTAAAATTAAAAATATGTTTCTTATGAATGTGGTCTGTTTGAGGCCAGGTCCACGTCTTTTGTTCGTCTTTGTGTCCTGAATGCTAGTCCAATACCTGCCTGTGTCGCGGCGGGCTGGGGGAGGGGATCAACAGAAGTTTGTCAGTCAGTGGGTGTTCACTTCCAGTTAGAATACAGCTCCACAGCTGGGCGAATATTGTGTGTGAAACTTTTAGAAATCCTTATACAATGGGGAACAGATGTGACAAAGAATAAATGCTTGTTGGCTACTCTGTGATGAAAACTGTAAGCAAGAGAGAAGGGACCAGCAGGAGGCAGGCATGTGGCTTGAATATCAGGTGCAAATGTTTCACCGATGCGTGCTAGTGGGTAGAGTCGTGCTGCATCGTGACTTGGTGTGATGGGCTGCTTTTACTGTTCTGGGGCTGATGGGAGCACATGATTTCCAAGTGGGAAATGAATTGCCAGGATTGGGGGTGGGGGATGTTTATTCACATTGAATTAGGTAGTCAAATTAGAAAAGAACAGGGAGTTTCAGACTTCGCAAAGTGCTGTTGTCTCAGAACATGCATATCCGTGTGTGTGTGTGTGTGTGTGTGATCGGATGCATGGGACCCCCTGTCTGAGGCTCTCTTTTGTATACGATATAAATAAATCAGGGGCTGGCCAACGTTAGAGGTTACCTACCATTTAAATGAAGAGTTAAAATCTGACCGGCTGGTGTTGCTGACATGTTGTGAAGGGGACCCGGTTGGTGCATATTCAGCATGGTTGATGGACTCTGCAGTCAGGTTACCGCTCAGTTTGTAGCGCTCCTTTGTGAACTTCGGTCCATCGTCAGGTGCACGAGTCTGCACACCCACGTGTGTATGCATGCATCGATGTATACACACACACTCATCTGTTTGCGTGCATATTTATGCACTTATGCTGCATACTCTTCCACATCAGGGACAAACTTGTTCATTTATTTGTGTTTCTTCGCCTGTTCTAGACACATCACGTGTAACAAGCTGTTCAGTGCACAGCAGATAATGGAGAATTTCTTACTGACAGCCTGATTATCTTCGTACATCTAATTGAAATGGTGCAAACATTTAGTTCCATTTAATTTTTTTAAGTTTATTTATTTATTTTGAGAGAGAGAGAGAGCATGTGCAAGCAGGGGATGGGCAGAGAGAGAGGGAGAGAATCCCAAGCAGGCTTCACATTGTCAGTGCGATGTGGGACTGGAACTCATGAGCTGTGAGATCACGACCTGAGCCGAAACCAAGAGTCAGATGTTTAACCGACTGAACCGCCCAGGTGTCCCTCAATTTAAAAATTTTTTGAAAGCACCCAGAGTCCCCCAGCAGTGATGCACTTACAAGTTTCTGTTGGGGCATAGACGCAGCGGACACTTATAAACATTTGGGTGTGGTAGGGACCCTCAAATTGGAGGAGGAGACCTGAGGGCAGAAAAAGGCATTTATGACGTAGAAGAAAGGTCTTTGTCCCCAGCGGTCTCCGTGCCGTCTAGTACATGGCTCTATAGAAGAATATTTCTAAAACACATACCTGCCGGAAATACTTAGACACACGTTTACTTTTTTCTCAGTCTATCTCATGGCTCTGTTAGATGCTAAGGATAGAAAGATGAACAGGATGTGGTCCCGTCCCTGAAGATATCCACAGTCCGGTGAGCCAGTTAGTCTGCACGGTCTGGGTGGTCAGGGCTCCCTGTGACAGAGGCAGGTCCAGGATGCTGTGGGGTCACAGAAGAGAACAGCCAAAGCCAGACCGAGGGAAGTCTTGCGGGAAGCATGGAGAGTCCGGTCGTCGTGAGTGGCTCCCTGGCATCCTTAAGACAGTAGTCCCCAGAGGGGGGCTCACAAGATCTTCACCTTCTGGCTGCATCTATCTCCTCATTTTCAAGCATCAGCACCCACTGCTTACACACCCACCCGCCCGGTGCTTCAGCTAAAGAGAACGGAGGTCATGTTAGTAAACACTCAGGTGTCACTGGCTCCCGTAAAAGAATACTTGACCCCTGACGCCCCCGACGGCTCACCTACAAATCATGCTTCGTCATAACAGAAGCTTTCTTCCTTTTTCGACTTTCGGTGAACACACGGTGGCAAAGCCTGGCCGTGGCCTCCGGAAGGTCCAGTCCGGCGTCACCCCACGTGGTGTCTTTGCCTCCTGCGTCACTGAACACTTGTGGGATCTCGGACAGGTTACTCAAATGACCTCTGTGCCGATTGCCTCCAGTGTAAAATGAGATGACAGTGGTGTCATTATTATCACAGCCCCTTATTAGCTGAGCTAATTTATGCAGAGTGCGTGGTAGAAATCAGGCATGGTGCAGCGTCATTTCACTCCTCTGAAAGCTCTTAAAAAAATCCTCTCCAACTTTGACAGCCTCTTTGACTCTCCTCCTTCACCTCTGTGTCCTCCTGCCTTCTCCGTGGGCTGCTCCCACTTAGTCTGCCTCCCCTTTGCTCGTAGAGTCTCTAGGTTCCTCAGCTGACCTCCCTGGCGGACATACTGATCCGCCCCCCGGGCTCTCCTGCCCCCGGCTGTCCCCCAGCACAGCTCACATCCCAGCTGCTTCCAGAGTGCTCTTTCTAAAACTCAGACCCTGGCAGCCTCCTCGTCTGGTTAAAACCCTGCCAGGGGCCCCCCTTGACAGGATGGAGCCCCTCTCCCTGGCTCACAAAAGCGCTTCCCCTGCGGGCTTCAGCTGACCCTGCACGACTTCCTTCTCGACATTTCTGGCACGTCGCCTGCAGGCATTTGTCACAGCTCCTCAAAGGAAGCTGACGCGGTGGGCTCTGTACCTTGCGTGCGCCTCTCCTTGAGTGTTCGATGACTCTGTCCTCTGGCACACCACTGTCCCCCGCGTGGATGTCCATCAGATCCCCAGGGCACCTGGCGTGTGGTTTGCATGTGCTGGGGCGAGGGCTGTCTTCTTCCCTGCTTCCTCGGCGCCCGAAGGACTGCCACAGCGGTGGGTGCAGTGTTGGTGCTCAGACAGTGGACAAGTGAGCGAACGGATGCCCCCTCGGAAGGGCTCATGAACTGCAGAGCCATTCCCAGGGGACTCTGGCGATGCCCATCCCGTCGCTGCCCTCTGCCCTTCAGGGAGAGACCTTGCCACAGTCTTTCTCCTTCTCTTTGCTGAGAGGGCCGGTGGGAACCTGCATGCTGTGTGGGCATCTACAGATGATCCAGACTGTCTCCATCCTGTGTGTTAAGAGGAAGGTAAGGGGTGAGGTCAGGATCACTTGGCACATCAGACAGAGCCACGTCTCACTTTTATTTCCCACCGGCGGGAAACCTCGGTACAGTGAAGCTTAAGAACAGCTTTCACTCTTAAACTCCCTCAAATGAGTAGTAGTCTGAACCGTTTCCTCTCTGTCACTTTTGCTTTCCTTTTGTGAGTGCCGGGGTGATGGTTACCTAAGCGCGTATGGTGGGCAATGATAGCCGCACATCCTCAGGCACAGCATGATTTGTGAAAAAGCCTGGTTGGGGGAGCCTGGGTGGTTCAGTTGGTTAGGCTTCCACCTCTTGATTTTGGCTCAGTTCGTGATCTTGGGTTCATGGGATCAAGTCCCACATTGGGCTCTGTGCTGATAGTGTGGAACCTGCCTGGGATTCTCTCTCTCCCTCTCCCTCTCCACACCTCCCCTGCTCATGCATGTCTCTGCCTCTGTCTCTCTCTCTCTCTCAAAATAAATAAATACTCATTTAAGAAAACAAAACAAAACAAAAAAAACCTGGTTGGCGTGATCCCTTATGCAGTACAATTTATAGCTTCCTTTTGCAACTTGATAAATTCAGGGAAGTTCATCTGATGTGCAACAGATTTACGTAGATGATTTATTCAGTGCAAGTATTTCTTTCTTTATGCATTTATTTCCTCAGTTAATTAATTAGCCAGTGTGTTCCATCTCTGACAATTCAGTGACCTTTCCGAAGTTAAGGTAAAATTGTTGCAACCTGCGTGAATGTTGTAAAGTATGTAAGTTGGGAAAGAGGGCGAGCTGTGCAGGTGCCGAGTCAGCCCCACCCACGTGTGCACATGATGGCTGGTCTGCCTCTGCTTCCTTGGCGTGTGGTTCCCTCTTCTGGCTTTGAAATTTGTTTATTTATTTTGAGAGAGAGAGAGCGCCAGAGAGAGAGAGAGTGAACAGGGGAGAGGGGCAGAGAGGGAGAGGGAGAGAGAATCCCAAGCAGGCTCCACTGTCAGCAGAGAGCCCAATGTGGGACTCGATCCCATGAACTGTGAGATCGTGACCTGAGCCCAAATCGAGAGTCGGATGCTCAACCAACTGGGTCACCCAGCCGCCCTCATCTTCTGGCTTTAAAACGTGCCTCTTACATTGTCCGTAAGAACAACGTGTAATACATTTAAACGTAAAGTTGGACTGTTGAACATTTTTTTGAAAAGCATTCAGAATGAAGTCAATCCAGCTAGACACAGTTTCAATATTATGAGCTCCCTCTTTATTTAAAAGCTTTTTTCGAATGTTCTCTAATAGAGGTTTGCCAGATTCCATTTAAACCCAGCTGTGGGAATCATCAATGTGTGCTAAATTCATTTGGCCACTGACTTTTCGAAAAGAAATATGTTGATTTTTTTTTTTTGATATACATACATAGGAGTACTCCTGGGAAAATACACACTTTCATCATTACCTTTTTTTTCCATAAAATGTCAGCTTCCTGTCCCCCCCCTCCAAAGGAACATATATTCCAATAAGCAAATATGATTGGAAATAAAAATAGCTTTGATGATGATGGACCTTTGTGACTTCGCTGTTGAAACAGGTGTTTAGTATTTTGATTGTTTTCATTCCGTAGTCTTGCGTTATTCTGTTGCTTGATGGGCTAGTTACACACTACTATAGCTATAGCTCAAACTTGTTACGCTCTCCTTATTTTTCACTCTCCTTCCAGTGAAAAAGAATATATATATCATCGTAGGAACATCTAAGGAAAACAGATGGTTTTTCACAATTTCTTGACTCTGAAATTAAATCTCCTGCTTTTCACTTTGGAGCTAAGAATGAAATTGTTACAAATGTTCTCATATGGGTATCTGTGCCTGTAATGGTCCTACCCCAGGTGAGTGTTTTTATCAGCACCAGATTTCTGGTACCATCAGGTATTAAACCTGTGGTTATTCTGGCAAATTAGGACTTTGATGGAAGGGTTCCAACAGTTAAGTCAGGAAAATACATAGTTTCACTCCACATGGAAGAAGAATTATCCTGAAAGATGGCTGGAAGATTCAATAATAGGTTAAGATTTTTTTAAGTTTTGAGAGAGAGAGAGAGAGAGCATGAGCAGAGGAGGTGCAGAGACAGAGGGAGACACAGAATACAAAGCAGGCTCCAGGCTCTGACCTGTCAGCACAGAGCCCGATGCGGGGCTTGAACCCATGAACTGTGAGATCGGGACCTGAGCCGAAATCAAGAGTCAGACAGTTAAGCGACTGAGCCACCCAGGCACCTCAGATTAAGATGTTTAAAAGAAAAGCTCACAGAGAGAGTCTTCAGCTTTCCGTCCATGAAGGTGAAAGCAGATGAAACTTCTTTCTTTCTCCAAACTGCCTGCAGGGCCACACATCAGACTCAAACTCATGCTTTGCCTTCTGTGCCTGAATTGCCAACACTTTTAAATCGACACCCCTCAGTTCCCTTTTGTTCCTGCAAGGGAACTTACACCTTCCTCCAGGTCTGATTTATTCTCCAAAGAGTATTCTCCCTCTCATTTGTTTTCCCAGAATGGTCTCAGGAGCACTCCCCTTCCCCCCCCCGGCCCCTCCCCCCCCCCCCCCCCCCAACCAGGCCTCTATTTCCATTCTTGACTTTTGCATTTGTTTCTCCTCCTCTGTCACTTAGAAGGCAGCCTGGACATTCAGAATTAAAACAGCTCTCCACTGTGACTCCTAAAACATTTGTTCCAGGTTGGTCCAGTGGGTGTGATTTGCAGTTGATGACCTTCATGGTGGCGATGCTTTTTTCCAAGGTGGGTGTCATTTACAAGGCACCGTGATGGGTGACACTTGGGCCTTGGGCCTGGCTCTGAGCAGCCTTGGGCAAGTTATTATTTAAACCTCAGGTTCCTTACCCATAAAGTAGCATAAAAGTGCTTACTTCACAGGGTGGTTGTGAGGAATGTACTCCACGTATATGTTAGGCGTGCAGAACAGCCAGGTCCCTTGCCCTAGTCCTGGCTCCATATTGAGCTCTGTGTGCAGCCCAACCTTGTGTTGTGAGTATGGGAGGCGTGAAGTGAGTTTGAAACCCTCTCCTCTGGGTGACAGTAATTGTCTATCGTGTGGTACTGTTAGGATAGGGACTGAAAGTATGAAACGTTCAGAGAAGGGGAAGACTTCTGGGGAGGTGGCCGTTGACTTCCGCCTTGAAAGGAAGGGTGGGCAGGCAGTGTGGCCGTGCAGTGGTGATGTGAACAGAGGTGCAGAGGTGAAGAGGAGATGGGGTGCTTCAGGCCTCTAGAAATTGGGCAGAGGCGTGTAGAACATAGTGGGGAGCAGGAATTCGAGAAACCATGTTGCCCTGTTTCAGTGGATTGTCTTTCAGGGTGGCAAGGAGAGAGAATTTTTATGCCTTTGATTTTCTCCAGTGTAGTGAAGGGCTTCCTAAGTTTTCCGTGACCCACAGTATGAAAAAAACTGTACGTCGTGATCTAGTACATGCACATACGCTTATACGTATTTGTCTCGTGAAACAAAAGTTGTGTGAAATAGCCGTTACCGTTCCTCTGCGTCCGCACGGCGCCGCCTAAATGTGAGGGTCCAGTGCACGACGAGAGTGCAGCGCCTTTTGTCCAAAGAGCAGGACAAAAGTGCCGTGGAAAATCCTTAAACATACTTTTCCTCACTCCCGTGGTCTTTCTCCTTCTCGATGGCGTCTTTCATTTGCTGTCATTGTCATCCTACATAGAGAAGGAGCAAAAATTTTAACTAAGGTGAACGCCCCCATTTGTCTTTACGTCGCGCAGTGTCGAGTTTATGTGCAAAATAGAAGAGCACGTAGCTCACATGTGTCGTCACAGTCATGCAACTTGTGTTTCGGGGCTCGTCCCTGCACGTGCATTTTGCTCTTCTCAGGTGGGTGGAAATACCGTGTTAGGACGCATTCGGGTGCTCACTGCACTTCTCATATACACACGTCGCACCAGTATGCCCTGCCTTCGGTGTGCCGGGGAGGAAGGAAGGCCGGACGAGAAAGTAAACCAGGGTCACCTTCCATTCCCTGCCACCTCCTCATTTTGGCAGAGACGCGTGGCTTCTACAGGGAGGTCCCACAAGGGGGAGCACGCCAGCATGAGCCCTGGTCTTACTTATGTCTCAGTGCCGCCAAGACTCTTTCTTCCCGGGAAGCAAGGTCTGGTTTCAACGGAAAGTGTGGCCTCCAGGGGCCATCACTGAAGCCAGGTGGAATGTTCTTCCTCCAGGGCCCCTGTGCGCTCGTGAAGCCCAGGCTGGAGGCACAATCTAGTTCCTGTTTTCTTCTGTTTTACTTGAAAGACACTGGCTGCAACCCAGCAAACTCATGTTGCAGCCCACGAACGGGTCATGCCGGGCACATCAGAAAACCTGAAGCCTGCAGTTAACCACGGGGTGAATGCAACTTGCTCCAGTCGCTGTATCTGAGCCCTCTTTCCACCATTTGCTGTCTGTGAACTTCAGAACACCTTTGCTTTCTGTCTGTAAGACGCGGGTAGCGTTAGCAGTCATTCCTAAGGTTGTTTTGGGCACTGAATGAGTTTCATGGGTAATGTGCTCAGAACAATGCCTGTCACAAAGTAAGCATCCAAGACCTATGAGCTAATGATCATCATTATTAATATTGTCACTACTGTTATTAATTTGCATCTTGCTGTAGGTAAAGGCTGAAGAAAAAAATGTTTCTTGTCTAGATAATAAGCATTCCTACCCTATTCCAAAATAGACATTTTCTTAGGCTTACCAGTATTTTTGTTTTATCTTGATTCCAAGTATGCAAAACATCTTAATAACCAACCAAAAGTTAGTTCTTACTGACTTAATGCAATGAGAATACATAAAAATTATAGGTTAATGAAAATCCAATGAAAGATTACTTTATTTCTGTTTTCCCCCTCCCCAAGATTAAAACAAGTAGATTATTGGTATTTCTCAATTATCAATTAAGAAAGAAGCAAGGATATTTGAAAGATACCATTCTGGGGGCACCTGGGTGGCTCATCGGTTGAGCCATCTGACTTCCGCCCAGGTCATGATCTTGTGGTTTGTGAGTTCAAGCCCCACATCGGGCTCTGTGCTGACAGCTCAGAGCCTGGAGCCTGCTTCGGATTCTGTGTCATCCTCTTTCTCTGCCCCTTCCCCACTTACACTCTGTCTCTCTCTCTCTCTCTCTCTCAAAAATAAATAAACATTTACAAAAAGATACCATTGTGCAAGCCCAAGGATCCGGAATTATTCCATTCGGAATGAAACTGATAGCTGATGAACTTCAGTCACAGGGAAAAATGCTAGAGGAGAGTGTTTTCTATTTTTGGAAAAGTGCAGCATCAATATATTAAAAAAATGTTTTTTAATGTTTATTTTGAGAGAGAGAGAGAGTGTAAGTGGGGGAGAGACAGAGAGAGAGGGAGACACAGAATCCGAAGCAGGCTCCAGGCTCTGAGCTGTCAGCACAGAGCCCGTCGCAGGCTCTAACTCGTGAGCTGTGAGATCATGACCTGAGCCAAAGTCGGATGCTTAACCGACTGAGCCACCCAGGTGTCCCATAGATTTTTATTATAATACACACTAAGTCTCTAAGTCTCAATACCAAGTGAAAGATTATAGAATCTGGCAGATACTCATTCAATATCTGTTATTGGAACAGCATTAAGTCTAAGTGAGCAAAATGCAGACTGATTTGTTTTGATCTGTTTTCTTTCGTGGTCGTTTTGTAAGAAATAGTACTATTTTGTACCTAATCTGTGTATTTCCCATCATTGATTGAAGCTATCAAGATCACTTTTCCCATTGATGGTGTGATATTTTATGTTTCCTTGGTTCTCTCAAATTTTGTACCAAGTGAATATATAGTCACTTTATATCTGAATGTCTATATCACTTGCTGATATGTGGGCATATTTGTGGTTCTATAGTCATCTTACGATAGAATCCAGTAGACTCCCGTAAGTGCATTTATCTCAGACTATTTTAAATAAAATTTGGAACATGATAGATACTGCAGAGAAAGACATCTCACACAAAAATTTGTTTTTGTCTACTATTTATTGATGGCAGCTCCTTGAATTATAGAGTTTACACATAAAGATAAGCTGAATTGAATATATTGTAGCTTACCACTGCATGTTAAGGTGGAAGGGTAACCATCAGTCAAAGCTAAGTTACATCTTTAGCAGGGCATCAATTCTGATCAAAATTTATCATCCTCTCCAGGAATTACTGTGGAGCGGATATAAAACACCTGAAATGCTAAGTGTTTAAGCGATCTCACTTCAGTTGTCTAAGGCAAATGGAAGCATGCGGTCTGTAAAATGTTGGAACGGTTAAATTGAAAATGCCCTCACTCAGATTTAGTGAACAGTTCAGGCATGCTACCTGCGCCAAGTAGATGAGATGACAAATTGTCCGATCCCTTTATTCAGAATGACTGATTTGGGCTTATTGGCACATTGCGCTGTGTATCTCCTTACCCTGAGTGAGGACCACAGCTCACAGAATCTCCAGTGCCCGTCTCAGGATTAGATGACTTTGGAAAGCGGTGATAACTTGCTTCATATAATTACAGTGGTATTGGCATTGTCGAGCATAGTATTTTAAAGCATATTGTTGCTGGTAGATGAAAGCACATGTTCGAGTCTTAGATTCTCAAAGGAGTAATTTAGTAATAATTGGGATTAGTAACCAACTTTTTAAAATGCACAGTCCAGTTTCGTGTTTGGGCCGGGTATTCAATCCCTTAAGTCTACACTGTGTTTGTAATTTGGAAACAAATAACTAGAAAAGTTTTTCGGTCTTGTGTCTCAAGTTTCATTGACTGCAGATAGAGTTTGAAAATTTCAAATCCTGGGGCGCCTGGGTGGCTCAGTCTGTTCGGCGTCAGACTTCAACTCAGGTCACGATCTCACGGTCCGTGAGTTCGAGCCCCTCGTCGGGCTCTGGGCTGACGGCTCAGAGCCTGGAGCCTGCTTCGGATTCCGTGTCTCCCTCTCTCTCTGCCCCTCCCCCGCTCATGCTCTGTCTCTCTCTGTCTCAAAAATAAATAAACGTTAAAAAAATTAAAAAAAAAAAAAAAATTTCAAATCCGCGTTTCTCTCCGGTCTTGGGTTTTGGGGATTCCTTGCATGAATTCTTAGTAGTTTTCTGAAGCTAAGGAGTCTTTTATTTCTTTGTCTGAGGTGATTGTTAATGACCATGCTAATTAGGCACGCAAGTTGCAGGTGCCTTGTTTCCTGGGATGGGTTCTGCGTGCAACCTTCTGTCCGTCTGGTCCTGCCGCCTCCTCACCCCAACTCCCTGCAGACAGATTACCATGTTGTAATTCATTCAGGCGTTTTAGCTAAGGTGTGAACTCCAGTAAATGTCTGCATAGCAAGAATGATTGGTATTTTCATGACATACAGTTTCTAGTTACATTTATGTCATCGAGAAGAAGGTGGTCCGCTTTGGTTTAACTTGGGCATGAATGGATGAACTGTTTGAGTTTCTGCAAGAATGATTGGATTTCATTAGATGTGCTCATGCATGGGGGACATAGGCTTAGCAACAGCTTTATGGTGCTGACATCTGTGACAAATTCATTGGAAGGCGAGAGTCAGAAAAGATGGGATTTGACCTCCGTTCAGCCCTTGCTACCTCCGTGGCCTCTGAGTTCGGTTTTATAGGACCTCTCTGCTTCACAGGGAATCATCTGGGAAGAGCGGTCCACACTCCTGTCTTCACTTCTTCACCGCTTTTTCAAACCACACCCCAGTGTAAGCCGGTCTTCATGCTCTACTGAGGTTCCTCTCACCTTGTTGACCGATCACTGGCATGCCAACGTTGGAGGACACTTTACCCATCGCTCCTTTGTTGTTGCTTTCATTTTCCCAGGGCTTCCTGGACAGCTTGCTCATTCGTTTGTTTGTTTCTTTCTTTCTTTCCTTCCTTTTCTTCTTTTCTTTTCTTTTCTTTCTTTCTTTCTCTTTTTTTTTCTTTTCTTTCTTTCCTCTTCCTTCCATCTTCCTTCCTTTCCTTTCTTTTCTTTCTTTCTTTCTTTCTTTCTTTCTTTCTTTCTTTCCCTCCTTCTTTTCTTTCTTTCTTTTTCTTCTCTTTTTTTCTTTTCTTTCTTCTTTCTTCCTTCCATCTTCCTTCCTTCCTTCCTTTCTTCTTTCTTTCCTCTTTCTTTCTTTCTTTCCTCTTCCTTCCTTCTTCCTTCCTTCCTTCCTTTCTTTCTCTCTCTCTCTCTCTCTCATCCCTGTCCTTATTTGTTGTCAGTCTTTGCACATTCCTCCTCTTCCCATCCCTTAAATGCTGTCTCCTTGAACTTTAGCCCCCAATCATCTTCTCTTCTCATTGCAGGTTATTGTCCAGACCCATGACTTTACATTTTAATTTTTTTTTAATGTTTATTTATTCTTGAGAGAGAGGGAGAGACAGACAGAACATGAACAGGGGAGGGGCAGAGCGGGAGAGGGACACAGAATCCGACGCAGGCTCCAGGCTCTGAGCTGTCGGCACAGAGCCCGATGCGGGGCTTGAACTCCCGAGCCGTGAGATCATGACCTGAGCTGAAGTCAGACGCTCAACCGACTGAGCCACCCGGTGCCCCTAGACCCATGACTTTATTTACCAACTGCATTCTGACCGTTCCCAGATCAGTATCCTCCTCCTAGAGCTTTATCCTAGTTAACACGTTTGTATTTCCAGCCACTTACCTTGATGTGTCTGTGGAGATGCTTACCAGGAGACTCCAGCCAGTACATCCAATTCAGAACTCCTTGCCTCCCTTCTCACCACCCACCCCCGCCCCCCTTGTCCTCTGGCTCTCATCCTGGTAAATAGTGCTACTAATCGCTTATGCATCCAGGCTGTAAACCTGAGTCCCCTGTGGCTCTTTCACCTCATCCCTTTCCCTCCAGGCAGTCACGGAACCATGCCAGGACAGCCTTGCTTCCCTTGTGTCCACTCTGCCCATCCCTCTGGTGCTGCCTTCACGCGGGACCTACAGGACTGTGCAGACCACAGTCCCCAGAGCAGTGCCTTTCCTGCCACCACAACAGGTGCTGCGGGTTCTGTGCTCTGGACCTGAGGACCTGTCATTCCCTGCCCTAGCTCCCATCCCATTGTGGGAACTCTGCAGGCTACCAGCCTGTGGTAGCTTCCGACCCACATTCCAGCCTTTCCTTCCTACATCTCAGCCAGTCTGCTCACTCTGACCTGATGCCTCCTGCTCGGCAGTGAACTGCGAGAGCACCTTGAGTGGTACCTTCCCTATCTCCTCCCTCCACACACACCCTGCCCGGGGTTCCCCAACCCCATCCATCGAGGCAGCCCTCTTTCAGGACAGTGCCCTGCCCCCAGTCCCCCAGAGGGTCTTCATCATCTTTAAGATCAAGTTCAGAGTCTGTTCTGTGAGACAAAGTTTTCTTTTTCTTTTTTAATTTATTTTTTGTTTAAAAACATTTCTTTTAATGTTTATTTTTGAGAGAGTACTCTCTCAGTCTCTCCCTCTCCTTCTGTCCCTTCCCTGCTCCTGCATGCTATCTTTCCAAGATAAAAAAAATTAAAGTAAATAAATAAACCACTTATTAAAAAAGTCATGAATTCTATATATTGTAAGTGCATGCTTCATTCTTTGTAACTCTGAATATTAATTTTTTTATTTTTATTTTAAAAATTTTTAACATTTATTATTGAGAGACAGAGACAGAGCATGAGCAGGGGAGGGGCAGAGAGAGGGGGAGACACAGAATCCAAAGTAGGCTCCAGGCTCCCAGCTGTCAGCACAGAGCCCGACATGGGGCTGAAACTCATAAACCGTGAGATCATTACCTGAGCCGAAGTCAGACACCTAACCGACTGAGCCACCCAGGTGCCCCTGAATATTACTAATTTTGATAAAAATCTGAAACATATGTATCTAAAAAAGATTAATGCAGAAATGTAGGGATAAGAACAAAATTGTCTGTGATCTGGCTGGGGTGGTCAACGATAATAATCCTACTTTTAAGTTGTGCTTACACTTGGAAAATTGTGTTGCACCCATTTAAAGCCAAGGTAAAATAACCATGGCGGTTAAGATCAACTCTATGCAAAGAGTTACAGTTGCTTAATAGATGCAAACAGATTTAAACATCAGTTACAGAGCAGTTGATAGTTAATACCCTGGAGAGGAAGTCAGGGAATGGAAAGAAGTCAAATATTTCACCGCGATTGAGAAAACTCAGCTTCCATAAGTGTATGGATATGGTCATTGTCACGTACTATTCTGAATTGCCAAAGAAGATGAAATCTTGTGATATTCTGGTTTCTGTAAAGAGTTTCCAGGTGAGTTTGTGGGACATGATGAAACATAGGGAGAAGGTCAGCGATTAAAAAACATTTGGGTTACATGGCGGTACCATCTCAGACGTGCTCAGAACATTAGCTGCCGTTTGATCTGATTCTTCCCGATGATAATATGATTTAATCTGGGGAAGTGGTGGGAGGACATGGGCTACGTCCCACCGACGGTCAGGGGCGGGTTGGCCAACGTCCTCTCACGAGGACACGCCGTTGCACGTGGGCCCATTCTTCCTCTCTGCCTCGCTGCTTCCTGAACGTAGGGAGACTGCTTCACACTGGGCCAGCTTTCCGGAAGCACTTTCTTTAAATTTCAGTAAGATATGATGACAAAAATCTATCTCCACGAAGAGTTACGTGTTAGAAATTCAATACATTTCACGTGTGCGTGGGGATCCCATTAACGTTAGCTAATGAAGATAACTTCTTTGTCTCCTTGCCAATTTTGATCTTAATTCTGCCTCTGGTAACTGATGTGACAACATAGAAAGAGTGCGTGATTTTTCTTGTAAGTAAGCCTAGATATTTTTTTCTTCTTAGAGTGTTGTCTTATACACTGAAAGTTACAGACTCCTTGTTTCCCACATTTTTTTTTCTCTACTGGGTTTAATGAGCTACATTTTAAAATCAATGTCTTGTTTCTAATTGAGCATTTCTGTATGAGTCAGTCTCAGTAGTAAATCATAGTAAAATGTTTATAGTCACATTAAACTTTTCTTGCTTACATGTAGAACTTCCACTTAGTAGATATCTAATATTTCCATAAAGTACTCAGAACCAGGCATCACTCCATTATTTTTCTTCTTTGCCCTGATAAGTTTCCATTGATTTCAAACACGGAGCACATCAAAATATGGCTTATCATGCTATTTAAAAATAATTTTTAGTAATTCTGGTGAGGAGGTACGCCTTAAACAAGATGGTTGGGCTTAAACACTAATTCTCATCAGTTACTTGCGTGTGTCATTCATCACTTGGTAACTTCTCTTACTCAAGAACGTTAGAGTATTGTGACACTACTCAACTGAAATATCGACACCCTGAAACCGGGAAAACTCTTCATTTCTCCTGTTCTAGTTGTGGAAACTAAACAAACATGAGTGTCTATTTTCCCTTTCTGCAGGGAAACGGATTCCTATTTATTATGAACTCCACAGTGGTGCCGTTTCATTCTTTAGGCAATAAAATTCATAAGGGACAAGTGAAAAATAATTGAGCGTTTTTATTTTTTACCAGCGTCTTTGCTGTTGCTTTACGGTGTAATATACACTAAAAATGTCTCTTTGCGATTCAAACAGGAGAGATTAGAGCTGAATGTGGGTGTGTGTGCATCAGAGCGTTGGATTTGATCCTTAATGTAGTAATTGAATGGGAGCAGTATTGTGTATCAAATTTATCCCTGCTCTTTAGTTTGTTAGCGAATGGTTTTTATTACAGATGTTTTCGGGTAGGGGAAGACATTAAAAAAATTGAATCCCTTTTCTTCTGGCAGATGGGTGGGAGTCTGGGGGGTGGTGCTGGTTTTTGCACCTTGTAGAGGAGTGAGAAAGAGAGGTGATAGCAGGAGAACAAAAAGCAGTGGGTTTACAGGGGCTTTTCTGAACACCCCATCCAGCAGGCGCCTGCAGGAGTCGGAAAGGGGATTTGCCATGGCTACTGCCCTGATATTCTCTCTAGACCATGACTTTTCCTTATTTATTTACTTATTTTATTTTTATTTTTTAATGTTTTTTATTTTATTTTTGAGAGAGAAAGAGCATGAGCAGGGGAGGGGCAGAGAGAGGGAGAGAGAGAGAGAGAGAGAGAGAGAGAGAGAGAGAGAGAGATGGGGACAGAGGATCTGAAGCAGGCTGTGCTGACAGCAGTGAGCCCAGTGTGAGGTTTGAACTCACGAACTGAGAGATCATGACCTGAGCTGAAGTGGGGTGCTTAACTGACTGAGCCATCCAGGCGCCCCTAGACCATGACTTTTAGACACATGGTGTATTAGTTTCCTATTGGTGCTGTAACAACTCACCACAAACTGGGCACTTTACGACAACATACAGATTCTTGATATTACAGTCCTGGAGGTCAGAATTCCAAAATGGTCCTCATTGGCCTATAATCAGAGCCCTGTCAGGGCTTTGTTCCTTCTGGAGTCTCTAAGGGGGAAAATTTTTACCCTTGCCTTTTTCAGTTTTCGAAGGTCGTCTACAGTTCACTGGTTTATGTCCCCCTCCATCTCCAAAGCCAGCCATGACCTGGCGAGCCTTTCTCACACGCTGTCACCATGACCCCCATCCTCTTGCCCCTCTCTCTCATTTATGAGGACCTTTGTGATTACACTGGGTCCACGAGGATAATACGGGACAGTCTCCCCATCTCGCGGCCAGCTGATTAGCAACAATAATTCTATCTTGAGCCTTAATTCGCCTCTGCCATGCAATGTAGCGCAATGACAGTAACAGGGGATTAGGACATGGGTGTCTTTGGGGGGCTGTTACTTTGCCCACCACAATAGCATACATAGTTGATCCCTGTGTTAGCCACACTCCAGCCTTATTTCTCTTCAACCTTCATTATTATCCCCCTCCTCATTCAGATGCTGTACTGCCACCTGTTGGCCAGATGGGGGTATAAACCATGTAAGGGCATGAAGAATTAATCCGCTGGCTCCTGGCTTCTAAATGGCATGCTCCTGGGGTGCTTGGCTAGCTCAGTTGGTGGAGCATGCAAGTCTTGATCTTGGGGTGGTGAGTTTGAACCCCACACTGGGGGTAGAGATTACTTAAAAACAAAGTCTTTAAAAATAGTGAATGAGTGGATGCTCCTTACATTTTATTTCAGTGCAGCAAATATCTTCATTCTCTCAACAAATACCATTTGAACGACTGTGTGCAGAACTCTGTTACATGCTGGGGATACAGCATTAAACGACGGGGCATGGTACCCGCTCTCTTGGAGCTTATGGTTTGGTGGAGACTGGCAAACACTAAAACAGGAAAATAAACCTGAGAAAATGTCAGCTAGTAGTAGGTGCTAGTCAGAGAATTAAAATACAACAATATTGGGGCGCCTGGGTGGCTCAGTCGGTTAAACGTCCGACTTCGGCTCAGGTCATGATCTCGCGGTTTGTGAGTTCGAGCCCCGCGTCGGGGCTCTGTGCTAACGGCTCAGAGCCTGGAGCCTGCTTCCGATTCTGTGTCTCTCCATCTCTCGGCCCCTCCCCTGCTCATGCTCTGTGTCTCTCTGTTTCTCAGTAATAAATAAACGTTAAAAAAAAAAAAAAACAATATGAATGACTGGGTGGCTACTGGAATAGGAAGGAGGAGGGTTTCCTGAGATCTGTGTGATAAGGAGCAGCCAGTATTGTGAAAAAAGGGGAAAGAATATTTCAGGGAGAAGGCATAAGAAGTACAAAGGTGGGAATGAACTTTCTGTTGGAGAAGCAGAATGTAGCTGGAGTTTAATGGGCAAAGGGAATGTGATAGGAAGCGTGTGCCAAGAAGGAGGTAAGTACCAGATCACACCCTTGTGAGCCATGGTAAAGACCTTGGGTTCTATGCATGATGGAACGATGTGAGAGAGTTTCTAAATACTTTTTATCATCTGTTGAGTGCAGTTGGCTATTTTGTGGGGGATGAATTACAGGATAGCAAGAGTTGAAGAAGAGAGATGTTGATGTGTAAGCTTTGCAATTGCCCATCCTGCAGATAATGATGATTACTCCAAGTTGATAATGGAAATAGGGATAATATTCACAGATTTGGGATATATTTAAAAGGAAATTGAATTGACAAGACAACAATGGAATGGATACATGGAATGAGAGCAAGAAGGAAGTCAGGATAATTCCAAGATTTGGGGATTGAGTGGTACTGCCATTTCCCAGAGTGGGGAATAGAGTTGATGGGCAGTTGGCCGGCAGAGGAACAGAGTTCTCTTTTGATGATGTTAAGATGCCCATTTGATATCAAAGGTGAGATGTCAAGTTAGGTAATTGGAGATACAAGTTTGGGGATCTCTGAAGAGGCTGGTACAGATCAGAGAGTCATTGGCCTATGGCTGGTGTTCAAACCATGATCTTGGTGAGCTTGTCTAAGGAGAGTGTGTGAGTAGAGAATAGTGGTCCACCACTTAGAGGGTGGACAGAGAAGGCTGAGTTGGCCAAGGAGACTGAGAAGCAGCAGCCAGCAGCGCTGCTGAAACCCGGAGAGCGAAATGGAGAAATGGAGAGAGAGAGCGCCAGACTCCTAGACTCTAACAGGCAGCCGCACAGGGACAAGGCTGAAAGGCATCACCTGGATGTTGAGGGCACAGGCGTGAGACGTGAGCTAACACCGTGGGCTCTGCAGGCGGGCTGTGATGGCAGTCCCTGCACGGGATGAAGAGGACGTGTGGTAAGGCAGAGTTGGAGATCTCAGTGGAGTTGAGAAGCCAGAGTATTGAGGCCTGGGTGTGGAACGGTTCATCACCTGAGTATTGAAAGCACTCAGGTGATAGATACAGGATGGAGAAGACCAGATTGGGGAGGTTGCCTCTAAAATGAGACATTCAGTGGAGAGACTGGGGATTTATATGAGTTAATCACATAAGTCAAAATTGTATCAAAACCAGGATGTTCACATGCTCAGGGGACATTTTGGAAGAGAAAATTCAATACTTGGCCACGGTGCAGGGGGCAGGGTTAAAGGGGCATAGAGCTAGAGGGGACTCAACATGGGAGAGAGAGATCAAACCAGGAACTTGTCTTTTGACTTAAATTTCAGTAAGCATTTCCCGAGGACTTAGTGGGCAGGGCACTGTGCTTATTCCCGGCAAACAAGGACCCATAAGGCAGGAAAGGAGCTACAAGGCATGTACCTGGAAAGATAAATAGCCCATGACTCTGTGACCTTTCCACAAGATGCTAAGCCTGTAAAGAGCAACCCTTTCAGGTGTCCCAGGGTGACTTTTGTGTGTTGGACCCTGATACATATTTACCCATTGATCAGATGAATGAAATGCACCCTATTCGTTTAAAAACAATTTTTCGTCGTTCAGTATTGTCCCTTAATTGCAGTGTGGTATACCACGTGCAGCAACTTCCTGTGTTAAGATAACATTTAGTGATACGGGAAATGCTCAGGATGTGATTTTAAAGTAAAAAACAGCCTTAGAAAATTATATGTACAGTAAGATTCCACTTTCATGAATGAGTGTGTGCGCACGCGCATCTGTGTGTGTGTGTGTGTGTGTGTGTGTGTGTGTGTGTGTGTGTGTGTAAGGAGAAGGAGGGAGAGAGAAAGGGAGGGAAAATCTGCTGTCAAATTATTAGAGGTGACTGTCTCTGCATCATGAGGTTAGAAGGATGTTTATTTTCTTCATTTTCCACGTTTTCAAAAATGCAAACATATTATATAAACAGTTCATAATCAGCGCATGCTGTGTGAAAATGTTTTTTTCTCTAGAAATTCCTATTTCTCTATTTTTAATTGTATATAACATGTATAGTAAACGTTGAAATCCTAGTAGGCTGTCTCCTATCAGAGTAATTTTCTAGCTGTTGTTCCTTTTCTTTCCTTTTGTTGCCACTGTTCCTGTGACTTCCCTTCTGACCTTCCCTTCTTGCTCTGCTGCAGGAGACAGACATCAGTTCACTGATGAGCAAGGCCCTCTGCCCATGCCACAGACGCACACTTTTCTCTTTCTGTTCTCTGTGTCGTCACACAGGACAGTGAGTGTTCTTGATTTGTCTCTTTGCCTTTTCTACCCTGTTGGCTGCCATTTTCCATTCCAGCGCCCTTTCAATTTTATTTTATTTGTTACCATTGATTTCATTTTTCTTTTCCGGTGAAATGTTTATTCTGAAACACATCGGTAAGTCATTTGTAGTTCTGGTTGGATACAGTTAAGCATTTCGTTGAATGTGAGTATTTAAGAATATATTCCGTTTGTATCTGTAGGTTGCTCTTGGGAGTGTCTTTGAAAGCAAGTGCAACACATGAATGCTAAAATGTCACCCAAAAAGTCAGGTACTTAGGTCATCGCCATAGTGTAGCGTCCTTCTCTGCAGGTTTGACTCCAGGGACATTTCGGGGCTGAGTGTGATTGTTGTCTTCTAAAGTAATCCAGAAGGTAGCAATGAATGTCACACATGCCTGGTTTTCCTTTTAAAACCATACTGGAGATAACATTTGATAAATTGTGCGGCCTGTGTTTCGAAATCTGCCTGGGAACATCCACAAGGTTACGAACTCCACATGTGAATAAGGCAGTATTTATTTCTGTTGTTTCCACCATTGTTGCCTTGAGTTCCAAGGTTCAAGTTCCAAGTCCTTGAGAGACCAATAGCTTACCCAGTCTCTGTTGCCTCCACTTTTGTGGACTGGACTACTCCTTTCCCCTTTTCCTCCTTTATGACAGAATAATTGTAAGTTATTTTCCTAGCCCCTTGCGGTGGCTTTCCCTGCACTTTTGTTGGGTCAAGGATGGCTTTGTTCAGTGCACGACCAGAACTCTGTGCATTTATTCCTACATCTGTGAGGACGTCATCGCATTCTCTGTTTCACTTTCTATATTCTTTCTTCTGAGGTGGCTGGGATTTTGGCTGAGATTTCATTGTGGATCCGTGTTCTTGGTTGCAAGACAGGACAGAGGCAGGACATAATCCTTAGATATGCCGTATGGTACATGTCTTTGGGGGAGGATTAGTACTAGTGGTAATGACAATGCCGGCATCATCATTGGTAATGGTTTTGTAAGGATTCCTATATACGTGTATATTTTTAATGTTCACGTACCTATAGATGATTTAAGTGAGAAAACCCATGAATGAAAAATTACTCTGGATGGCGTAAGCATACAAGAGCCGATGGAAGAAGGGATCAGTGGGTGGAAAGACTTTGTTGAGTGATAGGAAGGACCAGCCTGGGAGTGAATGATTGCTGTAGATAATCCTCAAAATGAGTTAATCCATGCGAATTAATCTTAGGCATATAATCAGCTTTGAGGGCAGCTGTCTCCTTTTTAAAAAGGAGAGTAGAGCAGCCAATATCTAGTCAAGGTACAAAAAAAAGTAATTAAAAAGGAAAATGGTTTCTCTAGGAGAAACCAGAAGGGCTAAGTGCCCGCAGCCCTTGGATACACCCCCTTTTACAGTGCTTTGTCAGGGAGCCCTACTGGGGGCGTGTGTGCATGTCTGTACAGACGCGCATTGGTCTGCAGGCAACTTGAGAGGACAGTCCACACCTCATTTATACCTTAGGTGGCCACATCGACTGGCACGGTGCCTTTTACATCACTGAGCCTCCACGAATGTAAAAATCTGTTTTACGTTTAATCAAGAGTGACTTTATAACTTGAACACTATGGAGTGTTTTCATGTGACACGTGTCCGGTCACTGTGCTCTGGGAAGCAAGCTTCTATGGGGGAAATAGAGGGGGTTTCAAGACAAAAGGTGAAACTGTACTTGGTACAGTGCAGGGGGTAATCTAGTCCTATAATAGATTAGCAGAGAAGGAGGTGAGTTCTCCATTCCTGGAGATCCTTAAAAATTGGCCAGAGGAAACCTCTGTGAGAAGGACCGAAGCCTTAAACCTACTCGGGGGGCACGCAGAGAGAATGACAGACGGTTCTGGGATTCTTTGATGATGTGGCCCGGAGGAGACAAGACTGAGGGGAAACAGGAAAACGACTTCAGATACGGAAAACAGCTATCGCTGCTTTCAGTGGGGAAAACAGGTCACGGGAGCTTAACCTAAAGTCTTAGAGATTTAGGTTCCATTTTACACCTAAGGATTTTAAGACCTAGGTTGTGAAAATCCTGCGGAAATCTGCAAAATAAAAGATTGATTTGTGTGAGACCCAGAGTCAGCTCTGTGATTTCTCTTCAGAAAGGAGAGCTTCTAAAACTAGTGTTTTCAGGCACCAAGCATCGTCACTGCTTCCTGGATAGGAGCGGCGAGCAGATAATAGGTGCGAGGTCCTCTCTGTCTAAATACATCTGCAGGGTTGTGTTACTAAGTCAGCAGCCAGAGGGTGAGAGAGGGGTCTGGGACGCAGCTCTGCCCTGCTGGGTCCACCTCATCTTGGCCACTGTCCCTCTTCCCAGTGTGAAATGCAGAAGAATTGGGGGAGAGGGTACAAAGGGAGCCAAAATACCTATTAGAAAACATGGTCTTCGTTAGGTATTTGATTGTAATTTCAGCGTTCAGCCACACGATGTCACAGTTGGATTTTGATTTTCGCTGTGCATTTGTCTCCAATAATAGATGAAGGCGTCTTCAAAGCTGGAGCAGAGAGGTCTGAGACACAGGGGGCAGCAGAAGTCCAAGAAGATGAAGATACTCAAGTCGAGATCCCAGTTGATCAGGTAGTCTCCATGTCTTTTTTTTTTTAATATGAAATTTATTGTCAAGTTGGTTTCCATACAACACCCAGTGCTCATCCCAAAAGGTGCCCTCCTCAATACCCATCACCGACCCTCCCCTCCCTCCCACCCCCTATCAACCCTCAGTTGGTTCTCAGTTTTTAAGAGTGTCTTATGCTTTGGCTCTCTCCTTCTCTAACCTCTTTTTTTTTCCCATGTCTTTAAAAATGCGCCTAAACCAATTGTCACTTCTTTCTTTCCAGTCCTGCGTTACCGGCCTCAGGCTGTTCCCACGCAGGTGCTGGTTAAACCCTCTCAGGTAGTCAGGTGGCCAAACAATGTTAAACACAAGACAACACAACACACCTTCAGGTCTTCCTGGTACTCCTACAAAGAGAACAGCCATTTGGACTGTCTTTTTTTATTTTTTTTTGTTTTGGTAATTCTGGAAAAAGATGTAACTTTAATAAATAACATTGAAGAATAAGGTGCATTGGGGGGTAAGCCAGGGGATGCAAAGAGGGACAAAGTTTGATACAGAAAAAAAATACTGATGGGGTTTTTATCTAGAAAAAAATTCCTCCATTTAGAAAAGGAGTTTGCCTTTCTTTCTTTCTTTCTTTCTTTCTTTCTTTCTTTCTTTCTTTCTTTCTGTTTGTTTTGAATGCTGTGATATTCTCTCCTGTAGGGTCTTTGAAATTGCTGTGGTTGGATTTTGGTTTTCATAGAAGAATTGCCTATACAGATGCAACTCAAGTATTTGCTGTGTCTTCTGTTGATTTTCCTTTTAGGCCAACGGAACACTGTATTTGTAGGGGGGAGGGGAGAGGGAGAGAAAGGGAGAGAGAGAAAGAGAGAGAGAGAGAGACTCTGGGTGTGTGTACATGTGCTTGTAGAAGGGATGAGGGAGTGTTAGTGTTCACTAAATGATGCAAGAAATAAGTCAGGTAGGCTTTTTAATACAATTCAAGCAGATTTCTTACATTTCTATATGGAGGATTGGAATTTAGGTTGGGGAGGGGGAAATCATACCCCTGGCTAAAGGGAACAAGAAGTCACTAGGATTTGCCACTTGTCCTTGGACTATTATGTGATACTTCCTTTTCAGAAAGCAAATTTCACAATCCAGCAAGTTCCATAGATGATCTTCTCAATTGTATTTGTCCTAGCAGTGTGGCAGTGAGATTGCTACTTGATTATTCTACGGGCATTTTCTGTAAGCATCACCTTCCTGATGAAAAGCCTAATGCGTTAAAAATCACACAGATTTCAAAAATCCAATTTATTACCCAGGATTAGCTACAACTAATAATTTTTTGTAAACTCCAGTTAAAGGTATTTTTTTTCCCCTGAGGGAAAATGGAATTTGAAGTCTTCTGTGAAGCTATAATTAAATGTTACATTTTAAGACAAGGAAGAGTAATCATCATGTGTATACAGCACGTAACAGCTGCCACAAACCAGACTCATTTCTATTCCAAAGCCAAAATGTCAAAAATCAAACCAAATCATACCATTATTACCAGAAGAGAATTCTCTTTGTTAATCACTTAACAAGTTTCAAAATCTGTGATAGGTATTTCTTTATTTAAAAAAAAAAATTAATGTTTATTTATTTATTTATGAGAGAGAGAGAGAGAGAGAGAGAGAGAGAGCGCACACGCGCCAACAGGGGAGGGGCAGAGAGAGAGGGAGACAGAGAATCCCAAGCAGGCTCTGTGCTGATAGCACAGAGCCTGACGTGGGGCTCAAACTCACGAATCATGAGATCATGACCTGAGCCGAAATCAGGAGGCTGACAGGTAGCCCGCTGAGCCACCCGGGCGCCCTGGTATTTCTTTCTTTGTAAGTTTGGTATCTCAAGGAGCCAACAGAGGGAGCTGGTCTCTGAAACTACCTGAACGGCCTTGGATAAGTGTCCACAGAGCTTGATTTCTCATTCGACTGGAGAGGGCTAGCCTATTGAAATAGAAGTGTGCAGAGAGACTGAGTTAAACAGGTTGGTAAAAGGTGGGCACCGTCCACACACTGATGTCGGTTTGAAGGAAATAAAAACCGGGTAACAGAAGGTCAGGCTTACTTTCTTCTTTGACTAGAGCTGGACTTAGCTAGCACCTGTGGTTGGGTGTGGTTGGGGGGGGCGGGCAGAGAGAGAGGGAGACACCGAATCCGAAGCAGGCTCCAGGCTCCCAGCTGTCAGCACAGAGCTCGACGTGGGGCTCAAACCCACGAACTGCGAGATTATGACCTGAGCTGAAGTCGGACGCTGAACCGACTGAGCCACCCAGGTGCCCCAGGAGTTGATATTTGAATACAGGTCTGTCCAGTTTAAAAGCATCTGAGTAATCTGGGGGAAGAGTATTAAATGCAAAAAAAAAAAAAAAAGTCAATTATTGCCTTAAAGAAAGAAAAAATTCCTTCGTAAGAAAGGAAATGTAGTCATTGTATATACTACTTGGTTCAGCTGTGAGTGACACTAACATACACTCCCTTTTGGGCCATAGCTATTAACTTCTTTGGACTGATTTCCTATCATCTAAGTGGTTCCTATTAAAGCTTTAGTCAGAGGGCCATGAACAAAGGTGTGCATGTGTGCACGTGTGTGTGGTGGGGGGGGGGGGGGGTATATAATTATCATCCGTAATCGGCCAAGTAATTTGTCTGTGCCTGAAAAGCAGATCAAGTTCTAGAAGTAAATATTGAGGCCTCTGCTGGAAGCCAATTCTCCATGAGTCTCCTGTTTTTGGGCCTAAATTACAAGCAGAGGCACAGAGTGCCTTTGTTCTGGACTATCTTTTCAGGGGTGTTTGAACAACCTTGAAAGACCTAGTGACTTCCTCTGGAACAGTCATTCTCAGTTGGAGACAGTCTTGCCTCTAAGGGCTGTTTGGCAGTTTCTGGGGACATTTGATTGTGACAGTTGAGGGACTACTGGCATCTGCTGGGAAGTGGCCAGGGCGGCTGCTGAATTATCTTGCAATGCAGCCCTCACAACAAAAACCTGTTCAGTCCAGAATGTTAATAGTAGTGAGATTGAGAACGCCTGCCTTGGGGCAAAGGCCTGGTTTGTTTATTGTCCGGTATAGTAAAGGTAATGTCTTCCCATGGTGCAAAGGGCAGGCAGGTTTACTATCTATCATAAAAGACATGGTGCCATTGAACTGGATGTTCAAAACTAGCTAAAACAGTAAATTTTATGGGATGTATATTTGAGCCCGATGAAAGTATTCAGAAAAAGATTTGGGTTCCCTAAGCTGAGAGTTCTTTCCCTGGAAGGTGAGACGCTATGTGTATCACCAGCCCCCCTTCCCATTGCCCTGTGGGGGTGAGGCCTTGGGGAGTGGGTGCAAACGGGGATCCTCTGCTGTTGTGAGCAATAAAGTTCGTTGTCCCTGACCCAGAAGTCTTCTGTCGTGTGCCACGTCCGTGAAACCAACGACAGGCTAATGGGTAAGCTTTTAAAATTTCAGACCTCCTGTCGTCCTTGATAGCCTCTGCTGGACGGTGCATGGTGTTTGTGTGCTTAAGTGTGTGTGTAACTGCGGACTAATTCCATCTAAAAGCATGGCTGAATTCTGTTCCCATGTCCAGGCTCTTGTCATTTTTTAGAGACAGGTTAACAATCCTGCATCTAGTGCTACTTCCAAACCCATGGAAAACTGAAGAATGGCACATTAAAAAAAATGGGGAGGCCGGAATAAATATCTTTTCTCAGGACAGAGTTTAGGTCTAACAGGAATAAAGTTTTCTTTTAAAAATTTATTATTATTATTTTTTGTATGCACACTCCAAATCAGTCTTTTTTTTCCTAAGCAGTAGAGCAAGTGCCTGACTAACCAATACCTGTGTTAACACCCTGGCACTGATGACTCATGTGTCCTTTGTACATTGATGCTTTTCCAAGCTAACGAGGCGTGGAATGAGCCTGCTCCTTTATACTGAAGTCCACTGCCTCTGGTAAGTAAAGGCCGGATGGGAGAACCCACCGTCTCAGGAACACAAGCAAATAAATACGTATAAAATAGGCAACGAGCAGTTATATTTTACATTTTGTTCCATTTGAGAGAAGAGGGCAGAAGATAGGGATAGCAGCTTTGGAGTGGTTTTGGATTCTGCTGTAGCTTTCCTCACCCATTTGCAGTTGATTTTGAATAGTAAAATAATGAGAATTACAACATGTTTTTATGCTAAGTAGTTTCATTAAATATCATTGAACCTCTTTCACTAGAGCAGTGAAACCGTTTCTCGTTTTTTTTTTTTTTTAATTGGAGGTTGTGATACACAGTCTTTATTTATTTATTTAAAACTTACTAAACCCTTAACAGTAAAGTTACACATATAATATTTTTTTGAAGTTTAACAAAGATTATAACAGAAGTAGCAACCACGTGCCTCACCCCTCCCCAGCTGGATTCCTGCTCCACGCAGGTAACCCATTTGAACACACCACTTTGTTCAGAACTCTTTGGTGTCGAACACACTGCTGTATTTCTAATCCATACATCCTTCCTTCCCTTCCACGGTAATGTCTCTGAAATCTTTGGGCCTTTGGGTCTTATAGGCGATCGTATGTCATAGTTTAATTAGCTTTTTTTTTTTTTAATTTTAAGGGCACATAAAATAATGGAGATCCTTTTACTAGGTGCCATCTCAAATTTGGTATAAAGTAAGTTTTGTGATTGTTCTTTTCAAATTTAGGTATGATTAACTTTATCCCTAATGAGTGTGGAAGTCTTAGTCTCATCCCCCACCCCACAATAAGGCCACAGGCATACAGACACACACACACGTGACCCTCTTCTTTCTCTGCACGTTAATTTCATGATGATTTTTGGCTGAGTCAGTATTTAACCTGTACATTATCTTTGCTATATTATTTGAGCCACAGAATGGATTCTGGTTCCGTTTCCTTTCTTGTGCGACCCTCTTTTCCTCTTTCCCACTTCAGTTACCTTTTTTTTTTTTTCCAGTTGTATAGTTTTCTGTGTAGCTATTACCAAGTGATCTCTAAACTGCCAGGGGTTGATTTCCTCTTGGTGTACTCAAAGCATGTGCAATGATGATGAAATTTCAACTTCATTTTTTTTCTCAGACCCTTCATCATCTGCCTCAAGCTGGGTAGGTATTCTCTGGCTCTGCTTTTTCAAGTTATCTCACTGTTTTTCTTTACTATTGTTTTGGGAATTTCTTTCACTTCTCCAGGGGATAGATCTCCTATTCCTTGGCCTCCACATCTTCCTCTTTCTTGGACACACCTTCATTTTTTATGGAACTCACTCCTAGTAGCCTCCTGGGAACAGCTGTGTGGGAAGAACATTGTTTTTGAGACTTTGCACGTCTGAACGTGCCTTTTCTTCTGCTCAAACTTGACTGTATGGCTAGGTATAAAACTTTAGGTTACATAATGATTTCTCTCAGAATTTTGAAACCACTGCTTAGTTGTCCTTCCAACCACAATGCCGATTGGGAAGTTTCATGCCATTCTGTTTCCTGAACCTTTGTAAATAATCCTTTTCCCCTCTCTGGAAGCTTTTAGGCTCTTTTGTTCCTGGTGTTCTGGAAATTTCCAGTTACGTGCCTTGGTGAAGCTCCTTTGCTTATTGGATTGGGTACCCAGTGGACTTTTAAATTTTAGAGATGCTTATTTTTCAGTCTGGAAAAAAATTATTGAACTATCTCTTTGACGATTTCCTTCTCCCCTCTTCTCTCTTTCTGGAACTGCAAGTATTTGGAATGTGGTTTTTTTTTAATGTTTACTTATTTTTGAGAGAGAGAGAGAGAGAGAAAGTAAGTGTGAGTGAAGAGGGGCAGAGCAAGAGGGAGAGAGAGAGAATCCTAAGCAGGCTCTGTGCTGTCAGCACAGAGCCCGATGTGGGGCTTGAACTCATGAACCTCAAGATCATGACCTGAGCCGAAATCAAGAGTTCTATCTTTGTTGGAACAAATCCTTTGTTCCATCTCTATAAATTTTTTCTTCTATTTTCTCAACTTCTTTTAAAATCAAAAAGCTTCAGCGTTTATCTTCCATCTGTTGATTTTTTTGTTATCATATTTTAATTTCTAAGAGCTCTTTCATTTTCTCTGAATGTACATTTTTGTAGCATCTTGTTTTATGGATGTGATATCTTCCTTTATATCTCCAAGGATTCATCTATTATTTTAAACTTTATTTTCCTGTAATATCTCTGTTTCTTTTGGGTTTCTTTCTTTCTTTCTTTCTTTCTTTCTTTCTTTCTTTCTTTCTTTCT
>NW_026057581.1:5008833-5084368 GCF_023721935.1 Panthera uncia
TCTTTCTTTCTTTCTTTCTTTCTTTCTTTCTTTCTTTCTTTCTTTCTATGTTTTTATCTCTGTCTCATTGTTAGAGGCTTTCCTTGGCTCTCTGGTTAGATTCTTTTTTTAATTGAAATATAGAGGTGCTTGGGGGCTCAGTTGGTTAAGTGTCCGACTTTGGCTCAGGTCATGATCTCACAAATTGAAGTTTGATCCCCACATTGGGCTCTGTGCTGTCAGTGTAGAGCCTGCTTGGGAATCTCTGTCCCCACCCTCCTTTGTCTGCCCGTCCCCTGCTCACTTGCTCTCTCAAAAATAAATAAACATTAAAAAAATTTTTTAAAAATTTGGAATATATCTGACATCTACCATTGTATGAGTTTAAGGTGTGTATCCTATTAAATTTTAGAGTGAAGCATTGAGGAAACCATGCACAGACACAGCTCCTCAGGTTGGGGGCGTTTCACTGTAGGGTGATTGGTTTTTGCCATTTCATTGGCAGACTTCCATTTTTCAATATCTGTGTTCTTCTTTTGGGTCAGTCTGTTTTCTTTGAATGGAATCTTTCAATCTGTTGCCCTGGCGGTGTAAGCCTGGCGGTGCACATTTGGGGATCTGACTGTGGGAAGGGGGCTCGGGGACCTTGCCATGAACCCAAGAGATTTATTCCTCTTGGTTCCGTGACTGTGCCCTTGCTGCCCTTGTTCCCAGCTAGGCTCAGGTCCAGCTCCCCTGTAGTTCAGGATCTTCAGAGAGGAAGCCTCCTGCAGTTCTCACGGGCAGGGAGGGGATCTTGGGAGTCTGCTTCTCCTAAAGACCCTAAACCAACCCCCCTATTTTTAGTCACTTCCCTTCTTCCAGAGATTGATGGTGCCTCCAGTCTCTCGGCTCTCTGTAGGTCTTCCGGCCTGCACAGGTTTGCTTCTTGGCTTCCCCTCCCGCAAGAGCACATTTTAGCTGCCTCAGTTCTGCTGTTACTGGCCCCACATCCTTTGGCTTTACTGTTTCCCGAGTTTTGTGGCTGTGATTTCTTTTCAGGCTTCTGTGCCCTTACACATTCATCCCTTTTTTTTTTTTTTTTTTAATTGCCTTTACTGGCAGTTTAGAGTGGCATTAGAAGGGAGCTAAGAAAAACAACAACCCGCCATTTGTTCAGTTTGCTGTGTTTAACCAGAAATCGCCTCCACACTAATTCATCACGGGGAAAATAAACCATCTTCACAGAATCTACACTAGATGAGAAACCGGCAGCCTGTGACCACATCCCCTGGGAGAGAATCCTCTTTGGCGGGCACAGGGCTTACAGCACCTCCTTCAGAGCCGCGACACTCTTCTGTGCCACCAGGTGGCAGCACACCTGTGTCATTCACCCAGCCCCTGGGGGCATTTGTCCTGGTGATCATTGATCTACACGTTCAGAACGAATGCCATTTAAGGGGCGCCTAGGCGGTGCAGTCCATTAAGCTTCCCACTCTTGATCTTGGCTCAGGTCGTGATCTCATGGTTTGTGAGTTCGAGCCCCACATAGGTGGTGTCAAGCCTGCTTGGGATTCTGTCTCTCCATCTCTCTGCCCCACCCCTGCTTGTTCTTCCTCTCTCAGAATAAATAAGTAAACTTTAAATAATGCCATTAAAAAAACAAACAAACTGTAGTCTAGAGGCTGTAACTAGAAACAGGAGGTCTGAAGTCCCACGATGCCCACTGACATAGTTCTGTTCTCTGAGCCCTCGTGTGGTCTCCCCACTTACCCAACCTGCCACCTGTGGGGGGTCAGCCGCCATTTGTAGCTTCTCCTACGACCCGCAAGCTAGGTGGAGAGCTTGCCTGTGTGACCAATTCATGTGAAGGAGGCTGCTCTTTCTGACCAGACCCATCGATCTACTTCACTGGAATGTATTTGTTAAAATCAGAATTATAAAATGTTTAAAACCAGGAAAGAAGCTCGTGCAAAGTCCCTGTTTTGCCATCAATGACACAAGCCCCGTTTTCCCACAAAGGCACAGCCTGTTGATGTCCACACAGGCGCCCAGGCTCCTGGCTTCCAGCTTGGATCTCTGTCTCTCTTTCTGTCTCTTTCTCAGAATACCTAGCAGAAGGGCATTGGGGGAAATTACGGACTTCTGATGATCCCACACAGCAGCATGTTCCATCTGTGTGGAGCGCTCCTCGTCTGTCACTGCCTTCGCTGAAGGGAAAGGCAACGGTATTTCCACATGCTTCCTTTTCGAGTCCTGTCCTCCCCGCGAATCCTGCTCCATGTCGCCACAAGCCTGGCACACAGCTGCAGGAGTTTAGAGAGGGATGATCTGGCTTCTTAATTTCCCTGTGCATCACCAGCGAGGGTTTTTGTGACATCCTGTCTATGGATTTGTGTTTACTTGATGGAAATGGTATAAAACATTAAAATACAGCCTTCAGGGATTTCTGATGTAAGAGAAAAATCAACATTTACTTCTAAAGGGAGAGAACTTAATGGGGATTTCTTCTTTCTAATGATGACTAGAATATTCTCATGCTATATAAATACATGTTTTCTTTTTTTAAAATATGTTTATGTTTGAGAGAGAGAGGAGGAGGAGGAGGTGGGGCAGAGAGAGAGGGAGACACAGAATCCGAAGCAGGCTCCAGGCTCTGAGCTGTCAACACAGACTCTGAAGTGAGGCTCGAACTCATGAACTGTGAGATCATGACCTGAGCCGAAGTCTGATGCTTAACCTACTGAGCCACCCAGGTGCCCCTACATACATGTTTTCCGTGTGTTTGTTATACCTTCCCAAATGGGTGTTGTGGAAACATGGAGAGCATCGTGGGGCTGGGTGAGCCAGCCCTCAGCTGGTGGCTGGCCAGAGCTTCTCTTTGCCATATCCTCACGGGGGTCACATCTGTGAACATGAGCATCTTTTCTGTAGGTCATGGTACTTCAAACGATGTCTAAATGTTTTTTTGTTTTGTTTTTTGCCTTTTCCCTCTGTGAAAACTGAAAACAGGAAGCTGTTCTTTGCTGTCATGAAAAATTGAAACTGATTATTTCAAAACACATCATTCAACTTGGGTAGGAGATGACTTTTAGTTTCCATCGCAGTGGAAATAAAAGCAAGTGAGGTGACTTTTGTATTTTTAACACCAGTGTCCGAATTCTGTGGGTGAAATCTGCAGAAACGCCTGTCCACACGGGAGCCGGAAACTAACCCTCTCTCTTTCCCAAAGTGCAAATGTAGCAGGTGTTACCTGAGAAGCGGACATATCTAAGGTGGTCAGTTTTGTTTCTTTTTGGTTCTGATCTCCGGTTCCTGGTGGAGTGTTTCCGGGAGGGGAAATGAGAGACATACATGGTGGTTAGGTAGGATACCTGGACTAGAAAGTTCTAACTTGCTCTGTTGTCTCAGACAGCGAGGTCTTAAACATTAACACACGTTCCTCAGGGATTCCGATGTAAATATAAGAATCAAATTTACTTCTTTTTTTTTTAAGTTTATTTATTTTGAGAGACAGAGAGAGAGAGAAAGTGGAGGAGGGGCAGAGAGAGAGAGAGAGAGAGAATCCCAGGCTGCCAGCACAGAGTGAGTGCCTGCGAGGGGCTCGAACTCACAAACCATGAGATCATGACCCGAGCCAAAGTCTGATGCTTAATTGACTAAGCCACCCAGGCGCCCCAGCATTTACTTCTAAAGTGGACGGGACATTCGCTATAGGTCTGTTTAGATGCCTTCCCCACATCATTTTTAGTGATGCCGTGACTCTCAGAGATGTGATGTGAGTTTTAAAGTACAAATCATTTGAGTTGCCTGGTCTGTCTGTGCGAATGCCATCCAAGTAATTGATGCTTTCGATATTCTGTGACTTATTTCCATATGATTTCCATATTTCATCTTCATTCCTCTTACCACTCAGGAATCCTGAGTTAACCTTAGTAAACTGCATGCATATTCTCTAGAAAGCCTGAATACTTGTGGTTTCCCCTGAGCCGTCCCCGCCAGGACGCAGACGGCCGTCGTAACTACAGACCTTTCCTGACTTGCCACACAAATCAACCATTATCTCAGAATGTCCGTTACGAAATGAATAGTGAGATGTGCAGATGAGCAAGTGCAGGCAAAAGGCACTAGGAGTACCAACACTGGTGTCCTATTAAGGAGAAACACAGAACTTTTCTAGTGGGACTTTTCTAATAACAATGTTAAGAGCCGTTGCTTACGGTAAATAATGTGCTTTTTGAAAGGTAAGAGATCTCGGCTTTTTTATAAAAATTGCTGTGTGTGAGGGTACCTATTGTGTGTAATTGTGCATATATGTCAACATGTCTATTATTCTAGCTGCGCTGAGGATGTTCTTGATGTCAGAGAGGCTGAGGGGCTGGAGTCATTTGGATGACTTCTGTGATCCCTGAACCATCATGTACATCGGTTTAGTGAGTGTCACGGAGAGGGTATAATCCTTTCGTGACTCTGCTGAAACATGGGAACTGTACTTTATACGGGATAAAGGATTCCGCAGCTACTCGCAGGCATGAGCTAGTCCTGAGATTTTAGGATGAATGAACTCTGGAGAAACCATTGCTACCAGAAAACGGGTTCTCTTGAAACTTTAGTCACAAGTTGTGTAAAATTTGAGGTAAATATCAGGGGAGAAGACTTTAAGCATAGGTAATAGTAGCTTTCTGATTTTTTGCCTTTGCACTGCTGTGTTTCCTTTTTATAACATGGCTCTTCATAAAGGACGGCAGGGTGATGTAATTAGAATAAACCTTGTAGAATTGTCTTTATGGCTAACCATCGTTCTGTCAACAGTCAATCCTGTATTCTCCCAACTTTCTCTTTTTTAATTTCTAAAAAGTTTTTTTTAACGTTTATTTATATTTGAGAGAGACGCAGAGTGTGAGCGGGGGAGGAGCAGAGAGAGAGGAAGACATAGAATCTGAAGCAGGCTCCAGGCTCTGAGCTGTCAGCACAGAGCCTGATGTGGGGCTTGAACCCACAAACTGTGAGATCATGACCTGAGCCGAAGTCAGATGCTCAACTGACTGAGCCACCCAGGCGCCCCAGATATTCTCCCAACTTTGAATAAAATGGGTATTTTTTTAAACTGGTATTTTTTACAATAAAAATACTATTTTCCTTTAAAGGGGCATTATTTCAAGGTAGTATTTACAATTAGAGTGCCTTTCTGAAGTGGTGCATTTGTGACTATATTGTGACCAGGTATCTAGACAAGGCTCAGTAAATGTGAGCCGTGTTACCATCATCTCTGCCTTCCCAAAGGGACATACTGTGCCGGCTTTTACCTGTGGGAGGCACATTTGTGTTTAGGTCAAGACAGTGGACATATAATACCATGGCAAATGTGGTGATGGACACAAAGATGAATAAGAAAGAGCTCTTGCTTCTAGAAACTTCCAGACGGCCTCTGTAGAGCCACAGCGGATATTTCCCCATTATTCCATACTCGTTCCAAATATTGTCGGGGGCATCTACTTGATAGCAGCTCCTGTCCACTGTTTTCATTTCACACATCTCACACATACCATGGCAGAGTGTACTGATACATTTGACCCGTCCCAGCCCCATGAGGGCACAGGTAGGGTGTGCTGGCTGCCTGAGGGAGCCAGGAAGGCTTGGAGAGAAGGCGGGTCTAATGGGAGGGTGTGCTAATGGGCTTTTTAAGGAAACGGGAAGGGAGAGGGAGAGAGAAGGAAGAGTATGAATCTGAACATGGATGTACGTGGGGCTGGGGAGGGAGCAGCAGGGAGGTCAGGAGGTACTTGCTGAGTGTAGTGGTCTCAGCTGCCATAACAAAGTACCACTCACTGGGTGGCTTCAACAGTGGATGGTTCTGGAGGCTGGAAGTCTGCCATCAATGTGTCGGCAGGTTGGTATTTTCTGAGCTCTCTCTCTTTAGGTAAGCGTACCTTCCTGATGTATTGCCTTTGCAATGCCGTGTTTTGCACAGTTTATCTAGCTTGTAGATGGACATCTCCTCCCCGTGTTTTCACGTAGTCTTGACTCTGTGCATGTCTGTGTCCTAATCTCTTCTTTTTTTTTTTTCAATGTTTATTTTTGAGAGAGAGAGAGAGCGAGGGTGAGCAGGGGAGGGGCAGAGAGTGGGGGAGACACAGAATCTGAAGCAGACTCCAGGCTCTGAGCTGTCAGCACAGAGCCCGACACGGGGCTCAAACCTCACAAACTGTGAGATCATGACCTGAGCTGAAGTTGGACACTTAGATCTAATGTAAGTGTCCCAATATCTTATAAGGTTGTCAGTCATGTTGGATTACAACCCACCCTATGGGCTTCATTTTATCTTAATTACTTCTTTCAAAGCCCCATCTCCAAATAGTCACATTCTAAGGTAATGGGGGTTAGGACCTTAACATGTAAACAATTTTTAAAGTTTATTTATTTATTTAGAGAGTGAGCACAAGTGGGGGAGGGGCTGAGAGAGAGAGAGAGAGAGAGAGAGAGAGAGAATCCCAAGCAGGCTCCATGCCATCAGCACAGAGCCCAGTGTGGGGCTCAAACTCAAGAACTATGAGGTCATGACCTGAGCCCAAATCAAGAGTCAGACGCTTAACTGACTGAGCCACCCAGGCACCCCATCACATGTAAATTTTGAGGTGATACAGTTCAGCTCAAAACAGTGGGAAAATGGGGTTTGTCTCTGGCCTGATGCTGCCTAATAGATCAAAGGGATAATATTCAGGGAACACAGCTTTTGAAGTCTTGTGTCTGTAAGATAGATGCCTGGAGCTGAGGAGAGACATGGAACCCACTCAGCCAGCCAGTCCCTCTGTCTTTCATTTTGTTTGTCACACTGTAAGGGTGGGGCTGAGCAGGTGCCTGGTTACCACGGTGACCAGTTTATAAACTACTGGGAGCCGTGTCCCTCAACTGGAATCTTTGTCCATTTTGTGTTTTTTTCAGTGCAAATGAGAGGTACCACCCACTGGTCACGCAACCCTTGGCAAGATGCTTGACTTTCTCTCAGGCTCAGTTTCCCACCCTGCCTGCCTGCTGCTTGGGAGAGGCAATGAGAACCTATTTGTGACAGTGCTCTGGGAAGCCTGAGATGCTACCGCCCACCTGTCTGTCATTTTTGTCCCCATAACTGGCTCCTGCCGGCCTGCCCTCCACCCCACAGCGAAGCACCCGACCCGCGTGTACATACTAACTCATGCAGGTCAGCTTTGGGTCTTGGTACCTCTTGCTGGGCACGTCTGCATGACTTTAGAGAGTGGCTAGCAGCTGAGAAACAAAGCTACTGGGTGGCAAACTAGTTGCGAGAAATGCAGGCAGGGGACTCTGAAGCAAAGAGTAACCAGCCGTAACTAAGAGCAAGGATCACTTTTTTTGTGGAAATCACACCGGACAGTCTCACTGGACCAGACTTGCACACATCAGCCTGCCTTTTAACTGCACTAACCGAGACGGGCAAGACGGTCGCTAAGCGTCTCGATCTGATGTTTTGTTTGTTTTCCTTTCACGGAGGTTTAGAAGGGAGACGGCCCTGAGGGGCCCACCCGAACTCACTTCCGTTAGTTGCAGACCCTGTACTTTACTGTTTCATCGGACAACCTCCCAACTCCCTCCATTCAATGGCCAGAAAAGTGGAGGGATAACAGTAATAAACATACAGATAGCTTGTTAAGTTTGCAATGGTCTTTTACGTGCATGATCCTGTTTGCTCCTTACCACAGCCCTGTGAGGTCGCTGCGATCGTCCTCGGATTCCACAGGGGGCTCAGGCGAGGTGAGGCGAATTTGCTGGCCTGAAGCAGCGGTCACAGCTGCCTCACCCCTCACAGTGTGTATTTCATGTTGCCGGGCGATGCCAGCATTGCAGAAAACATCAGCAGTCATAGACCTCGTGCAGGAACCCCCTGTGATCTTTCTCAGGTATGGACACGGTCTCTGGGGATCACCTGAGCACTGGCTCCTTCCTCCCGTCTCTCAAGTTGAATTGCTATTTCTTTGTCTTACTTCTTCCTTTGGGATCGCTGCTCTGTCCTCCCCACACTCCCCAGCCCCTCGCTTTGGCTGCTGTGTCTACCTCTCTGTATCTGAGTTGTTAACGTTATCAGGGTCTTTGTCCGGCTCTTTGAGGTGGGGGTGGCACAGGGTCTCCACGCACCTGACGGCCATGCTCAGTGACCTCATGCCGATGTCTGGCTAGCCGTGACAGGGGCCGCGTAGCCTGCAGTCAGGCAGGTCCAGCCAAGTGGGCAGAGGCTGAGAACAACTTGGGGAGTTTGAAGAAATTAAATGGTTCCAAAGACTTTTTTTTGTTGGGTGTCGGGGGAGTAGGGATATTTTTCTAGTACTTTCTATATTTTAATTCTAAGTAAGCTGCTGGTCTCAGATGTGTTTGTTAGTTTCTTCATTCAGCTTTGTTATTCATTCAACACCGCCAATGAGGACCTACCAGGCATCCCCGAATGTTCTGTGAAGGGAAGCTTTTTATACCTGAGACAGGGAGGTGTCTGCCCAGAGTGCAGTTACAGAGTAAAGCAGAGGTTGGTCCCTTAGGTGGCACATTCTGGGGACGTCTTAGCAGACACACAGAGGTGGCCACATAGCTCTACCTGGTGGTCAGGAGTTGGGGCATATAGTTTCCTTAAAAAGTGAAGCAAGTTTCTCATAACATAAAATTAACCATTAACCGTTGTTTTTTTAAGTTTGTTTATTTTGAGAGGAGGGGCAGGAGGGGCAGAGAAGGAGAGAGAATCTCAAGCAGGCTCCATATTGTCAGCGCAGAGCCTGACTCAGGGCTCGAATTCATGAATGGTGGAATCATGACCTGAGCTGAAATCGAGTCGGACGCTTAACCAACTGAGCCGCCCAGGTGCCCAGCGTTAACTGTTCTTACATACACAGCTCTGTGGCCTTCAGAACACTCACAGTTGTGCCACAGTCCCCTCTGTCTAGTTCCAGGGCGTCTCCTATCCCCCCAAAAGGGAACCTCGTGCCTGCTAAACACTCTCCCCATTTTCTCTTCTCCCCAAGCCGGGCAAGCACAAATCCGCTTCCTGTCTTTGTAGTCGGGCCTGTGAGCATTGTGTGGAAATGAAGCCCTACAATGTGACTTTCTGTGTCTGGCTGTGCATAGAGCAGCCTGCCCCCCAGGGGAGCACCGTCCTAGCTGTGAGATGACATCCCAAGACCTCCTAAGAACCGCATTCTGCTGAGTCAACTCTCCTTTGTGGGCGCCCACGGCTAGGGCCGCACGCCGGGTCAGGGTTGTGTGTGGGGAACCAGAGTCGTCCTGGAGAGTGTCTCTGTGCAGGGGGAGGGAAAGGATTGAGGAAAGGTGCATCTTGCTGACCTTGCTTTTCTCTTCCTGGCTGTCCTGTCCTGGAAGGACCGCTCTCACCGCGAACCCCCTCCCACTTGTGGAAGGAGCGTTCTTTTGTTTCTCTGCAGGCCCTCACCATGGTATATATTTTATGCGTGCATGCGCGCGCGCGCGCGCGCGTGTGTGTGTGTGTGTGTGTGTGTATGGGTGTGAAACCCAGTGTTCCTTCTGGGGATGATTTGATTGATGTCTGCACTGGAAACATCTTTAATAATTTAATGCCTGCTTCAAAGGAGATTACACCAAAAAGCACACTGCTTTTCATTTATTCATTACAGATCTGTCACGGCGGATTTTTTTTGGGGGGGGGGGTGCTGAATTGTAGTGTTGTAGTAATAATAAATTGTGTTCTACACTGAGGATATTTAAAGGATTATAAGCCTTTTAACTCATGCTGCTGTCTTATTTAAATTGATCAAATTGGTATGGTATTGCGCCTTAATCTTTTGCATTTCGAAAGGTTGAGCTAACCGGTTGCGGCTTCATGCGATGACTGTAAAACAGCCATGTTGGGGAAGTCTAATAGAAATAACGGGACGGAAGTGTAATAGTGTGAGTGAGTGGTGATGCTGATGGTGGGGAGGGGAGACCAGGGCCTCAGTTCAGGGCTGGGCATCTCCTCCTTTGTAGAGAGGTGGGAGTCTGTCCCGTCCGCTTGTATCAAAGGGAAGGAAAAGTGTGAATGTGTTTGGGAGTTGGGAGTGAAGAAAAAGGATAAGATGAGAAACACAGAACTAAAAACTGAAAGCCAACTCCCACTCATTTTGCAACATTTAGGTTATAAATCCCAATTTCAGGAGAGGAAAACAGACTTTTCCCATTTACACAGAAGTCCGTCACCTCAACAGACTTTAGCAAGCTCTTGGAATATATTCCCACAGAGACCAGGGACAGGTCCGGATTCCTACACGATCACAGTAAATTTTGAGTTTTTTTCTGTTACTATTATTAAATATTTTTTTTATTAAAAAAAAATCGGTATCACTTCCCTTTAAAACCAAAACCATTGCTCTGAATTGGGCACGTTTAGGTACACTGACAGTTTCTAGGAGGGTGAAATGCAATTACCCAATTCTCAGAAATAATTGAAAAAGCAGTCTGTTTCTGCCGGCAGCCTATGCGGGTCGTGTTTCTGGCTTCTTGTTTATGTAATGGCTTTGAGGACTCTGCCTAAAAGTCTTTATCATGTTCCCTCCCTAGATCACAGCAAAAGTCTTTAACAGAAATCCAGAAATGTTTGTGCTTTCAGGTCACTAATTACTTAGACACTAAAAGCAGTTTTGCCTTGTAGCGTCCTGCCCTCTGGTCGTTGAAAGCGCACCTGAGAGTGCTTGCCTTAGTGACCAGGTGAGACAACGGATTATTGACTTACTTCTCTAAGGAAGAAAACCGGGACTCTGGGGCAGGCTATTGTCTTGGGTTCAAGCCCTGGCCCTACCTGTCTCCCGCCCATGCGATGCAGATGCGAAAGGCGTTGAGTGGTTCCTCGTTCTCCTTCCGCGTGTAACGGGGAATAAGCAGTGGACCCCGAAGGGCTGTTGCAAGGGTTTCATGGAAGGATGAACAGATAAGCCCAGAGCGTGACCTTTGGCACTCACGGGAGACAGTGCTCCATGTACGAACCGCATCCGTGAATGGCGTTCACGTGGGATTTCAGTCACAGCAACCAGAGGCCGCCACACCTAGCGTGAAAGGTCCCTGTCCTGACACGCTAATGGCACCTAATCCCCCACTGCTCTGAGCTCCTTGATTGCAGAGTATTTGTCTGTCGTATTTGTCTCTGAATGCCCAGAGTCTAGAGCACTGCTCAGCCCAGGGGGGGCGCTCCGGGTCCACTCACGCGTGTCATGGTGACAGAGCCCTCCTCCGGATGTCTCGTAGGGTCGCACGGCGTGTACCACTCGTGTCCTTCAGAGTCACTAAGAAGGGAGCTTGCTCTCTGTGCTCCAGACCCCTTGGCCTTTTCTTGGTCTCTTGTGATGTGTGAGGGGGAAGCCACCCATAGTGCTTCTCTGAATTGGCCCCTTGTTCTGGTTCTTTCTGCCCAGAGTCCCCTCTCCATCCTGGTGTCCTGTTGAGGAGGCCACCGTGAAGCCCTTGTTCCTCAGGGACACAGACGTGCCACCTTTGGCCCGGGACATTCCCCTTCTTCTGCTTTCGTGATGACAGAGCCCGCCCTCTCGTTGACCGGACCCTCCCTCTGCTCATCGCTTGCCCGGGGCTTTGCTGTGTGTGTTCCTGTGCAGAGATGGGAGATTTTTCTCACCATCCTTCCTTTAGTCTCCATTTCATAAGTGTCTGTCGTGCCTCTTAGCACCACTGGCAGATCACCATGTTTTGTTCCCTTTCTGTCCAGCACTTGGCCTTCCCGAGAGCCTCACCCCGGACAGCAGCTCAAGGATCGTGGGGCCGCACGTTGTTTGACTTTAAGCATCTGCATGGAAATAGGAGAGGCACAGCCTCACTGTACTGTAATTTAAGCTGCGTGATGACGAACACCATGGTTATGGGGCTATCTTAAGAACAACTCATTTTTTTCCTTCATTTTTTTTGAAGTGCATCTTTCGGAGACTCGATTGAACAGGTTGTTATGACTTCACAGTTCCAACTCTTTCCTCTTGAAAACAGTGTGTGGAGTTTTGCCCTGAACTTTCAGCCCACTCAGTTCCGTATCTCTTCTTTACTTTAGAAATGGAGAGCGTTACGTTAACTTGTGCAAGAAGACCGTTGAGACCTTGTAACGAGCTTTTGGGCAGTTTGAGAATGGTTTTCCAGAGCTGGAAGGTGGGGGGAGAGAATCAGGGTTGATAGCAACTCAAACCCTCATTTTGTTTTTTTAAAAGTTTATTTATTTATTTATTTTGAGAGGCGGGGAGGGGCAGAGAGAGAGAGAGAGAGAGAGAGAGGGACAGGGAGAATCCTCAAGCAGGTTCTGCACTGTCAGCACAGAGCCCAATGCAGGGCTTGATCTCACAAACCATGAGGTCACGACCTGAGCCAAAATCATGACCTGAGCTTAACTGACAGAACCACCTAGGTGCCCCTCAAACCTGCATATTATTATAGCTGTTGAAGGACTACACGACCTGACCTGTCTGGTGTCAGCCAGAAAGAGACAGGTCTAGGGTCCTAACTTGGAACAAATCCTGTCTGTACTTAAAAACAGAACCAAACAACAAGCTATTATTTTATTGGAGACCGTGAAGATGTAGGAGTGTTCCAGGGCAGAACGCATCATGCAAACAAAGCGACTCTAATGTTTCCTTGGCATGTGATGCGGTGGATGTGGTAGGCACTGCATGTAACTTCTCTCACTGACTCCCTGTGGAGGTTTTATTACACTCGCATTTTACAAGTGGGGGTTCTGGCGCTCACAGAAGTTAGGTAACGGTAAGTGCCTGGCCAGGGCTTGAACCTGGGTCTTTCTCCAGGGTCTTAGCTCTGGTCGTTGGCCCCCTGCTGTCTTTTGAAGCAGATTTACATGTACCCAAATAACAGGAAAATGCCTCATTTGAGCTTATACATTCTTGAGCACTTAACTATTTTTACAGAAAGGACATACATTCTGACCTTGGATCTGTGTGACTGTTTTTGTATTTAGAGATAGGCTGTCAGCGCCCAGGCGTCGTGCGGAAAGTGGTCCACAGCTGGTGTTAGGAAGCCTGGGCTCCCGTTCTGGTGCCACCCCCAGTGCTCTCTTTTAGCGTTTGGAGATGTAACTACACACCTGGCAGTAGCCATGAGGATGATGATTTCTCCACAAAGACTCTGGACCAGACGCTCTGCTAGATATTGGCCAAGGGCCCTGCAGTCTGGCTTCCTCTCTGCCACGGGCCTTCAGAGCACTGGTTCTGGAGTTACATGCTTCGTTCCAGTTCGGGCTCTACCACTGATACACAGCGGGATCTTGGGCTACATATTTGGTCTCTTTATACCTTCATTTCCTCACCTGTAAAAAGGGAATAATAATTGTTGTGAGGAGTAAGTGAGGAAGTCCTTGGGAAGGGTCACATTCAGTAGGTACTCAGTAAGGGTTAGCACATTGTGTGCTAAGTAAAGGATGTTTCACTTGACAGTAGCAGAATAATTACTGTGGCATTATACTGTGAAGTGGAAAATCTCTGTCACACTTCTCTTATCTGTCACTCGTTCTGATCCACCAGAGGCCAGCAGAAATAGTAGGTGAGGAAGAAGATGGAGAGAAAGCCAACAAGGAAGCAGAGCAGAAAGAAGATTTTTCAGGAGTGAATGGCCAAGTTGAAGAGGGAGGAGGTGGGGAGGCTGCAGACGCCCCCGAGGAAGTCGAGGAGGTCCCCGATCACGGCGAGGGGCAGGCGGGTCCCACTCGCAATAATGGAGGCACCGATGAAGAAAATGGCGAGGAGCTGGATCAGGTTAACACGGAGCTTCAGGACACAGTGGACGAAGAAGTAAAGTCTGAAGGAGCTGGCAATGGACAGGATGAGGTATTTCTATTGCTTTCACTCACTTGTGTTCACGCGTGAATGTGTGTGTGGTACACCTGCTCACGCACTTAGGGAATTATTCAAGCACTTGAGACTTGCATCGAAACACTTATTGTTGAGCAGGGAATGACCCAATACCATTTACTTGACTGTATTATTTCAGTCAGTTAACAAATATGTCATCCACCAGATGAATCATCCCCAGAGAATCCGTGCATCTCTTCTGTCATCCATCTATCCATCCACAAACCCATCCATCCATCCACCCTGTCAGCCATCTGTCCGTCCAACCGTCCGTCCGTCCGTCCATCCATCCATCCATCCATCCATCCATCCATCCACAAACCCATCCATCCATCCACCCAGTCAGCCATCCGTCCAGCCATCCAGCCATCCAGCCATCCAGCCATCCATCCACAAACCCATCCACAAACCCATTCATCCATCCACCCAGTCAGCCATCCATCCATCCATCTGTCCATCCATCTACCCATCCCCCTGTCCGTCCATCCATCCATCCATCCATCCATCCATCCATCCATCCATCCACTCACCCACCTATCCATCCAACCACCCACCCATCCACCCAGCCAGCCACTCATCTACCCAGCCACCCACCCATCCAGTCACTCATCCACTCATCCACCCATCCACCCATCCGTTATCTCATTCTCCAAAGTTTTCAGAGGCTCCTGAGAATGTATATAACACATATAAACAAATGCAAACAAGTTAAGACTGGGGAAGGTACAGGGCAGAAATGAACATCAAGGTTATAAAACCTAAGCATGAAAGAAAGAACATCACCTCTGTCATGGGTGACGTCTTTGTTCTCTAGGGATGTTAAAGTTTAGCTTGTTTACTCCACGTTAAATGGATTAATTGAATTAAGTGTTCCATGCACCAGGCACTTAATAATATATAGTTCCATTTATTATACAGAGAGGGTAAGGAAACATGTGGTAAGGCCTTCTTTCCCAGCCTGTGTTCACCCCACTGCCCCTGCAGGAGGATAGTCTCAAGTGCTGGCATTCTACCAGAGGATGGATGATTAAATTAGAGTCTAATAAACAGGCTAAAGTTCAATGTCCTCATATAAGAGGAAGGATGAACCCCACAGCAGGCTCACTACCCGCTTGTGCCCTTCCTTCCTGTCTGTCCTTCTTATCAGGGCCCGCCTCCCTCCAACTATAACCCCCTCTCTTTATTCCTGATGCCCCATATGATGAGTGGGCTTTTCTTGATGATTTAGTATTTTCACTCATCTGTTTTATTTCACTTGGGGGGGATAGAATTTAGTCATGGTAAAATGCAGGTCAGGTTTCAGTAACCAGGACAGAGTTAACTGGAATCTGTTGTCTGGCGTCTACAAAAAACATTGTCAACTTAATCTAAATGAAAACATTCAGTGTGTCCCCCGTTTCATCTTTCCTCAAGATGAGAGAATCCCAGTGGTTGTCAGGAAGAAACTCCCCCCATCCGCAGTTCTACAGAGTTACTAAAATTTAGCTAAAATTTGTGTCCTGTAGTTGTTTGTAGCTGACATTCAAAGAAGAATTCAATTACATGATTTCCTTTCCTTCAATAAGGAAACGAAATGAACTTCCCAAGGAACGAACACACACACATGCGCACGCACGCGTTCTCCAGGGGAAGCAGGATGGTTTATCTGAGGGCATCCTATGGAAAGCATGATAATGTAGAGAAAGAACAGTGTCCTCGTTTATACGGCAGCTATGATAGTAGGCTTCATGAAGCTCTTCGTTGTAGTTGCCTTTGCTGAAAGTTCGTAGCGTGAAATCAAGTGTAAATCGTGTGTGGGACCTAGATAGTAAGATCCAACTCTGCACTTTTCCAGGGCTCTAGCTTTCCATTCAATGTTATAACCTATATATATTTGACAGAAATGAGTGGATAGGGGCACCTGGGTGGTTCAGTCAGTTAAGTGTCCGACTTCAGCTCAGGTCATGATCTCACAGTTTGTGGGTTCAAGCCCTGCATCGGGCTCTGTGCTGATGGCTCAGAGCCTGGAGCCTGCTTCGGATCCTGTGTCTCCCTCTCTTTCTGTCCCTCCCCCACTCACACTCTGTGTCTCTATCTCAAAAATAAACATTTAAAAAATTAAAAAAAAAAAAAAGAAATGAATGGATTACCTGTGCTTCCATTCTATAAATTTAACTTTTAAAAAGAGGCCTCTTAGGGTGCCTGGGTGGCTCAGTTGGCTAAATGCCTGACTCTTGGATTTCAGCTCAGGTCATGATCTCACAGTTTGTGAGTTTGAGCCTCACATTGGGCTCCATGCTGATGGTGTGGAGCCTGCTTGGGATTCTCTCTCTCTCCCTCTCTCTCTGCCCCTCTTCTCTCTCTCTCTCTCTCTATCTCTCTCTCTCTCTCTCTCTCTCCTCTCAAAATAAGTAAGTAAACATTAAAAAAAATAGGCCTTTTATAAGAACTGGGCCTCGGTCAAGATCAAGTTTCCATAATTTGAAGTACAGGTGTTCTGGTATGTATTGACATTGAATCTAAATTTGTGGAATTACAAATGAACAAGTACCTGATATGTGATGAGTTAGGGATTTTAAGAACTATGCAAATGCCAAAGCAAAGCAATTCCCCACAAAGAGATTTAATCCTTTTTGACTCATCTCTCTTATAATGGCAGTTACGTGTTGTTTCCTTCTCCCCAAAGTGCTAGTTCAGGTACGTTTTAAGCATATCGAATATATGCATAACAAGGTGTATATGAATTATAAATTACATATTAAAAATTAACTTTTTCAAAAGGATTCTTTACTTCTGCGATGACTAAAGATTCAGTTTGTTGTGTAACATTTCGTTCCACCTAAGAGTTCTTAGGTGCACTGTGTGTTGTGATTGTAGGAAGACATCGCGAAGCACATGTCAAATACACAACAATCAGCTGACATGTTTTTTATTTATTTAAGTTTATTTATTTATTTTGAGAGAGACAGAGACAGCGCAAGTGGGGGAGGGGCAGAGAGAGAGAGAGAGAGAGAGAGAGAAAGAATCCCAAGCAGGCTACAAACTGCCAGCACTGAGCCCCATGTGGGGCTGGAACCCACGAACCATGAGGCCATGACCTGAGCTGAAACCAAGAGTCAGATGCTTAGCCGACTGAACCACCCAGGCACCCTCCAGCTGACGTTTTTATTGAGCTTGTGTTGTATTCATAGTGCTACTTGAGACACTTCATGACATAGTAATGTGAGATAAGAGACAGTCCCGGCAATTTTTTTTTCTTTTTTAGAGCATGTATCATGGCTGTAGGGGAAGGGGCCTGGAGTTCTTCCTACTCTCCCACACTGGTGGCCCCTGTGGGGGCTGTCGAGCCTCCGGGAGTCCATAGAGCAGAGTTGGAAAACCAACGGACTCTAATCTCATCCCCTCAGATTTCAGTCTAGTGGGAGAAAGACTGTACACGAGGCAGTATTGTTAATACCATAAAAGAAGTCCCAGTGGCACAGATGCCATTGCTGTTGAAGGCACACCGTCCCTGTACTTGATTTCCTCTCCTGCTCTTGTCTTACCTGGTACCATATTCACGAGGAATTTGTGAGCTCTAGTAGGAAACTAACAGAAGAGCATCTGGGGTGGGGCTGGGTTAATGTGCCACGAGGGCAGTATTGCAATTGGATTTCTCACCTTTTCTCCGAAAATGTTAAAATGAAGAGTATAAACATGCTGTTGAAAAGAACTTAAAGTGAAATCAAGAAAAAAAAATTGAGAAAAATAAAGCCTGCAGCACAAGAAATGAGTCTGTGCTTTTAAAGCACATTGGGAAGGGCTTTTGTGCAAGTAAGGTATTGAGAGGGATGTGTCCACTGGGTACTGACCAACTGAAAAACAAAAGGAACCTGAGGACTATTTTTTGTTGAATGTTTATATGATTGCATGAAATACTGCGTAATTTTTTTCCTTTTAAAAATTTTTTTAACATTTATTTATTTTTGAGAGACCGAGGCAGAGCATGAGCAAGGTTGGGGGGAGAGAGAGAGAGAGAGAGAGAGAGAGAGAGAGAGAGAGCGATAACAGAATCTGAAGCAGGCTCCAGGTTCTGAGCTGTTTGTTAGCACAGAGCCCAATGCGGGGCTCGAACTCACAAACTGCAAGACCATGACCTGAGCTGAAGTCGGACGCTCAACCGACTGAGCCACCCAGGCGCCCCCTGAGTAATTTTCTTTTTCCTTGTGAACTTTATGATGTTTGTAACTAAAGAGCTGATAAATATCTTTGTTTTGATCTCTTTTCTTCCAGGCTGACTTAGACCCTCAAAGACCACCAAGACCAGAAGTAAAAATCACCAGTCCGCAAGAAAATGATAACAATGAACAAAACAAGGACTATGCCGTCGTAGCATAGATCATTTCTAAAAAGAGAGTGCATTATCAGAAAAAATGAAGGGTTCTAATACTTGAATGATAAGTATGTAGTTATTGCGGGACATAATGTGGCAACATGGTTGACTGCTACCTACTGAATTTTAAGATTAGAGGCTTAATGGAAAGATTAGATGATTTTGAGTAGCTACTAAAGGACAGTGGCTTCTTTTCATGGGATGTGTTTTTAAAAGTCATTTAGAAAAATTAAGAGGGATAGAGGGGCATTTGCACTGGATGACAATTGGCCACTTGTCTTTGTAAGCAATGAAAAAGAATAGGACCACACTTCTTGTATACTTTTCCATAAATTTAGAAGTGAGGTTATTAGATGGGAGCTTATTCTAAAGCACTTATCCAGGAAGGCATAGAATTTTAAAGAAATGATAATAGGAAAACCTGTACTATTTTTTTAAAGCAATAAACTCTTTAATAACCACCAATTTTAGTGTAGTTTTAGGCAGTAGATCGAAATGTTTCAGTGACTTGTTGACATTCCTTCCTTCTGCCTCCTTGTCCCTGATCCCATCTCACATGAATTAAAAAGGCTATAACCCAGTTATGTCACCAAGCTTGGTTGGATGGTTTAAAAATTCTGATTATGTTAGAAGACTCAATATTGGCTAAAGATTGAATTCTCTCCAAATAGTTATTTTTACAAAAAAAAAAAAAAAAGCCAACAAACAAACAAAAACCCCCCACAAAGCCAAACAAACAAAAACGCCCAAGAAAGCGTAACAGGAAAAAAGGAGGCGGCTATATGGGGAGTTTGTCACTGCTTGATCTGACTTGCTTTTTGGATTAGGATTTCTATTTCTTATTATTTCTATTAGGATTAGCTTTGTCATATTTTTGCCCCAGGGGGTATTAGCAAGTGTCTATTTTAATGGCGAGTTACATTTAGACTTTCAAGCAAATTCCTCCCTATATAATTAGAAGCCATGTGATAGAAATTGTTGAAAAATGTTTAAATTGTCATCATGAAACCAGTTCCTTATTAGAATTTTGTGGGCTAATTAAATCAACTTGCAATGACCTTGCTGGGTATATATGGGGAGAAAGACAATTGTATTAGTTTTCTTAATTTTTAGGAGATGGCACAGATCTTCCTTAAATACAGAAATAATACATTTTTCTCACGTGAAAGACTATTTTCATTAGTTATGTAGATGTTATATATTTGAAATGTAAACTTCTGGTGCTTTCATAGGATTCATTATTAATCTTAGGTTTAAAAGATTTTCTTCCTCTCCAGATTTCCTAACCAATCATTTAGAATAAAAGTAGTTGTATCAAGCACTTAAGAATACTATAGAAAATGAATGTATTTTTCCTAGAAGCTATTTTAATATTTTCTACAAATAGGAAGCATAAGCAGAGACTGTAATGTAACAGTATTGGAAAGAGAGAGTGATATAAGGGCATATTAATCTGGGAAGATGAATTGTAAATGGGGGTTCTGTATTTCTGGTATAAAATGTAGATTGCACTTTTTACTCGTAGGCTTGTTTTTTTTCAAGTGGGATGATACAAAGCGTGATATACTACAAGCAACACTTCCCTGTGTTGCTAGGGAAGTAGACCAGCCTGTTTTTTAATGTTAAATTCCCATGCTACTCCTGGGCCTGGGGTTAATGATTTTAAATAGTTTATAGAAGTCAGGTATTGAATACAAGAAATTATAACTGGTTATCAAGGTGATTCTTTCACTTTTTCTTTTTCTCTTTTCCTTCTTTAATAGAAATATCTTTTTTTCCTTCCTCATGTTCTTTTCTTCATTATACTATAAAGCTTAGGTTTTCAGGAAGTTTTTTTTTTTTTTTCAATATAGGAAATTTATTGTCAAATTGGTTTCCATACAACGCCCAGTGCTCATCCCAAAAGGTGCCCTCCTCAATACCCATCACCCACCCTCCCCTCCCTCCCACCCCCCCGTCAACCCTCAGTTTGTTCTCAGTTTTTAAGAGTCTCTTATGCTTTGGCTCTCTCCTACTCTAACCTTTTTTTTTTTTTCCATCCCCTCCCCCATGGGTTTCTGTTAAGTTTCTCAGGATCCACATGAGAATGAAAACATATGGTATCTGTCTTTCTCTGTATGGCTTATTTCACTTAGCATCACACTGTCCAGTTCCATCCATGTTGCTACAAAGGGCCATATTTCATTCTTTCTCGTTGCCACATAGTACTCCATTGTGTATATAAACCACAATTTCTTATCCATTTGTCAGCTGATGGACATTTAGGCTCTTTCCATAATTTGGCTATTGTTGAGAGTGCTGCTATAAACATTGGGGTACAAGTGCCCCTATGCATCAGTACTCCTGTATCCCTTGGGTAAATTCCTAGCAGTGCTATTGCTGGGTCATAGGGTAGGTCTATTTTTAATTTTTTGAGGAACCTCCACACTGTTTTCCAGAGCGGCTGCACCAGTTTGCATTCCTACCAACAGTGCAAGAGGGTTCCCGTTTCTCCACATCCTCTCCAGCATCTATATGATCCTGTCAATCAATGCAGAAAAAGCATTTGACAAAATTCAGCAACCTTTCTTAATAAAAACCCTCGAGAAAGTCGGGATAGAAAGAACACACTTAAACATCATAAAAGCCATTTATGAAAAGCCCACAGCTAACATCATCCTCAATGGGGAAAAACTGAGAGCTTTCTCCCTGAGATCAGGAACACGACAGGGATGCCCACTCTCACCGCTGTTGTTTAACATAGTGTTGGAAGTGCTAGCATCAGCAATCAGACAACAAAAGGAAATCAAAGGCATCAAAATTGGCAAAGATGAAGTTAAGCTTTCGCTTTTTGCAGATGACAGGATATTATACATGGAAAATCCGATAGACTCCACCAAAAGTCTGCTAGAACTGATACATGAATTCAGCCAAGTTGCAGGATACAAAATCAATGTACAGAATTCAGGAAGTTTTTAAGAGGCATCTCAATGAAACACAATGTTGTCTTACATGAAGAACAAAGTATACAAACACTTGAAGAAGATGATAGGCCATAATAATGGCAGCAAAAACGTTGAATAGTTGGGTTAGAATTCTTGTCTTGGACGGGCATATGTTACCACCTGGTGACAAGATGTAATTGTGACTTAACTTGAGGGGAGGAACCACAACTAATCACTTTAAGATACTTTGCAAACATATTACTAAAAAAAACACATGAATGAAATAGCATCGTCAGATCAGGGAAGACACCATTCACAGAGAATGGAAAATGTGGACGTCATTTTGGAGATGATGTCAACACAAGTGGCAAGCTGATTCACCTCCCACATGTGGACATTTTCTCCATGGGAATGGTGGCCTCTGTGTCATCACAAGTTAATAAGCTGGACTCACTGACAGATTTGGGGACCATTTATGTGAGTGAGCAGAAGACACTTCAGTTAGACGTCAGGTATTGTTTCCGAATGAGAGGATGCTGTGAAATACTCACAAGAGCTTTGATGTGATTACCAACGGAACGCTTTGTGCTGTCAGTTCTTTGTGAGGCTGTGTGTACAGACTCCATAGTTTCAGGTGTATGGGACTCTTTTCTCAAACTTAATTGGGTTTTAAGACATGTATAAACAACTTGTTTCTTAGTTGAAGTGGAACATTAGAGTTTCGCAGAGCAAATACAGATTTTAGCTAACATCATTTTCATGCTAAGGAGATTTCATCTGGCAGTAGTATCTGTTAAATAGCTACTGAGCATCAATCACTAGTTATAAAACATGATACTATGGCCATACGGTAACCTTTTACTCACTATTTTTCTCCATAGCCATAGAGTAACTTTTCACTTACTAAGACATTTTTTTGCCCATATGTGTTCTGGGGGTATAGTCAAATGTCAGACTCACAGGAAGAGCATGATACTCTCATGCCTCCTGTTTTATTTTGAGACCTTTCGTTCCTACAGTGGTCTGTAAAGACAGAACCATCCTATGTATATCTGGCTCGGAGTCCATTAGATATCTCTGTGGGTTTACGATTGTGAAGCCGTACTAATGCGAAATTGTTCATGTAACTTCAGCTTGTAGCTCACACACCAACTTGTAACTCATACACCAACATCCTCAAACATTTAATTATGTGACCTATCTTATACACAAAGGAAGAAGTTCATTCTCCTAGGAAACATCTGTGTATTCAAAATTGCCACAGAACATCGGGAAGGCTTTTTTATGTTATTAACTGACTCTCCTAAGGAATTAGCTCTGTACTTTTATTTTTGCTCAGTAAGTATCAAAAGAAACATTTTTAAAGGAAGATTGGGTTGCTAAAGAGAAAGCATCACATCTGAACTGTTGCCAATCTGAACAGAAATAGAATATATATATAGATATTCACATATACATATCAAATACTTATACAGATGCACTCACACACTTTAAAATCTTGAAAAGGACTCCTCAGGCACAGCATTATTAATAGAATAAGGCTCTTCTGAGAGAAGCAATGTGTAAAAACACGTGGAGAGGAAATGCTAAGAAATGATATATATCATGGTGCTTTAAAACTTGTTTCCTAAAGGCTTTAAGAGAATTAAATTTTTCAAACTAAGAAAGCTACCAGAATTTTAATGAAAAATGTATTCTAGGGAGAGGTGATTGCAGGTGGATGATATATAGATAGATAAATACCTAGAAAGATAGGTGATAGATGATGGATGGATGGATGGATGGATGGATAGATTAGATAGATAGGTAGATAGATACTACATAGATGATAGCTGGATGGATGGATGGATAGATAGATGTATAGATAGATAATACATTGATAGACGATAGCTGGATGGCTGGCTGGATAGATAGATGATATGTAGATAGATGGATGGATGGGTGGATCGTGGGTAGGTAGGTAGGTAGGTAGATAGATAGATGATAGATAATCTTGTTTTCCTGAAGTAACTAGAGAGTACAGTTCCTTAGTTCTTTGTTACCAGCCTTAAGTACCATATGCTCTAGGTGCAGAATCTTTCATACTAACAGAGGCTCTGTCAGATAGTTGTCCCTGTTTGTGAATGTGTGTGTATGATTTACATGAATGCATAGAGGACTGTTTTTGGTACCAAGTAGCCAGATCCACTATGAATAGAATAGAAGACTGACTTAGTACTTCACCACTCTGTCTATAATGTTCTAGTTCAGTGCTCGAGCTTTGTAGCCTCCTTAGGTGACTATAATGTCCTGGAATGGCATCACTTTCTTTTATTCTTTCTTTCTTTTTTTTTTTTTTTAAGGTTAGTCTGTTTTTTCTAAAGTGATGAGCATATAAGTTCTTTGTTATTAAATACCAGTTTTGTAAATACTCTTAAGATTCTTGCTTTTCAGAAATTACCCTGGAATGGAAATGGTGATTTTTGTTCTTCCCACATAAAATTTGTGTATTTCCTACCAAGAAGTCTAAGTGACTTGGGTAGAGAATGAAAGTGTGCCCCCACATGTTGATGAAGAAGGAAATACGATTTAAAAAAAATTTTTTTTAACGTTCATTCAGTTTTTGAGAGACAGAGTGCAACCGGGAGAGGGGCAGAGAGAGAGAGAAGACACAGAATCTGAAGCAGGCTCCAGGCTCTGAACGGACAGCACAGAGCCCGATGCGGCGCTCAAACTCACGAACCATGAGATCATGACCTGAGCCGAAGTCGGACGCTTAACTGACTGAGCCAGCCAGGCACCCCAGGAAATACTGTATCTGAAGAGGCAGAACATCCTGTAAAATGGGAATTAGGAAAGAATTTAAAAATGTCTGGATAACCATAAAGCATTTCTAAAATCAGGAGGTAAGTAATGGAGCTCCATTGACTTAAGCCAACAGCGGACATAGCTTCAATCTGTGAATGGGATCAAATGAATTCTATGTAGTTTTATCAGCTCAGAGCACACAGTTTAATTGAGTGATGTATGGCCACTCACTGGCTTTGTCATGGCAAGTGGGAAGAGGGAGTGACCGTAGTCAATTTCAGAAGACATTTAGAGAAAAACTTAGTCTGGATTTTGCTTTGCTGCTTTTTTTGTGCCTTAAATCTTTACTGTGTACAGCGATCATGGGTGATTACTGATGTTGTAAGTAAAGGTTAAGTTGAGCTTATTATTTTTATGTAGATTTATGTTTAGAACTTCTCTTTGTAAGGAAAATTATTTGTACTTTGATCAAGTTATGAGCATTCTTTTTTTTTGTTTGTTTTTTTACTTCTACATCAGTGCTCACTCTGAGATTAAAAAAAAGTGTACTGTATCTTTTGAGTAAATATATCTGTGTTTCATATAACCCACATGTGTCTGGGCAATTTGTTGTTTGTGTATGATGTCGTGTTGCTAATATTGCATGTATCAATTCTCTGCATGACATTTTCCACAAATGCAGTAGAAATTTTTTTTAAACTATGTGGAAATTCAACACACCAAATGATACTTCTGTTTCTGTTTAGCATGGATATTAAGCTTCATTATGTAAAAAAAGTTTTCTTTACATCTTCATGTACATGTTTAGTTGATAGAGTTTTCAGGTATATTAAAAAAATCATTATTTTTTCTTTTATAAGACAGTCTTAGGGAAACACGGGTCTAGAGTTTTTGTTACGATAAAATAAAGATATCTTTAAAAACGGAACAAGTTGCACAAATTACACATATTTTGTGTAGATATAACTATGGGAATAAACTTACAATTTTTTTTAAACTTAAAAATTTTACAGAGTGATCAGCTTAAATTCTGCTTCAGTTTGTGGGTGAGTCACTGCCTTCCTTCATTCTAATGAATTAAAGTCGTTTTGTGTTTTCCCCTTCGTGTTTGAGAAACGAAGGCAGTTAAGCCCAAGCATTTTGCCTTCTTGGTGTGTGATAATAAACACGTGATGTGGATCGGGGCCCCACAACGGAGGAGAATGCATTAATGCTTCTACTGCAGTTGGCCCACGTATATTTGTTACTCCACACGAGTGAAAAAGCAAACCTCACCAACAAAGAAGGCATCTAGATTGCCAGAGTCAAATCTCTTTGGAAACCTCCCACGCCCAACAACGACTCTGATTTCTATAAGGCACTGTGAAGTGATGAGTGTGCTGTGGTTATGAGATTCTTATTTATGAAAATAAACATACAGCCTTTCTGCAGGTTTCCAAGTGTTTTTTCCTCCTGCTAATGGGACGTTAATCTATTCAGTGATTGTACAGGCTTCTCAAATGCCCTCATAAACTCAGTCTCCCATTAAAGAGACAAATGACACAGGGATGTCCTGCACTTCTCTTTCCATTTATTATTGGTTTAATCATCACAAAAATGATCTTAAAATGCAAAAAGAAAACACACATTAAGTTCAAAACTCAATGAGGCAACACCTCTTCGTTTCACTGTATTTATTATTCTTTGTGGATACAGAGAAGCATGAGGATTATTGCTGTTTTCCCTGACTCTGGCTTCTAATTTATTGGCTTTTCTTCCTTTATTTTTTTCTCTTTTGTATTTTTAAAATTTGTATTTATATTTTAGTTAATTAACATACAGTGCAATACTAGTTTCAGAAGTAGAATTTGGTGGTTCATCACTTACACACAACACCTAGTGCTCATCACAAGTGCCCTTCTTAGTACCCATACCCCATCTAGCCCATCCCCCACCCACCTCCCTCCAGCAACCCTCAGTTTGTTCTCTATAGTTAAGAGTCTCTTCTGGTTTGTTTCCCTTTCTTCTCTCCCCCACGGCCTCCCCCTTTCCATATGTTCATCTGTTTTGTCTCAAACATCACATAGTAGTGAAATCATAGGATATTTGTCATTCTCTGGTTGACTTATTTCGCTTAGTATAAGTAATACATTCTATCTCCATTCGTGTTGTTGCAAATGGCAAGATTTCAGTTTTTTGATGGCTGATATTCCATTGTGTGTGTGTGTGCGTACACATCTTCTTTATTCATTCAACAGTCACTGGACATTTGGGCTCTCTCCATAGTTTGACTATTGTTGATAATGCTGCTGTAAACATCAGAATGAATGCACCCTTTTGAATCTGTATCTTTGTATCCTTTGGGTGAATACCTAAGAGTGCAAATGCTCGATCGTAGGGTAGTTCTATTTTTAGTTTTTTGAGGATCCCCCATACTGTTCTCCAGAGTGGCAGCACCAGTTTGCGTTCCCACCAGCAGTGCAAGAGGGCTCTCCTTTCTCCACATCCTCGCCAACACGTGTTATTTCTTGTGTTGTTAATTTTACCCATTCTGACAGTTGTGAAGTGGTATCTCATTATGGTTTTGATTTGTATTTCCATACTGATGAGTGATATTGAGGATCTTTTCACGTGTCTGTTAACCATATGGGTGTCTTCTTTGGAATAGAGTCTTTTCACGTCTTCTGCCTATTTCTTAACTGGGTTTTGTTTTCTGCGTGTTGAGTTTGATAAGCTCTTTATAGATTTTAGATACTGACCCTTGATCAGGTAGGTCATTTGCAAATATCTTCTCCCATTCCTTAGGCTGCCTTTTAGTTTTGTTGATTGTTTCCTTCATTGTGCAAAAGCTTTTTGTCTTGATGAAGTCCCAGTAGTTCACGTTTGCTTTTTTTTACCTTGCCTTTGGCACTTGTCTAGTAAGAAGTTGCTCTGGCCAAGGTCAAAGAGGTTGCTGTGTTCTCCTCTAGGATTTTTACAATTTCCTGTCTCACGTTTAGATCTTTCATTCATTTTGAGTTTATTTTTGTGAATGGTGTAAGAGAGTGGTCTAGTTTCATTCTTCTGCATGTTGCTGTCCAGTTCTCTCAGCACCATTTGCTAAAGAGACTGTCTTTTTTCCATTGGATGTTCTGTCCTGCTTTGTGGAAGATCAGTTGACCATATAGTTGTGGGCCCATTTCTGAGTTTTCTAATTTGTTCCATTGATCTATGTGTCAGTTTTTGTGCCAGTATCATACTGTCTTGATGACTACAACCTTGGATTATAGCTTGAAATCCAGAATCTTGATGCCTCCAGTTTTATTTTTCTTTTTCCGGATTGCTTTGGCTATTCGGGGTCTTCTGTGGTTCCATACAAATTTTAGGATTATTTGATCTAGCTCTGTGAAGAATGCTGGTGGTATTTGGATAGGGATTGTATTAAATGTATAGATTGTTTTGGGTCGTGGAATGTTTTCTGTTACTTTGTGTCCCGTCTAGTATCTTTCATTAAGCCCTTCTATAGTATTCACAGTACAGATCTTTTACCTCTTTAGTTAGGTTTATTCCTAGGAATCTTATTGTTTTTGGTGCAGTTGCAAATGGGATTGATTGCTTGATTTCTTTTTCTGCTGCTTCATTATTGGTGTATAGAAATGCAACAGTTTTCTGCACATTGATTTTATATCCGAAGGTTTCGCTGAATTCATATACTAATTCTAGCAATTTTTTTGGTGCAGTCTTTCAAGTTTTCTACATAGAGTATCATGTTGTCTTCAAATAGTGAAAGTTTGACTTCTTTGCTGATTTGTATGCCTCTTATTTTTCTTTGTTGTCTGAGAAATATTGCTGAGGCTAGGACTTCCAGTACTATGTTAAATAGTCATGTTGAGAGTAGACATCCCAGTCTTTTCCTAACTGTAGGGGAAAGGCTCTCAGTTTCTCCCCGTTGAGGACAATATTAGCTGCGGGTGTTTCTTATCTTTGAATGCTTGGCGTTGCCCTGAGCAATCTTACACACAGTCATGATCTTAACAGCTACCTATGTACTATGACTCCTGAATCTGTGTCCCCAGGCCAGGTACCTTCTGTAGGGGAACTGTAGACCTGGGCATACAGCACTCAGCTGGATACCCTGTAGTTGCCTCAAACCCAAATGTTTCATTTTATTGAAAAAATATTTATTTTTTTATTGTATTTTTTATTGCTTTTGTGAGTGGCCAGCAGGTCAGAGGAGCGGAACTAATCTATTTTTTTTATTAAGTTTTTAATTTTAATTCCAATATAGTTAACATTCAGTGTTATATTAGTTTCAGGTGCACAATATAGTGATTCAACACCTCCAAACATTACCCAGTGCTTATCATGAGGAGTGTATGGAATCCATATATTCCTATATTTCCCATCTTGGAAAATGCTGTCAGTCACCACCTGACTAGAAACCTGGGATCATCGTAAATTATTGCTACTTTCTCACTCTGTCGTATCAGTCAGTTCCTTTTTCCTTTGTTTGCTTGTTTATCTGATGCCTGGAAATGTTAGTTCACTGTGTATTAATAGGCATTTTCTTGACCTTGTTTATTGGTTATGAGGGTTCTTCTTCACTGACTCTCATTTTTTCTACTAGGTGTTGGACTTTTTGTTATTACTTTGAAGGGCATTTTATATATTATTTATACCTTAGGTGGTTTGTATGCCATATATATATGGCAGCATATATATGTATATATGTATATATGTGTGTGTGTATAGTGTATGTATATGTATATATACATACACACATACACACACACACACACACACACACACACACACCTGTCAGCTTATGGTTTGTCTCTTTTGGTTTTCTAAAAATGATATCAGCCAGAGAAGTTTTTAATATTAGTCAAATATATTAATCTTTTTATTTAATTGTTTGGGTTTTTTTGTGCTTTATTTAAGAAATCTCAACCCTGATGTCAGTTATATTCTCTAATGGTTTTTAAGTTTTGCTTTTTGCTTTTAGGACTTTATAAGGAATGTATTTTGTGTGCTTTGGAGTTAGGAATTTAATTTTTTCATACAGATGATTGTCTTAGCACAATTTATTATTATTTTGCTTTGGAAAAGATACTTTTATTTTTATTTATATTTTTATTAAAAACATTTTTATCACGGAAATCAAATCTTCAATGTATGGAAAGACTAGTGTGGGTGGGGGTCAGGGGTCACTGGAACAGGTCAAGGTCAGCCTGTATATGATGAGGGGCTAGAAGTCTGCTAATCTGCATTGCAGCTCAATGGATGCTTTTAATCACAAAGCCAATATCACCAGGTAAACAACAGTTGTTTTTTTTAATTGTTTTTTGTTTTTAAATTAAAGTATACTTAACATACAGTATTATCTCAGTTTCTAGTGTATGGCATAGTGATTTGATATTTGTATACATTACAAAATGCCCACCACAATAAGAGTGGTTGCCTCTGTTGTCATACGAAATTATTACAATAGTGACTATATTCCCTATGCTCTACAGTCCCCATTAGCACCATTTATTGAGCAAGCTGTCGTTTCCCCTGTCGATATGTAGCAGGAAGTATATCAAGTTCCTATGTGTTTTAGGAAAATTCTTGGCTCAAGATCGGGGAGAATCCTATTAACAGACTGAATTATGTTGCCCCCAAATTTGTATGTTGAAATCTCCAACCCCCAATGTGACTGTATTTGGAGATAGGGTCTTCTTGGAGGGGAGGTCATAAGGGTGGGGCCTAATGCTATAGGACTGGTGACCTTAGAAGAAGAGGAAGAGACATGTGAGTTTCCCCTCCCTGCATGCATACACAGAGGAAAAGCCATGTGAGGACACACGAGAAGGCAGTCATCTACAAGCCAGAAAGAGAAAGTGTGGTCTCTCCAGAAACCAAACCCACCAGCACCTTGATCATAGACTTCTCCCTCCAGAACGGTGAGAAAATAAATACCTGCTATTTAAGCCACCCAGTCTGAGGTGTCTTATTATAGCAGCTGAGTGACGAGTACAAATCCCTTCTTTCTGGGTCCTGAATTATGTAATAGGAATTTTTTTAAAAACTGGTGAATATATAGAAGATACTAGTTTAGAACTGTCTTTTTTTTCCAACAAATTCTTTTTATTTTATACTCAAGATAACATTAATTTTGTACCCTACATTATCCACATTTGTTTTCTAGTCTCCTGCTAATGAGCCCCCTTCCTTAGAAGAGGATTAGAGACTGCCTCCGTGGAAAAGTGGACCCAAGGAGGTTTGCCCAGGGTCCAGCTCCTCAGCTAGAATCTGGACACTGCTTCTCCATTCATGTGGTGACTATTATTTTCTTTTATATCTAGGATGGTTGACAATAGTGAGATACAATGGAAAACCTATCTTATCTAAGGTATCGGAAGACAGGGTTCCTCTCTAAAAAAAAAAATTAGAACAAGCATGCAGAGATAGTCATGACAATGTGCTGCATAGAAAGGCATGTTATAGTCCATGCTTGATTCCTTTCCTTTCCTAAAACCTGTAAATATGATCTCTTGGGACAGGAACGACCTAAGCCTTGGAGGTACCCGGCTCTCCTTGTGATAGTATATTAAGTTCTTGTATTCATAGATGAAGGAAGTCTGTTCATGACAAATGGCCTAAAGAAGAGAGTTTGTCCATAGATTGTCCTCATGTTCCACCTCCATTCTGTTTTATAGGGCTCCTTATGCCAAAGTTTCACTTTTAAATTACTATAGCTTTATAATAAGAAGGGATATTTGTTGTATGAATGCCCTACTCCATTCAAAACCATCTTGGCTCTTTACTGTTCCATATGTATTTATAGGCTAAACTTGTCAGGATCTGTGAAAAGATTTTGATTAAAACTGCACAGGTCTTTATAATATTGAGATATCCTCTCTATAAATTTGAAACTTACATGTATCCAGGTCTTAAAAAAAGTCTTTCCAAAAATTTGCATAATTTTTATTGTGAAAGTCTTGACTATCTTTTAATATATTTAATCCCAGATATCTTGTCATCCTATGGCTATTGTGAATAGAATAGTTTTTTAAAATTATGTTTTCCGATGATTTATTCACTATATTGAAGATGTCATTGATTTCTGTAAATTGCTTTCGTATTTAGCACTTTGCCAAACTCCCTCATTAAAAGTTTCTGTAGGATTATAAGTTTCTGCAGGATTATTTTTAGAGAGGGAGAGGGAGCATGAGCAGAGGTAGGGGCAGAGAATCTCAAGCAGACTCCATGCTCAGCATGGAGCCCCACGTGGGGCTCAATCCCATGACCCTGGGATCATGACCTGAGCTGAAATCAAGAGTCAGGTGCTCAACCAAGTCAGCCACCCAGGTGCCTCTCTGTAGGATTTTTTTTAAGTGTATTTATTTATTTGGGGGGGGGGGACAGGGAGGGGCGGGGAAAGAGGGAGACTGAGACTCTCAAGCAGGCTTTGCACTGTCAGCACAGAGCCCAATGTGGGGCTCGAACTCCCTGAACCTTGAGATCTTGACCTGAGAGGAAATCAAGAGTCAGATGCTTACCAACTGAGCCACCCAGGTACCTCTCTGTAGGATTTTTTATGAAGGCTGTCATGCTGTGTGCAAAAGTAACACTTGTTTTTTTCTGTTCCAATCCTCAGAAATGTTTGTTTGTTTGTTTGTTTGTTTCTAATCCTTAATGAACTAGCTAGAACCTCCAGCACATCTTGAACGGAAGGGGCAATAGCGGATATTTTTGTATATTCAGGGATATTCAGGGAATGCTTCTGGTATTTAATATTAAATGTAATGTTTGTATTTTTGGTATATGCCTTTTGTCAAGTTACATTTCCCTTTCACTTGTACTTTCTAAGACGCAGTTTTATTTGCAAACTCTGAATGAGTTTTATAAAATTCTCCATCTAATAAGATTTTCATTATTTTTTTCCCTTCAGTTTTTTTTATGTTGTCAATTACATTATTTTTTTCCCCTGATATTAAACTATTACTACAAGCTTATGACAAACAGTAACCAGTAATACGTACCTGCATTTTTGTATGTTGCTGGACTTGATTTGCTAGGATTTTTATATCTATGTTTGTAAGTGGAATTGATGTATTTTGATCGAGTCTCATATGATCTCTTTCTGGTTTTCCTCTCAAGGTTATACTTCTTTCATAACATAAGGAAAGGTTTCCCTCCTTTTCTGTTCACCAGAAAGTTTGCAGATATGCGTCATCTCTTTCTTAAGGGCTTGATTGCTTATAAAACTGCCTTGGCCCAGTATTGTGTGTGTATATGTTTGAAGTAGTTTAAAAAAATTAATTTCTTTAATGGTTACATGTGTAGTAAATTTTCTGTTTATTTAATCAAATTGGCAATTTACAGTTATCTAGAAATTTGTTCATTTCCTTTGTGTTCTCAAGTTTGCCAAAGCTACTTATAGTATTCTTTTAAAACATTTTATTTATTTATTTATTTATTTATTTAGAGTAGGGAAGGGGCAGACAGAGAGGGAGAGAGAGAATCCCAAGCTGGCTCCGTGCTGGCATTGTCAGAGCCCAATGCAGGACTTCATCTCCCAACCGCGAGATCATGACCTGAGCCAAAATCAGGAGTAGGTCACTTAACCGACTGAGCCACCCAGCCGCCCCAAACATTTAAAAACTCTTGTCTAAATGCATGTAGTCATGTTGTCTGTTTTTTTTTCTTTTTTAGTCATGTTTATATTTGCTTTTTTCTTGTTAAGTATTGCCAGATATGTGTTTTTTTAAATATTTTTTGTTTTTTTAATTTTTAAATTTTTAATGCTTTATTATTATTATTATTATTATTATTATTATTATTTTGAGAGGGAGAGAGACATTGTGCAAGCAGGGAAGAGGCAGAGAGAGAGGGAGACACAGAATCAGAAGCAGGCTCCAGCTCTGAGCTGTCAGCACAGAGCCTGACTTGGCACTTGAACTCTCAACCCACGAGATCATGACCTGAGCTGAAGTAGGCCACTTAACTGACTGAGCCACCCAGGCGCCCCTTCATATTTTTGAAAAATACCCAGTATTCTGGCCCTCTATGCTCTTTCTCTATTATTCTTATCACTAATATTTCCTTCCCTCTGTTTTCTGTGTGTTTTATTTAACTACTTGCTGATTACATTTTGGTTTCAATTCATTTCTAACATACTTCTGAGGCTGTCCATTTACCAATCTGTGTCATATTAGCTATAGCTGCAAGTTCCAATATAGGTTATTTTTTATTGCCATTTGTCTCTGAATAGTATTTGTAAGTTTCTCTATTTATTCACTGACTCACAGGTCATGGGGTGTGGGCAGGGGATGCTGTTCGTGCCCACCCGGATCCCATTTTACTTGGCCAGTGCACCCATCCACTAATATGCCATGAGTGTTGACTTTCTCTCAAGAAGTCGGACGGAAGCTGTCTTGCCTGGGGGGGGTTCCATTCTCACAGCGACGGCAGCCAGTGACTGGGAGCAAATAATGTCAGCCCCCTTGTCTCAAGATGACACCAGCTTGATGGTGTGCTGTGTGCTACAGACCTCCCTGTGGGATCAGGCTGCTTGGAAGCTGGGCCACATTCTTAATTTTCCCCATCTGCCCTCTCCCATTTCTCTCAATCTTCTTCCCCTCCCTCCCTCCCTCCACCAATCCTCATCTCAGGTTCTGCCTCTATAGGATACAACCTAAGACAAGGGTACCAGAAGAGCATGGGCATTGGAAATAGATTTTTCGGGTGGAATTTTAGAGGTAGAGAAATCATTAGCCAGACAGCAATGGGCATCCCATCACTGGATGTAGGTGGAGCTTTGATAGCCTCTGTTGTACTGCATCATCCTTGGTAAACTCGGACGGCACACAGGTGGACGGGGTGCCTTCAGTGGTGCCATGCCACTGAGATTTGAGAGGTAGGTGAAGGAAGTGGTTATGCTAAGGAGGACTGTGGGAATTAGGTTGCACTTGCTAAGTGCTCTTTAAACACACAAGAAAGAAAATGACGGGTTCAGGTCTATTAATCATCAATTTAAAGTAGAGTGTGAAATTCTGAGGGCCTTACTGGCAGTCAAAGAATTCTTTTCTCCTCTGTTCAGAGGCAGATAGAGCTGAAGACCAAACCTAGGATAAATTAAGGGAGGAAGAACCCAAAGAAGGCTGAATTCTCAGCCTAGGCAAGTCCCTTATGGCAATGCCAGATCCTTAAATGGGTGAAGGACTGGGACCCCAAGACTTGGTGTGGGATCATCTGGTTGAGAACTTTGAACGTGCTCTAGTTTCTCCTGAACCATCTGGATCTGAAGAAATCACTCCCTCCTCTCATTGGGAATTAGAGCCCCCCCCTCACTTCTGCTTGAATACTATGCAGAGGTCTCAATTGAGGGCAAATCACTTAACTACTAGATTGTGATTACCACCCTGCAAGAATCAGGTTGGCATGGCCACAGTGGAGCCTAAGGGTGTTGGATCAGGTTAGGAAGAATATACAGCTCGAGGGAGAGCTTGCCAATGTGGAGGCGTGCTCTGGTGACACAAGGTTGAATTCCTCAGCAAGGGCTCTGGGGCCCAGTTCCAATGTGCTACTGGGATGGCTCCTGGGAGATTGGAAAAAGCACTGGTTCCAGTGACATGAAGTATAGGTGTCAGATAGTCATGGCCAACTATGGAGGAAGAGATCAAAAAAGACCTTGAGGTGAGCATGCTAGAATAAGTCTCCCACGTAAGACAGGAAAGTGTTAGGAGAGCTTGGAAGACACACCATTATTAAGGCAATGAGTGTGCTGGTGAGCGCCAGAATGTTTTAGAAGCTCAGCAGTAGCTATATTTTGTAGGCTGGAATGGATGGTAGGAGACGCTCTTGTAGAACTGGACTTTCTAGCAACAGTAAAGATGATGGGATCCCAGAATAGCATTTGACCAAAGCAGAGTGGGAGTAGTTACTACTATGGACACCAGTATTGGATTGGCAGCCACAGGGCCCTGCCTTATAGGATCTGTAAGGATGGCCAATAGGATATGGTGCTCCTAAAGGCAAGATACATAGGCAGCTGCAAGGGTGTTGCTTAATATGTTACCAAATGGAGTAAAGAGTGATTGAGCAGAAGGTTGAACTCAGTTGCCCCAATGAGAGGTCACAATCCTTTCCCTGGTTTTCAGCCTGAGCTATTTTTTTAGTCCCCAAACCAATTAACTACAGAAGCCAAGTGCCCTTGAAGAAGGGCCCTGAAACAACATGACATGGGCATTTGAGTAATTTCCACACATTCTTTCCCAAAAGGAACTATAGCCATTTACTTGGATAACCATACACTGAGGAAAGGGATATGCCAGTTTTTTGAGCACTGTTGGATACAGGTTCCAAGTTGACACTGATTATTGGGGACCTGAAGTGATATCATGGCTCCTCTATTACTGTAGAGACATATGGGAGTGAGATAGTACATGGAGTCCTGGCCAAGGTCCATATCACAGTGGGTCCAGGGAGGTACACAGACCCACCCAGTGTCATATCCTCAGTCCCAAATAAGTAATTAGAATGACCATTCTTACCCCTCACGTTGATACTTACGAACTGTAGAATAGGAGCCATTATAGTAGGAAAGGCCAAGTGCAAGCCCCTGAAACTTTCCCTCCAGGCCAAGAAAACAGATATCACATATTGAGGGAATGGCAGACATTAGTGCTATTCATAAAATTATAAAGGATGTAAGGGTGGGAGTCCCCATCATATCCCCCTTCTAATTTACTAGCTTGGCTACTGCAAATGGTAACAATAGTATAGTACCACCATTTAACAGAGTAATAGCCCCCGTTACAAAAGCTTGTGTCAAATGCTGTTATCTTTATTAGAAAAGATTACCACAGCCCCGGCTACATGGTATGCAGGTCTATTGAACAGGCATATGTGTTCTTTTCAATCTGGATAAAAAGGAGAACCAGAAGCAGTTTGCATTCTATGGGCGGATAAGAGTATACATTCATGATCTTACTAAAAGCCTGTGTTATCTTTGGCTATCCATACCACTGTTACAGCTCTTTTTGGTTAGTATTTGATTGGCCATTTCATATATCATTCTTTTTATTTTCAACCTGTTTGTGCCATTATAAAACTATGTCTTGTAAATGGCATATAACTGGATTTTAAAAATTCAGTCTATGAATCTTGGTGTTTCAAAAAGGGAGTTTACTTAATTTACATGTATTTTTATGTAAATAAAAATTGTTTACATAAAAAGGAAATATGAAAAAGATATATCAAAATGAGATCTTTGTTTCATATTTACTTTTTCTCTTTTCTAATTCTGGAAAATTCTCAAAGAATTTCTAGAAAATTCTCAGGTTTACTATTTCAAGTAATATCTAATCCCATTCTATTTTTTCTGTCCTGTAACTTCCTTTAAATATGTGTTGGCATTTGGGGTGTCTGGGTGGCTCAGTTGGTTGAGTGTTCGACTTCAGCTCAGGTCATGATCTTGCAGTTGGTGGGTTCGAGACCTGCATCATCAGGCTCTGTGCTGACAGCTCAGAGCCTGGAACCCACTTTAGATTCTTTGTCTCCCTCTCTCTCTGCCTCTCCCCTGCTGGCTCTCTCTCTCTCTCTTTCTCAAAAATAAACATTAAAAAATGAAAAAATATGTATTGGCATTTAATTAATTTTCCAAGTCATGATCTTTATTTATTTTTTACTCATTTATACCTTTATGCTGGTTTATAAGTAATTAGTTCAGATACTTGTTCAGTTCCCCAAATCTTTCTTTAGCAGCATCTAACCTACTGGTTTTTTTTTTCATTTTGTTTTCTAAGATTAATGACTATGGTTATAACAGTTTTCAAGATCCATGTACCCAACATAGTATATGAATATACAAATATTAACAGACTGAAGGGAGAAATATACAGCAATAAAACAACAGTAAGGGATTTTAATATCACACTTTCAACAATGGACAGATCATCCAGCCAAAAAATCAACAAGAAAACAGCAGACTTGAACCCTACTTCAGACCAAATGGAGCTAACAGATGCACAGAACATTCCCATCCAGCAGTAGCAGAAATCACATTCTTCTCAAGTGTGCATGGAACTTTCTCAGGACAGATCATATGTTGGGCCACAAAAAGTCTTTTTTAAATTTTTTATTTTAAGGAAAGAGAGAAAGAGAGAGAGAGAGAGAGAGAAAGAAAGAAAGAAAGAGCACAAGTGAGGAAAAGGGGCAGAGGGAGAAAGAGAATCGTAAGCAGGCTCCACACTCAGTGTAGAGCCCGATGCAGGGCTCTTTCCCCACAATTCTGGGAGCAAGACCTGAGCCAAAATCAAGAGTAAGATGCTCAACTGACTGAGCCACCCAAGTACCCCAGACCCCAAAACAAGTCTTAACAAATTTAAGATTGAACTCATATCAAGAATCTTTTCCAACAACAATGGTATGAAAAACTAGAAATTAATGACAGGAGGAAAGTTGGAAAATACAAATGCATGTGGAAATTAAGCACACTGATAAACAACCAATGGTTCAAATAATAAAAAGGAAATCAAAAAGTATCACAAGGGGCACTTGGCCGGCCCAGTCGGTGGAGCGTACGACTCTTGATCTCAGGGTCATGAGTTCAAGCCCTATATTGGGCATGGAGCCGACTTAAAAAAAATTACCTTGAGACAAACAAAATGGAAATACAGCATTCTAAAACTATGAAATTTAGCAAAAGCAGTTCTGGGGGGGGGGAATTTTACAGTAATAGTTGCCTACATGAAGAGAAAAGAAAGATCTCAAACAACCTAGCTTACACGTCAAGGAACTAGAAAAAAGAACAACATAACGCAAAAGTTAGTGAGAAGGAAGGAAATAATAAAGATTAGCATAGAAATAAATGAAATACACTAGAAAGACAATAGGAAGATCAGTGAAACTAAAAACTGGTTTTTGAAAATATAAACAAAATTGGCAAACCTTGCTAGACTAAGCAAGAAAAAAAAAGAAACTCCAATAAGGTGGTGAAAGTGGAGACATTACAGATGGTAACACAGACGTGCGAAGGATCATAATGGACTCTGAACAATGATGCGTCAACACATGGGGTTACCTAGAAGAAATAGATCTAATCCTAGACACATATTATCTATCGAGACTGAATCATGGAGAAACAGAAAATTTGAATAGATCAGTAACGAGTAAGGACGTTACAACAGGAATCAAAGCTCTCCAAGCAAAGAAAAGCTCAGAACCAGATGGCTTCAGTGGTGAATTCTACCAAATATTTAAATAATTAATGTTAATCCTTCTCAAACTCCTCCAAAAAATAAGAGGAAGCACTCCCAAACTCATTTTATGAGGCTAGCATTACCCTCATACAAAAGCAAAATAAGAATAGTACAAGAAAAGAAAATTATAGGTCAGTAATTTCTGGTGAGCATATATGCAAAAATCCTCAACAAAATATTGGCAAACTGAATTCAACAACATATTAACAGGATCATACACCATGATCAAGTAGGGCTCACCTTTGTGATACAAGGATAGTCCAATATCTGCAAATCAATGAACATGACACACCACATTAACAGAAGGAAGGATAAGAAGCACATGATCAATGTCAAAAGATACATAAAAAGCGTTTGACAAAATTCAACATCCTTTCATGATAAAAACTTCAAGTTAAGCACCTCAACATAGTAAAAGGCATGTATGACAAGCCCAAAGCTAACATCATAATGGTGAAAAGCTGGAAGTTTTTCCTCTAAGATCAGCGATGAGAGAAGGGGGTTTATTTGCCACTACTCTTCAACAAAGTACTAGAAGTTCTAGCCAGACTAATTAAACAAGAAAAAAAAAGAGGCATCCGTATCAGAGAGAAAGAAGTAAAATTGTCACTATTTGCGGTTAACCTTATATATTGAATATCCTAGGGGTGCCTTGGGTGACTCGGTTGGTTAAGTGTCTGACTTCAGCTCAGGTCATGATCTCGTGGTTCGTGTGTTTGAGCCCTGCGTCAGGCTCTGTGCTGACAGATCTATACAATGAAAATTATAAGACTATAAAAGCATAAGAAAGAAATCGAAGAAGACACAAATAAGTGAAAGCTGTCCAGTGTTCATAGACGGAATGAATTAATATTGTTTAAATGTCCATCCTACCCACAGTAATCTACAGATTCAATGCAATCCCTATCAAAACTCTAGTGACATTTTTCCCCCCACAGAAATGGATAGGGGTGCCTGGGTGGCTCAGTCAGTTAAGCATCTGATTTCGGCTTAGGTCATGATCTCACGGTTTGTGAGTTTGAGTCCCGTGTCAGGCTCTGTGCTGACAGCTCAGAGCCTGGAAACTGCTTCGAATTCTGTGTCTCCCTCTCTCTCTCTGCCCCTCTCCTGCTCGTGCTCACACTCTGTCTCTCTCTGTCAAAAATAAACATTAAAAAATGTAAAAATTATCATCTTCATCATTTATGAAATGTTGATGGAGCTCCCTGCACGTACAGCACTGTGCCTCCAGACTGCATCCCAGCGTCTGCGCTCCTGTCCATGTACGTGACCCCGGGACAATGAAGGAGTCACCGGAGAGCCACCCATTTTCCCAGTGCGATGTCTGGTCCTTCTATGCATTTCTGGAAGGCAGTCTCCAGTTAGAAAACAAAACAAAATTGTGATGATGGTTTGGGCTATCCAGATGAGAAGTACAACTTGCCTTTCATTTCTAGGAGTGAACTTCTTAAGTCCGCTCAGATTTTTTTCAACATCTGTGTTCATCGTCTCCGTTTTCTGAAGAGAATTTCCTGGGAAGAGTCTCTGGTTTCTTGATGCGGATATTGCTTTCCTCTCTGGTGGAGCCCATCATCCTCGAACTAATTTCCTGTTTAGTGTTCAATGTTTGAAAGCAGGAAATTGTCATAATAAATGGGAAGCTTGACATGAGGGTGGAAATGCATTCAGAAATCTGGTTGCTAGGGAAATCACTCTTGCCTATTTTAATTTATTAAAAACCTAGACCTTATTCCCCTCTCATTGTTATTCTCATCAATAGCCCATTATCAAAAGAAATGTATTAAATATTGATCCCTGCTTGGCACTAGAGGTGATTGGGCTTCTGCCCATTAGCACCTTGTAACAACAAAAATAATGAAGAACCGTATGAACAAAATGACAGTATTAATTTGATACTTAATTATCGATAGACATTCTTCTAGGAACCTTAGTTGGCTTTTAAAAAATGTAGTCCTTAAAACAGCCATGTGAGGAATGCAGTGTTACTCTATTATATTGATGAAGCGTTGAGACACAAAGTCAATAATTTACTCAAAGTCACACAGCTAGTCAATAGAAGAGTCTGGATTCGCCCCTTCCCAGCTCACATCATTAAGCGACTATGTCCTAGTGCTTTTAATCCAATGAGAGAAAAAAAAAAAACTAGAAAGAATAGGGAGAATGTACATACAGGACAAAAATGCAAACGTGGATTTATTCTTGCGTGCTAGAGGTTAGCACATTTTGCAGAATGGGGGTGAGAAGAAAATTTGGGGAACCGGATACTGGGGAGAATTTCTGCTCTTCAAAACAGCTTCCGAAAAGGAAACGATACATTTGTAAATTGATTGAGAAGATGGCGGGAGGCAGGTGGGGAAGCAGAAAGGTTATGTTTCGGGAGTGAAAACGGCCTGATGGGCCAAATGGAGAGCGGAGTAGGTTAGCTTAGGGTTAGTGGGCTCAGGCAGTCGGTCTGCAGGAAGCAAGGTCAGCGCATCGAGAGACCCAGCTCCTTGGAGGTAGCTTGCCCCGTCCACTCGGCCAGCTCCCCTCTGTGGGGAGGAGAAGCAGGGTCTCCTGATGTGGCCTCATGACACGTCCACAGCCTTTTGCATGTTACCAGAGGCAGGTGAGTTTTAATCAACCACCACACCTGTTTAAGCTTTTTATCCTAATGTTGGAGCAACACGATGCCCATCTAGGAAGCCAATAAAGTCGGGTTCTGTTCTTGGTGTTTTCTGGGATAAGTAGCTGGCTGGAAGTGGCAGTCATTCTGAGCAGCTGAAAATAACTAACAAGACATTTTAATGAGTTAGTAAATCTTTCTTACCGAACTACACGGAAAGGCATGAAGCATTACGCTTTAGCTACTCACCAGCCTTCATTAAACTTGATGTTGAAAAGGTCAGTGCCCTGTCTGGTGGGTTTCAAATCACTTCAGACCCGACAGTAGGGGTGGTTGTAGGGGTGAAGGCAAAAGTGTGCACAGGTGCATGGGGGTCTTGTGCCGACCACTGGAGATGTCACCGGGTGCGTTGTAAACGAGCCACATCCCAGCCGACGACATTAACATTTATATTGAGAGCTGGCTCTGTGGAAGTCATTGCTTCAAGTGCTTTAGATGCATTAATGCATTTAATCCTCAAGAGCAACCCTAGTAGGTACACGCTGTTATAATTCTTGATAGATAAGGAAACTGAGGCACAGAGAATTGTAATGACTTGGCCAAGGTCCTGCAGTCTACAAAGTGATAGAGCCAAGATTTGAACGCATGGGTTGTGACTCCAGAGTCTGTGTGCTTGACCACGAGGTCAATACCTCGCTCAATCAGGGATTGGGTTGTGTTCGTATAGTTAAAAATGCGCAACCCCCCTCCCCCACCCCCATGGGTTTTGAGCCACTTCTACCTTCCAGTAATTCCAGCAAATGCATTTTAGGATAGGTCAAAACATGCAAGGCATGTGATTCTTACCAATAGCATATGGATTGGTAGAGGTCACAGGGAGATTGGGTTGGTAAGAACAATTATTGCAGGTTTTTGAACCAAAATACCTTGATTGAGCAAACATTTCCTGAGCTTTTACTGTGAACTAGAAACTATGTTAGGTGTCGGGGAGAAACAGGAGTCAGACATGGTACTGACCTTCAAGGCACTCAAAGGTTAGCAGATCTGCCTTTTATAAGCTCTCTGGGAGAACACAAAAATAGCAGTGGGGACAGATCTTCTGTAAACTCGGCACTCGAGTTCTGAGGGGGTCCTGCCTTTATCGCTTGCACTGGTTTAGGCTGAATTCCCATGTAGTGGTAACATGTACATGATAGTTCCTGCCCACATGTTTTTAAGTTTATTTATTTTGAGAGAGAGATAAAGAGGGAGAACGAGTGAGGGGTGCGCAGAGAGAGAGGGAGAGAGAATCTAAGCAGGTAGGACTTGAACTCATGAACCATGAGATCTTGACCTGAGCTGAAAACAAGAGTCAGATGCTTAACTGACTGAGTCACCCAGGCATCCGTCCTGCCCATATTTTTATGGTCCATAGAAGCACAGAGCTCTGTGGTAAAGGACATGTTTAATCTGGGACGTTTTGAGGAGAGATGAGATGAAGCTATTTTCTCATCCTTTCCGGAAGAATCTATTCCCCGGGAGGGCAGTCTTTGGGGCAGGCTACCTGGGTGTAAATGCTAGTTTGATCACTTTCTGGCTTCATGCTTTTGGGAGAATTCCTTCCTCTCTCTGAGCCTAGACTTCCTCATCTGTAAAACAGAAGAAATAAAAGTAGTCACCCTTAGAATTCCTTCCAGGATTAATTAAAAACAAAAATGCATAACAGTGCTTATCACATCGCGGGCAGCAGAGAAAGTGCTCGGTCAGTGGCAGCTAGCTTGACTACTTCCTCGGCATCGTTCCCTTTCTGGGTTCCATCTTGCCACGCAGTGCTCTTGACCAGATGCTCTAGCAAAACAGCAATTACGTTAGTCTTTCTTCTTCCCCTCAGAGGGGATAGTAAATTGGCGAGGGCAAGATTCGGGAGTAGCAAGCCCCTCATTTCTTGCTGACACTTTCTGTTTCTCAGAAGGCACAAGAAGTCGGATGAGGGAGCGACTCCCCTGGACCAGACCGAGGGTGGCGACGCTCCGGAGACGGGGACCTGGAGAGTCGGGGCGCAGAGCGTGCGCCGCCCTCGGCCGCGTGTTCACCTCTGATCTACGCCCTCTGCTCGGCCGCCGGTGGCTGCCCTGAGCTCTCCTGTTGTCACCTGCCCTTTCTCCTCTGGCCCCTTCCTGGCCTTCTGCGGAAAAACTTGCCTTCCGCCGGTACTCAGCCTCATCCTCCAGTCTGGCCTGTTGCACATCTGTAGAGGGCGCTGGTCACTTTGGAGTCACTCCGCCTGGTGGCCTTGTTGTCCCAGGTGCTGTCCCCCAGCTCACGGGCTGCTAGAGCTGGAGCGCACCTGATATGGGTCTCCCCTCTTGCCGCACTCAGCTCAGCTCTGATAGTGTGTGCTGTTGCCTCGCCTTAAAAGTTCTCTCTCTCTCTTCCCAAGTCCACTCCTCCACAGCCCCGCCCCCCACCCCCCAAAAAGAACAAAATTGCTCCTTAGGTCATGATCATTCTGGTCAACTTCTCGTATTTTAAGGCACAGATTAAATATGACTTCCTCAGGGAGGCCATCCCAGAAACTTAATCTAGGGTAGATCCTTTTGTTTAAGTAGGATCCCTCGATGCTCCTTTCTGGTAAACTCTAACACAACAGTGGTTTGCTTAAAGGCTATCAAAGCCACGTGGACAGGAATGCTGTCTGTCCTGGTCTTCACTGTGTGGCCTAAAATAGTCCTGCCTCCACCTCTGGCCTCTTCCCCATGCCTCTCTGAGAGGAAATCTCTCTCAATAATTCCTGCTTGAAGCTCTTCTCAGTGGATTCTTCCACAGTGGTAAATAACATTGCCATTTATGATTTCTTGATTTATTAACTGAGACAATAATGACTGATTTCCTATCATTGAAAGATGAGGGTTTCATTTACCTTCTCTGGATCTCATTTGATTTCCTCTCTTCCTTCTTTCTTTCTTTCTTTCTTTCTTTCTTTCTTTCTTTCTTTCTTTTAATGTTTATTTGTTTTTGAGACAGAGAGAGACAGAGGACAAGTTGGGGAGGGCCAGAGAGAGAGGGAGACACAGAATGGGAAACAGGCTCCAGGCTCCGAGCTGTCAGCACAGAGCGCCACGTGGGGCTCGAACTCATGGAGTGTGAGATCATGACCTGAGCCGATGTCGGAGGCTTAAACGACTGAGTCACCCAGGTGCCCCTCCCTCTCCTCTTTCTAATGTTGATGGTTCATTTTTAGTTCTTTCGTTGGACTATCTTTATCACTGCAAGTTATAAACTTAAGACATTATACCTCTTTTTAAAATTTTTGTTTATTACATTTTTGATTTTATAGCCCATTTCTTCTTTCCCTGAACTTTACAGACAGTGACCCTTCATTCCTCACTAGATCAGATGATGCTGTCAGTACTGCGACCATTATCTCCCCTTATCTTTTCCCTTCTGCTTTCCCAGGCTTGCCAGCTCTACCTTTATTACTGCATCGTCAGATTCATCACATATAGTCCGTTTCATAATCCTATTGTAGGCGTTTCTTTTGTCTATAGTTTGATCCTGAAGGTGGGAAACAAGTAACCAGTTCACATTATTTTGGCTTTGTAAATGTTAGTCCTGGCAAGAACCCCTGGGGTGCAGGGTCCAGTGCTGTCTCCGTGGGTTCATGTCAAGCTCCTGTCCTGCCTGCAATAGACTGTGCCCAGTGGGAAGGTCAGATTTCACATGGTTTCCCTTCTCTTAGACTCTTATCAGTTCTTCCCCACGATTCCAGAATCATGCTTAATATTTGGACCATGATTTCATTGTGCAGTTTATTTTCAAAGTTCCTTCCTTCCTTCCTTCCTTCCTTCCTTCCTTCCTTCCTTCCTTTTTCTTTCTTTTTCTTTCTTTCTTTCTTTCTTTCTTTCTTTCTTTCTTTCTTTCTTTCTTTCTAACTTTTATCTGTTTATTTATTTTTAAGTAAGTTCTAAGCCCAACATGGGGCTCAAACTCATGACCATGACATCAAGAATTGCTCACTCCTCCCACTCAGCCAGCCCAGCACCCCTATTTTTTTAATCATTTTATTTTATTTTTTTATATGAAATTTATTGTCAAATTGGTTTCCATACAACAGTCAGTGCTCATCCCAACAGGTGCCTTCCTCAATGCCCATCACCCACTCTCTCCTCCCTCCCATCCCACATCAACCCTCAGTTTATTCTCAGTTTTTAAGAGTCTCCTATGGAATTTAGCAAAGTTTCAGGATACAAAATCAATGTACAGAAATCAGTTACATTCTTATACACTAATAATGAAGCAACAGAAAGACAAATAAAGAAACTGATCCCATTCACAATTGCACCAAGAAGCATAAAATACCTAGGGATAAATCTAACCAAAGATGTAAAAGATCTATATGCTGAAAACTATAGAAAGCTTATGAAGGAAATTGAAGAAGGTATAAAGAAATGGAAAAACATCCCATGCTCATGGATTGGAAGAATAAATACTGTCAAAATGTCAATACTACCCAAAGCTATCTACACATTCAATGCAATCCCAATCAAAATTGCACCAGCATTCTTCTCGAAGCTAGAACAAGCAATCCTAAAATTCATATGGAACCACAAAAGGCCCTGAATAGCCAAAGTAATTTTGAAGAAGAAGACCAAAGCAGGAGACATCACAATCCCAGACTTTAGCCTCTACTACAAAGCTGTAATCATCAAGACAGCATGGTATTGGCACAAAAACAGACACGTAGACCAATGGAATAGAATAGAAACCCCAGAACTAGACCCACAAACGTATGGCCAACTCATCTTTGACAAAGCAGGAAAGAACATCCAATGGAAAAAAGACAGTCTCTTTAACAAATGGTGCTGGGAGAACTGGACAGCAACATGCAGAAGGTTGAAACTAGACCACTTTCTCACACCATTCACAAAAATAAACTCAAACTGGACAAAGGACCTGAATGTGAGACAGGAAACCATCAAAACCCTAGAGGAGAAAGCAGGAAAAGACCTCTCTGACCTCAGCTGTAGCAATCTCTTACTTGACACATCCCCAAAGGCAAGGGAATTAAAAGCAAAAATGAATTACTGGGACCTTATGAAGATAAAAAGCTTCTGCACAGCAAAGGAAACAACCAACAAAACTAAAAGGCAACCAATGGAATGGGAAAAGATGTTTGCAAATGACATATCGGACAAAGGGCTAGTATCCAAAATCTATAAAGAGCTCACCAAACTCCACACCCGAAAAACAAATAATCCTGTGAAGAAATGGGCAGAAAACACGAATAGACACTTCTCTAAAGAAGACATCCGGATGGCCAACAGGCACCTGAGGAGATGCTCAATGTTGCTCCTTATCAGGGAAATCCAAATCAAAACCACACTCAGATATCACCTCACGCCAGTCAGAGTGGCCAAAATGAACAAATCAGGAGACTATAGATGCTGGAGAGGATGTGGAGAAACGGGAACCCTCTTGCACTGTTGGTGGGAATGCAAATTGGTGCAGCCGCTCTGGAAAGCAGTGTGGAGGTTCCTCAGAAAATTAAAAATAGACCTACCCTATGACCCAGCAATAGCACTGCTAGGAATTTATCCAAGGGATACAGGAGTACTGATGCATAGGGGCACTTGTACCCCAATGTTTATAGCAGCACTCTCAACAATAGCCAAATGATGGAAAGAGCCTAAATGTCCATCAACTGATGAATGGATAAAGAAATTGTGGTTCATATACACAATGGAATACTACGCGGCAATGAGAAAGAATGAAATATGGCCTTTTGTAGCAACGTCGATGGAACTGGAGAGTGTGATGCTAAGTGAAATAAGCCATACAGAGAAAGACAGATACCATATGGTTTCACTCTTATGTGGATCCTGAGAAACGTAACAGAAACCCATGGGGGAGGGGAAGGAAAAAAAAAAAAAGAGGTTAGAGTGGGAGAGAGCCAAAGCATAAGAGACTGTTAAAAACTGAGAAAAAAACGGGGGGGGGAGGGGGGGGGGGGGGGGGGGGAGGGGGGGTGATGGGTATTGAGGAGGGCACCTTTTGGGATGAGCACTGGGCGTTGTATGGAAACCAATTTGACAATAAATTTCATATATTAAAAAAAAAAAAGAAAATTCCCAAAACATACAAAGTGCTTGTGTGAAAAGGAAGTCATTATTATGCTGATGATTATACCCAGAATTGCCTTTTGTTTTCTCCTCCAAGAAGCCAAGGAGGTATACACATTGCCTGGTCTCTTCAGCTGAGTTTTGGGAGGAGTCAGCCAGGCTGTCTCTCTGTTGCCTGTGACTTCTGGGGCTGCTGTCTCTGCCCTTTGGAGCTCAGCCCAGCCTGTGCTGCTGTTGGCTGTAGGGTGTGTGGAAGCCAATTTGACAATAAATTTCATATTTTGAAAAAAAAAAAGCAAAAAAAAAAAAAAGAGTCTCCTATGGTTTGGCTCCCTCCCTAACTTTTTTTTTTCCCTCCCCTCCCCCATGGTCTTCTGTTAAATTTCTCAGGATCCACATAAGAGTGAAACCATATGGTATCTGTCTTTCTCTGTATGACTTATTTCACTTAGCATCACACTCTCCAGTTCCATCCACGTTGCTACAAAAGGCCATATTTAATTCTTTCTCATTGGCATGTAGTTTTCCATTGTGTATATAAACCACATCTTTATCCATTCATCTGTTGATGGACATTTGGGCCCTTTTCATAATTTGGCTATTGTTGATAGCACCGCTATAAACATTGGGGTACATGTGCCCCTATGCATCAGCACTCCTGTATCCTTTGGATAAATTTCTAATAGTGCTATTACTGGGCCGTAGGGTAGTTGTATTTTTAATTTTTTGAGGAGCCTCCACACTGTTTTCCAGAGCAGCTGCACCAGTTTGCATTCCCACCAACAGTGCAAGAGGGTTCCCGTTTCTCCATATCCTCTCCAGCATCTATAGTCTCATTTTAGCCACTGTGACTGGCACCAGCACCCCTATTTTTAAATATTTTTGGGGGGGTTTCTATTGCTTGTCTTTTTTTTTCTCCTTGATAAGAGTAAATGCATATATCTGTAGACTAAAAGTAACCTTACCATCTATTGTGTGAAATCACAGCCCTACTCTCTTCCCAGTATAATTTTCATTATTTTGGAGATGTCTGGCTGTTCTCTCTGGAAGCTTCCTGGATCCTTTTTTCTTTTTTGCCTTAAACTTTCACAAAAATGTGTCTGACCTTTCTTTCACCATTCACAGTGCTGAATATTCTGCAGATACTTCCAATCTGAAGATTTCTGTGTTCTGGAGCCGTGAGAAAATCTTCTATTATTTTATTGATATTTTTCATTCCCCCCCCCAATCTTTGATTGACTATGTCTTTTACTCTTTATCTCTTTGTAAATTTTTATGAGGAGGGATTTTACTTTTGGGGAAGTGCTTTCAAATTAAAGTGGGTGATGGGCATTGAGGAGGGCACCTGTTGGGATGAGCACAGTGTGCGTATGGAAACCAATTTGGCAATAAATTATAGTTAATATAAAAAACAAAACAAGACAAATCATTCATGTAGTAAATTGTTATTTTAAGACTTTATTTTAAAATAAGTATATAAGGGGGTGCCTGGGTGGCTCAGTCGGTTGAGCACCTGACTTTGGCTCAGGTCATGATCTCAAAGCTCGTGGGCCTAAGCTCCGGAGCTGGAGCCTGCTTCGGATTCTGTGTCTCCCTCTCTCTCTGCCCCTCCCCCACTCACATCCTGTCTGTCTGTCTCTCAAAAAGAAACATTAAAAAATAACAATAATTAAAAAAACAAGTAAATAAAAATAAATAATAAAATAAAAAATAAAATAAAAATAAATTAAAAAAAATGAAAACTACTTGATGTTCCTTTTTACGGTATTCTGTTTTTGTCTTATGGGCGCAATTTCTTCTTGAAGACTGGATTTTTTTTAGAGTTCTCTTGTGACTTCTGAAATGCTCATGTTTCCCGTGGACTCTTATTCTCTGTGTGTATTCTCTTTCAAGGTGCTGATCTGTCTGATGATTCTGGCTATACTTTCATATTTAAGGATGAAGGACCGGGTTGTGGCAAACTGTCGGAGACAGTGACTGTGCTCTTGACCAGGCCATTTTACTCCTCCATCCGTCTCCCCAGGAATGAGAAGTGTGCCTGGCAGCTCTGTGTCAGTGAGTAGGGCTCCTTGGCTGGAAGATTTGGCATTTAGATGTAGTAATGGCAAGTTAGCCGTTGGACTGGGCTCCCCCAACCCAAATGTTAAGTTGAGGGCAGCTTTGTTTTGAGGCACCCACATCCATACTCTGGTCTTGGTCCCATCCAGAAGACCTGTGATTTCCTCCTGTACACACACGTGTGCACGTGCACACACACACTCACATGCACGATGGGTGTACAGAAACTTCAGTGCCCCTATCAACCATCTCTTTGTTTTCTGTAATGCAAGTGCAGTGAATGCCTGGCTCTAAGTGAAAATGCAACAGTTGTTTTAAAGGACTGTATCATAGCAGTGTATAGCTTTACATATTTACTCCTGAGGATTCACCCTCATTAAGATACGGTCTCGGTACCCAAGCAGCTAATAGTCTATCTTCTAATGGAAGATAACATGTGTTATCTTTGTTAACATGTGTAAACAAATCGCTGTAATAAAGAGAGGTAAGTGCGATAGAAAGTGTTTCTACAAAATGCTGGCTGTGCTGAGGAAGAGACATTGAGTGTGAACCATGGGTGGGGGCAGGGAGAGTGGAAAAGCTGCAGAGAGCATGAGACCCTGGAGCTGGATGCTGAGATCTGAATCCTGGGTCTCCTTGGGCAAGGACTTTGCCTGCTTCCTCCCCCGTAAAATGGGCATATGACCCTAGCTCTGACCTCACAGGGTTTTTGTGGGCATTAGATGAATTACTTACATACGATAGTTGAACTCAGTGCATATTAGGTCCTGTTGTCATTGCTATTATTTCCTGATGTGGCCTTGATGGGTTCAATAGCCACTGAAAGGGCAGATGGTTATTGCTGGGAAGGTCATCCCAGTGAGTAAGGGCACACTTGGGTGTCCCTGTGGTTGGGGTACGGGGCTCTGGGGCGTGATTGCATCACGGGAGGCCCCGGTGCAGGCCGAGGTGTGGCCACATTCTCCTGCCATCAGTTCTGCTGGTCTTGGTGTGCACAGAGTGTCAGGGGGTCTCTAACCTACATACACTCTAAAACCTGTAGGGACCCCACAGATGGCACGGACAAGATAGGAACAATAACATACACACGTGTCTCCCTTCAGAAAACAAGGTGGGAGGGGATGGGATGGAAACAGTTGAATGACAATTGTCCTGGCCTGGGACCAGGCTGGGGTCCAGAATGGACTAATGGGCCAATGCAAGAGGGGTTCAGCTTGTAGGTAACTTTGAATTACAGGATGTGGTCCGATGTGTGGAAGGTTTAGAAAGGCAGATTTTCGAAAGAATGAGGGTAAGCTTACTAACCACACAGAGCCACCGTAGAGACACGGGGGTGCCCTGCGAGGCCGCAGGGCCCATCAGTGGGGCACCTGTGCACTTGCTGGCGGGCCCGTATCATCTAGGGCTTGGACCAACTGCACGTGCCTGGTTCAGAATCCATAACCACCCTCTGGTTACAGAGTGAGCATGGCCTTCCCGGCTTCCCTCCCCAGCAACGGCCATGCACTTACGCACTGCTGTGGGAATGTCAATACTGGGGCCGAGAGGCTGGCTCCCAGCAAGAGCATCACACTAAGGCTCTAAGACCATTCTGCTCTCTAAGCCCACTCTGGCTTTAAAAAGTACCCGGGCTGCTCTCCGTGAGTACACATGGTCTACGCTCTTTTCAAAGATAAAACTGTGCTGCTCATTCTTCTGCTTCCCGAGAACACCTGCAATCCCTCCCGAGGGCATCGTGAGGGGCCTCGCAAGTACCTGACCCTCAAAAGCCTGGGCAGGACAGGAAAGATGGGGCGTGTGTTTTCGGACTCAGCTTCTGCTCTCTCTGTATCCTGGTTTCTCTTAGGTCTTTGGGGGGGAACAGAGCTGCTGTTTTATGGCTCTTATCATGCTTGTACCTACAGCTTCCCAAGCCCCGCCGACATGATTGTTCTTTCTAGAGGCTTTTACAACTCAAGTCTTATCCTCCAAGAATCATCGGTACGAGGCTTCAAATGATGTTGCCTTGAACAGATGCTTGGGGCTTGTATAAGCCTTCAAAGAATAAAAGTAAAATGCTATGTTCACAGCAAGGTGAGAACCTGAGGAACCGGGATGGTCTCTCCCCTATCTGGCCAGCGCCCCTTGTTGACGATCTGGTTCGCCCTGCGTTTCCTGCTGGACTGTGCACAAGGAACATCGTGCCCCCAGAGCGCTAACCGCTTCGTTTATTCTTCCATGTCGCCGGGGGAACCTGAGCTTGTTCGGCCTCAGGACAGAGACTCTGAGGGAGTGACAGGTGCACCTCAGATTCCGCTCGTTCACATATTTTATTTATCCAGGGAAGGGAGACAGAAAAGAGAGACAGAACTGGAAGGTGGCACAGATTCTGAGAGAAGACCGCGGTCGCGCGTCTTGCCGCAGCGTGAAACATCTTACTTGAGAGAGAAAACCCTTTTAGAAGTTAATACCGACTCACCTTGAGGATGGCTTACTTTTGTCTTTATAAAAACACGACAGCACTGTGTAAACTGCTGGGGTTGGATACTGACAGGTAAGTAGGTGCTGACTCAGAGTTTTCTGGGAGTGCAGATCTGAAACGGTCCCACTGAGGAGAGAGCCACGGGGACGTCGCAGACATGTCCTTGGAGAGACACGAGGACACACAGGAAAAGGGGAATCTCTGACACCGCAGTCCGGGATCTCTGTCACACAGATGGGGAAACTGAGGCAGGGAGGTTAAATCCCCCAAGGTCACACAGCTAGTCAGTCGTAGCATCTCGTTCCCTGGCCCGTGGACACTGCATAGATACCCCTAATGTTAATTTCTTCCCCAAGATTCTAAAGTTGGCAACTTTAGCTTTCCAAGTGCGGAGACAAAAAAAAGAAAGAAAAAAACTGGAGAAAACAAACAAGCAAAAGATTTGTGGAGAACTCCGGTACGTTCGCATCTGATCTCAGTAACCTCATGTTAAGATGTCGTTAAAGGACTAACGTTTGGGTGACAATCACTAACGCGGGAGACGACAGAGTCACGATAACTGGGGGAGCTCCCAAGGGTGCCCGGGGGACACACGGAAGCACCCTCTCGGCAGCTTGGTGCAAGCAGACAGGTCGCCTCACCCCCACCTGAACCACCTGAACCACCTGCACGGAGCACAGGGGAGCTCAGCGCCCGGGCCGCCCGTGGCCGAGCCCCGGCGGGGGGCCAGTGAAGCCCAAGCCCCATCATCTCAAAGCCCGCCCCCGCCCCCTGTGAACACCAAGTGACCAGAGAGGGGAGCCTGGGGTGGGGCGCATTTCAGGTTGCCGCTACAGGCTGCACATTTTGAACCCTGGACAAAGTGACCGGAATCTTGGTTTCCCCCGGGCCCGGAGCTTTTGTGACGGGCTGGGCGTGGGCCTTGACGTCTGCAATTCGCTCTTTAAACTTCTGCTGAAGGAACTTTTCTTCTTGGGAGTAGCTCTTGGCGAACACCGACATCAGCAGGCACCCTGCCATGGACGTGCCCCCGAGGCAGAAGAGAACGGCCCCCGCCAGCTTGCACACGTCAAGAGCGCTGTTAAACTGGACAGCATGGGTGTCGACCACCACAAAATCGGCTTCGCCAAAGGCTTCGATCTTGGGGGGCACGAGAAAGCCCGCCGCCAGGACAGTCAGTCCAAGGATCACGAAGACCGTGCTGGAGATGAGTCCGACCTGGAGAAAGACACAGCCAAGCAGGACAGGGTGAGCTCGGTGCTTGGGCTCTCCTGAGCCCTCCCAGGGCAGGCCTCGTTGTTGGGGGGAAGTTAATATTCCATTCCCACTCACCCCAAATTTTAGGAGAAGCCTACATAACTTCCCAGTTATAAAAGAAGGTGAAGAGGGACCTTTCTGATTTTAATACCGACTGGAATCTGCAGCACTGCCCTGATTTTCCCTCTGAGCTGTTCGTACGATGCTTTGCAGCTGACAAGGCCACCTTTGGCTTACGTGGTCTTCTTCGGCCTTTGTTTTTTTTTGGAAATGTCTGGGTTAAAAAAATTCTTTTTAAGGTCTTATTTTTGAGAGAGAGACACACACACAGCGTGCGAGCAGGGGAGGGGCAGAGAGAGAGGGAGACATAGAATCTGAAGCAGCCTCCAGGCTCTGTCTGAGCTGTCAGCACAGAGCCTGATGGGGGGCTTGAACCCATGAACCGGGAGATCATGACCTGAGCCGAAGTTGGGCACTTAACCGACTGAGCCGCCCAGGCGCCCCTCTCCTTTGGTCTTTGAAGAAGACTAAAGCAGGCCTGACATCCAGGAACTAACCTAACTCTATCCACTAGACCTTGATGCCGTGGGAAGCTGGCCGGGAGCTCCCAGCGATGCCACATTGTTCTCCTTTGACAGGATTTGTGTCACAGAACATCAACATCAGACAGGCTCCCTCTGTACCCATGACGAAGTGACACAAAACAAGTCTGTGTCATCATTTTGTCTAAGCGCAGACAAAAACAAGGTCATTGTGCAAACCACAAAATATCAAATGCCTTCCCTTCCCCCCATTCATATAAATGACGGCTGCTTCATTACCAAGTACAGCTTTAGTTCCACCCTGGTCTGCCCTCCCTATAGATAATACTTATTAATTATTTATTATCCAACCATAGAATCAGCCCTGACAATCCAGAGGGAACTCTGGCTCCTGTAGACCCCCTGCCCCCAAATCGCCCACCCAAGGCCCACATCCTAGAATACATCCTTCCTCATCCTCTTACTGAAATACCCTAGGAGACCCTCTGGTATCACCTCTCTCACTGTGATGAGTGATAAACTCAACTCGTCCAACATATAGGTATCTTTCTGGTGATTTGGAGGGAGGTCACTGGCGATCATATAACTATTCACCCATTTCCCAAGTTAGTGGTTAGTGGGAAGGAACCATGATTGCTAGTTTACAGGTCAGGAAATGTAGCCTTGAGGAGGGTAGGTCACTGCTAGCAAGTGGATGGAGGGATGGATGGATGGATGGAGTGGGGGAGGGATGGAGGGAGGGAGGGATGACAGCTAGCAAGTTGCGGAGTCAGGGCTAGAAGCCACAGATGTGAGCTCCAGGCCAGTGTCCTTTCTCCTCTCACATGTAGTTATTTGGGCTCCCCTTGCACATGTTGAGAAGCTCTAGGAGTAGCAGTTGGAAGATGAGACTGCGTCAGCTCAAGTTGGAATAGAATGGAACACACTGAGGAGGGAGAGTATTGTTTGCTGTTTGGTGGCTTGGAGGTTGGGAATGAACAGATCCAGGCTTGGGTTCCAGCACTGCCAACCAGGACTTGAGTCATATGAGGAAACTTACTTAAACACTCTCACCGTTAATCTCCCCATCTACAAAATGATAAATGATAATCATACCTACTGCCTCGTGGAGTTCTAGCGAGGACTAAGTGAGGCCATGCTCAAAGGCACTTAGCCCAGCGCCTGGCTAAGCAGTAAGTAGCTATTATGGTATCTACTTGGAAATGCATTCTTGTGAAATGTTGGCCACAGAGCTACAACAATCTCTGGGCACTTGGACCCCAGAACAGCTAATATAGTTACTTATTTTTTAAACACATTTTTCATTTTCTCCTATTCCTAGCCAAATGCATAACACCATTTAATCTAGAGCTTTGAATTTAAACTATATTCATTTAACTTATTTATTAAGTTTCAGGGTGATACCTCAGTAATTCTTTATTACTTTGGATAATAGAAGGAAAACATATTCACAAATCTGTCGGAGAGCTAGCTAGTATTATTGGGTGTCTGTGAAGACCTAGGCACAGTGTTTGATGTTTTTCACTTGATCATCGCCAGCATCTTACAAAAAGTAGGTATTTTTTTCCCACCTCACCTATAAGACCCTGGGGTTTGTAGGGTCGAAGAAGTGGAGGTCAAAGTCCTATAGCTAGCAGGTGGTGCGACTGGGCTCGAACCCAGGTCCCCTGCTCCACTTCTATTCTCCCCACCATAGTTCACCAGTTACTATTTGTACATTATCTGCTATTATTATTATTTTTAAAATTACAACAGAGTTTTAGTCACCATATAGGGACAGATTTCCATGATTGTAAAGAAACTGGAAAAGAGTCAATATAATGTCTTTTGAAAAAAAAAAAAAAAACAAAACCCAGAAACTATTCTACGTAAGATTTAAGCACTATAGGAAAAGTTGGGTTGTAAAATATAATATTTTGGATGGCTTTCTACATTTTTCTAAAAATGGAGGCAAATTCACCTCCAAAGACTAACCATTATTTATAACCTGAAAAATGAGTCACACTGGAAAATTCTGAATGCATAAACTAACTTAAATATCCATGGTGACATGCTTCATATGTTACTAAATCACCTTCCTCCTTGAGAACTGGCACTAATTCTCAAACACTCAGGACTCTGCAGGAACGTATCCATCTTGGGTTCTGGGGTTCTGAAGAGCACCTAAGGTCAGTGCTCAGGTCTTCTATTTCTGTCTTGATCACCGCATCTCGCGTTCCCGCCTTGAACTCTATAAATATTCCTAACTGACTGGCTGGAACCTCCAGGCTGCTGACTGCAGAGCCAGGTGACTGATTCTCAGAGCAGCGCTGCTCCCCAACTGAGCAGTGCTTTATCGATTAAAATCCAGTCCTGGAAGCTCACTCAGAAGCTACAAGGCGAGCCACGCTTTGCAGATGGCAGAGCTCTGATCACTTGCAGAACTGGAAAGTGGCTGGCCTCCCTGAGCCTTCTCCCTTTTCCCTGTTGAGTCAGAGTGTCAGAGAGGGGCCTGCCCTCCATGGAGGGGGGCACGATGGTGGCCAACAGCCAACTCCTAGGATCTGGGAGATGCCGTCCACACAAGTCTAAAGGGGACCTTCAAGACATGTGGCCAGAGAGGACCCTCAACGTTGTGAAAACACGCCAGGAAGAGCGAGGGATGGTAGGACTGGAGGGGCAGCCATGGCATCTGAAGAACGCTATGTCTTAACTGAGAGTCTGACAGCGTGACAGGGGATGATGGGATGCATCGGAAGGAAGAAAGATTTGGGGAGTGATGCCGTACAGAGCCGTAAAAATGGTCCCGGGACACAGTTCCAAGTTGAGGTGGTCCTCGGTCTACAGGGAAGGGGGCTCTATTAAATAGAGTTTTAAAAATGCAGCGCAGAGGTTCTTAGGGGCCTGGCTTTATGCAGAGAACTGGAACACCATGGGGTGAGGGGACCCTGGGACCTGGCAGGGCAGCCTGGTGCACATGGTGGTTAGCTCAGCCCAGTGCCAAGAGAGAAGGGCCTCTCTCAGCTGTGACAGACCTCACAGATGGCCACAAGGACAGGGACTCCTGGCTGTGGGGAGGTGGGGGGGATGTGTGAAAATCCAGTGTCTGCGGCTGGAAAGGGGGAACGGACAGGGAGGAGGACCTGGATTCCAAAGATCCTGCTGCTGGAGGCCACCAGCCAGAGCCTGCTGGAGCTCTGACCAACGTCCCCGTCACTGTCTCTGTGCAAGCCAATGAGGTCGGAGCACACCTCTGTTTACTCCTCAAAGCAGGCTGGCAGCCAGAGCAGCGGGCGCAGATGTTCGGGCAGAGAGGACGTGGTAATGACCACTGGAAGCCAGAGCTAGCAGGGCAGGAGGAATAGGGAGGAGCCGGACAGAGCTGAATGTGGAAAGAGCCAGCTGGCCTCCAGGTAGCGCTCAGGGGAGGTACAACAAGACAGAAGTCAACCCCGAGGGATGTCCTGGCCTGACCTGCTTGTGGGGACCCTGGGCTTTACAGAACAGCAACCCCCGCCTGGCTGTGGTCCAGGTCCTTCCTCACACTTTACCTGGCCACCCACGTGATCTTCTGCCCTATGGAGGCTCTGTCCCTCCAGCCCGTGAACAGTCACTTGTTTCCATCTTCCAAAGCGATTCCGGATCCTTGAGTCTCCCTCTAGCTACTGCTTGAACTCATCCAACCCTTGATATCCGAGCTCAGTCCCACAACTCCACTGAAACTGGTTTCTCCGAAGTCACTAATGACCTCCTCATTGTCAAAGCCGATTCGGGTTTTCTTTTCTTACTTCATTTAAATATTCTGTGGTCATTGATGTTAAGCACTGGGGTCTTCTTAAAACCTTCACCTATTTTCCCTGACACAACTGTCTCCTGTTTCTACATCTTTAATGACTCACTCTCAAACTGTTTTGCCAGATGTTTTTAAATTATTGGCGTTCCCCAGGGGTCCCCCTTGACCCACATCTCTTGTTCAAGATGATCTCTCTAGGGTCGAGTCTCTGGCTGTAGTTTCAACTCCTACTGATACACTGATGCCTTCCAATCGTCAGCTCTAGTCTGGATTCCCTTCCTGGGTGCTAGCCCTGTATTCCTGACAGCCAATAGGAGGACTGACACAAAAATGTCCCAACGGCTCCTCAGACCCAAAATATTCAAGCTGTCAGCACAGAGCCTGACACAGGGCTCGAACCCAGGAACCATGAGATCGTGACCTGAGCTGAAGTTGGATGCTTAACTGACTGAGCCACCTAGGCGCCCTGAGCTTCTCTCATTTCTAGTGTAAAACCAACTCCATAATATCTAGCAAAGCTTTGAAGAAAAAATCTAAGACAGAAGTTTAAACTCTGACTTAGCTCAGGGGGGAAACCGGAGTGATTGGGACAGATGGGAGGAGGGTCTTGAGAGAAAAGAGAGGGGCCAGAGTCACCCTCATGGCCAGTGAGGCTGTGGAGGTGGCAGTCTTACTTTGTACCTGCACACTGAGTGGAGCACACTTTGAGAGGTTTCTGACATGGGCTGAGGAGAAGGTAAGGAGGGGAATGGCCCTGAGGTAAGCAACGCATGATCGGGGGTGAGTGGACAGCTCCCATTCCTTTATACCTGCCTTACTGAGGTGCTTGGCTGCACAAGCAGGTGGCAGCAGCCTTAGTCAAGGTCAAGTGCAAGGGTAAGAAAGAAAAGTGCCACCACAGCCTGATGGATTTCTGGGCAGCACAGTGAGTGGTAGGGAGTAGGTGGGACCAGGTCACAGGGGCTTTTGCAGACGGCAGGTGTTGCAGGCACTGGGATAAATTGGTTGTGGCTGAGGCAACCATGTGGTGATCCAGAAAGCCTAGGTTTATGAACTTGCCCCCTTGCTGTACTCAAGCTGGAAGGTTCTGGAGAAATTTCTATTTTTTAATTTTTTATTTAGAGATTTCGATTTCAAAGCCTTTCCAAGTCGTCTGTGATCGGGCCCTAGTTATACATTCCCCCGTTCACCTCTCGACCCCTCTCCTCCAACTTCTGAATGTTTGCCCCGGGCGTACTGAGCTGTCTGCGGTTTCCTGATCGTGCCATCATCTCTCACACACAGCTTTTGGAATAGATTTCTTCCTAGCAGGATGCCCAGTTCCCACTTGTTCACGGGTGATCTCTCTGGGGAGCCATTCTCCAGGCTGCATTGGATCCTCCCTGCCCCCCAAGTCCCTGTGCTCCGGGTAAGTACCGTGACTGCTTTTAGGGCCATGTTTATCACGTTGTATCGTAACTGTCTGTGGACATGTCTACCTTATTTGTCTGTGGGCTCCTTCAGGTCAAGGCGGTATCTAACTCACAAGTGAAGAGTAGGGTCTTATTCACAAATGAATCCCAGAGCCTACCACGTAACCTTATACATAGTGGACATATAAACATTCGTGGAAAAGGAAAGAAGGAAGGATGGAAGGAAGGGAAGAAGGAAGGAAGGAACAACCTAAGGAAGGAAGGAAGGAAGGAAGGATGGAAGGAAGGAAGGAAAAGGAAGGAAGGAAAAAAGGAAGGAATAAACTAAAGGAAGGAAGGAAGGAAGTGGAAGGAAGGAAAAGGAAGGAAGGAAGGGAGGGAGAGAGGGGAAGGAAGGAAAAGGAAGGAAGGGGAAGGAAGGGAGGGAGGGAGGAGGGAGGATAGCATCGTGAGACACAGGTTGTGTAGATCCACGTGACAGGGCAAATATTCTAACTCGGGCCCATGTGACTCAATCTCCATGCTCATTAACCCCTCCATGCTGCTGCCTACTAAGGAGCTGGCTTAGCGGCAGAGTCCTGCTGAGGCACCGCGGACTTAGCCCCTGGCAGGAGACCAACAAGACGTTAGCCCCACGTCATTGGGAACGCGGAAATGGGAAGCCCATAACTTGAACCACCTACAGATGCAGTTTGAAATGAAAGAAAAATACCATAAAAAAGAATCATAATGGAAACGTGCACAATCAGTGCTTTTCTCTGTATTGATACAAAGCACTTCATAAACCCGCTGGAATGCATTCACTCGTATTCCCCGGGAGGAAACAGAAGACCAGTTCGTTTATTCCCTTGGTAGAGGTGAGTCTCTAAGACCATGAATTCCATGATTTCTTAGGTGATTCAGGTTGACTACAAGCTTCTGAATGCCCAGTCTGGTGTTTTGTGATTAGGATCTGGGTCTAGGATTTGGATTATGCTGAAATATCATCTGGCACAAGTCCAGGAGGCCATGGACTTTTGCCTGTTTTTAGACTCTGAAGTAGGTCCAGCACAACAGGGAACAAATACTTGTGAATCTTGTTTGTGTAAACTAGAAGGGAGAAAGTCCTGAAATTCGAGTTCTGGGGTTGATAACTTACTGGAGGTTCTTTATTTTAAATCCATACCTATATCTTGTCTGACAGATTTACAGCTTCTCCAATCACACCGCGAGTGCTTTGGAACCATGAGAACACTTTCAATATCCTGTATGACAGTGGCATTTTACGCTCTTGGCACAACAGATCTGTCAGGCAAATATTTGTTTTTTTGACACATAGGAAAGCAACCACCCACTTAACTGGGTAAATACAAGATGTGCCAAGCTTGGCTATGTATTTCGTCTGTCCCCGCCAGTAAGGATTCATCAGAGATGACATTTCTACAGGGCAAGGATGCGGGCTCAACCAATTTGAATACAGACTACATGACAGTAGTGAGATGTTAAATTAATGCAGGTCTTGGGTAATCCGTATTAACAACTATGTTACCCAGTACTTTATTTATTAACTAGATTTCAAATTTTATTTCCAGTTCAGGACCCAGTGTGCCATATGACATCTGATAATAGTAGTTAATACACGAATGCTTGAGTGCACACTAGACATTGTGCTGAGCTCTTTGTAAGTATTATCTTAATTACCTCTCACAACTTTACCCAGTAGCATCACCATGAGGGCCCAATAAGGTCAGATAACTTGCCCAAAGGTACAGCCAATTAAATGGAAGAGTGGAGGTTTGAACCCATGTAATCTGGGGACAGAGTCTGTGCTCATAACCAGTATGTGACACTGCCTCTTATTAAACTGTATTGCCAATACATTGTTAAGTGTCGGACAATATCAAGGTAAAACACTCTGGGATCTTCTGGGAGAGAGTTGAAGATGATCGGGATCCCCGAGCTGGAGGGGACCAGAAGCCCCGCCCTTACAGCTGCGTCTTCTCAGCATCACTTCCTAAATCCTTTCCCTTTTCTTGATTTCTAAGTGTTCAGACATCCCAATGCCCTCTTCTCCTCCATGTCCATATTCTCTTCCTGGGTCATCTTGTCTAGTCTGGTGCCTCTTATATGTTCTGTATGTCAGGGATTCCCAATCCGTGAGCTGCGTTTCAAGTGCCACCAGAGAGCCCCACTCACGTGTCTGATGTGATCCCCACAGGCAGCTCTGATGTATCATGGCCATGGTCAAACTCTTGGTTCCCCACCGTCCCCACTGCTCTCCCTGTGTTCCTCATCCCGGAAAATTGTAACACCGTTCTCTAAATGGCTCAGGTTGCGTGCTTTGGAGTCATGCTTGACTCTTTCTACTTTGGTCTACTTCACTGCACGTCCTGATGGCTTGCTCTTCAAACTTCGTGCTAATTCGGACTACTTCTCCCCATCTCTACTACCACCATCCAAACCATCATCATCTCTTGACTGGATTCTTTCATAGTGTCCCATATACCATTGTCCTCCTATAACCTATTTTCCATACTGTAGTTAGAATGATCCAGTTAAAATATTAGTCAGATCATGTCACTCCTCCACTTAAAATGCTCAGGTGGGCTTCCCATCTCTCTCAAGGTAAAAGCCAAGGTTTTCATTATCATCCACAAGGCTCTAAATCATCTGTGTCCTGTTATTTTTCTGGATCCTTTTCCCCCCTCTCAATCCACTCCAGCCAGACTGCACCTCTTTGTTACTTTTCAAACACCAAATCTGTTCCCATTTCAGAGCTTTGGACTTGCTATTTTCCTGGCCCAGAAGGGCCTTCAGCCAGGTAATAGCTCTGTTCCCTGCACTCATGCTGTTATTTGCTAAGTGCCGTCTCCTCCAAAGGGCTGTCTAGGATCAGCACAGTAAGTTCCAGGCCTCTGTCACTCCCTGCCCTCTTGTCCCAGTTTATTTCTCTCCATAGCAGCTGTCACTACCTGACATTCTCTCATGTGGTTTATTTGTTTATGGTCCGTTCCCCACAATGGGTTGCAAAGGGCTTTCCTTTCTGTTCACCGCTTTAACCTCTAGCACTTTGCAACTTCTTGGCATGGAGCAGGAGCTCACTGATGACACGATGAGTGACCGAATGCACTGTCTGGTGGGGCGCCTTCATTCAAAGAAGCTGGAGCTCACAGCCTCATGAGCACGGGTCTGGCAGAGGCAGGGCTGGCATACTGACCACTGTATTATGTCTCAGCATTAACTCTCTCGCAGCACCCAAGGATTCCTTTTTCATAATTGCTGTAATTTGTTAAATGATAATTACCAAGCCTATGCGGGGGGGTGGGGGGGGCTGGAAGTGTATAATGTTTTGCCTATGGACGTCCTCACGGTTGATGAATTTAGCGGCACATGAATAACAGTAGCAAAAATAGTTAACAATGATGACAGTGATACCTATTTATGTTTAACCTCTTTCCTTACCTTCCAGAATACTGAGCTCCACCTGTTAGGTGATCTCTGGATCTGGAAATCATCCTCATACTCCCAGATCGAGGTGGTACAGTCCTCATAAAACTGGTGCAGGTAGGACCGGACTCCGTAGCGCTGGTGCCCGCCCTCAGGGGCAGCCTGTGCTTGCTTGGTCCCACAGATGTTGCTGCAAGAACTCATCCTTCCCAGCTGGAATGACAACATCCACAGCCATCAGCCCTATGAGCTCTGGCTTCAGGATTAAAAGGCATATTAAAGGTGCGAACCAGGCTGAGTAACGTTAGTCTACTTGAAAGTCTATTTGAGCTTTTCTTAAAAGCTGCTCTGCTTTTCTACTTAATGCAAAATTACCCCCAAACACTCAATGACTAGAAACTGGTTCTCCATAAATGAAATGAGACATAATAGCACAGCTCACTTAAATTATGCAGAAACTTAAGCATGAAGCACACGAACGAAGGCAAGAAGCTGAGATTTTTCACTGTGTTGACAAGAAATCTTTAATCCCGTAGAATCCAGTCGTCTTTACACTCACATGTTAAAGAATTAGGCAGGTACTCTCCCTTGCTACAGATGGAATTTATCTTGGGTTGTCCTCTCGGATGCTTAACCATGTTCCCTTGTGGAAAATACATAGTTTACTCTTAGCAGTTTGCAGTTTTGCTTTTAGATCTCATGGATCGTGTTCTAACATCTTAGCTAATGGTCAGGTTGTACAGAAGCTGTGTTTGAAAGCTGCTGAGCAGCGACGCTTCATGCTTTATTAATCACAAATGGCTCAGCCAATAATTTACACCTCACTGACTCTAACACTAGATATTTAAGTCGTTATTTGTGGATACATCTGTCCATGTGGGATGATAGAGCATAATGGACAGGGTAGACCCAGCCTTTCACTGCGTTGCATGAAGTGGCTAGTATATGCGAGAAGCCAGGGGATTGTTAATGAAAGTGCATACTGGGTGGGCTGTTTGGGTCTCTGTCCTCTTAAAGATGACAATTTCTGGGGTTCCAGTGTGGCTCAGCCGGCTGAGCATCTGACTTTGGCTTAGGTCATGATCTCACGATTTGTGAGTTCAAGCCCCACGTCAGGCTTTGTGCTGACAGCTCAGAGCCTGCTTTGGATTCTCTGTCTCCCTCTCTCTCTGCCCCTCCCTCACTCTCTCAAAAATAAATATTAAAAAAAGATGGTAATTTCTACCTGATTTGACCTAATCAATACCCTTGGAGAGAAGCATTTGGTTATTAATTCATGGGGGAAAAAAAAGGAATTGTTGAGAGACAGCAATTTTGGTGAGTGAGGGAATTCTCAGTAATTCTCTGTTTGATATTTGGTTTCCTTCTCTCCATATAGGCAGATAAATATGTAGCTGGAAATGTGAAATACTTGTTTCGATTTTCCAGTTATCCTCCAGATGGTTTTCCCTGTGTGGACATAGTCTCAAAATAACAAAGTGAGGAACGATGTAGAAGGGGTCTCACAGAGCCTGCCTTGTAACCCAGGCTAACAGAAGACATATTAAATGTTTCTAATTACTTATCAAGAAACCACATAGCAATATGTATCTATCAGCAAGGAAAAAATTAACCTAAAGGTCCGGCAAGTGCCCCTGTGTGGCCACTTAGTTTGGTTGGATAGAATTATGCGGCAAAAATCAAAGTTGAAGCTAGAGATAGTTAGCATTTTCCTGTCCCATGGCCACAAAGCGAATCCATAAGATTATCTTGTAAGGTGTGCTGTTAGCCAAAAACCGGTTCTGGTTAGAAAATGTAGTCAAATTCATGAAGAAAATGGCCCTGATCTTAGAAAAATGATGCAGACATATGCTACTGATGGTGACCTCCTATTTTTAAGTGTTGGTCACTATGTTTAGTGACTTTCTCCCTGTTTCAGATATGGCAGCCAGGAGAAATCACCCAGGAAGAGAGGGCAGGGGAGGAGATTAAAACATTTCTTTTCTAACTTTTAAACATTTCACAAGGATATTATTTCATAAAAAATAAAGATTTTAGAATGTACTTTGCCTGATTAGAGCAGCAAAGCCTGATGGATCTAATTCTTTTGTTAACCTAGTTTCCGTATTTTAAATGTTAGGATGATCTCTTCAGTACTTTTAACTTGATGCTTACACAATGAAGATGATTAATAAGGGCCTATTACTAATGATACATAAGTAGGATAATATTAAAGGCACTTTCTTTTAAGACACTGTAATAAAATTTCGGTCAAGGGATGAGATGGGAGCCATATGTGACTAATTCTGCTTTGTCATTGAAGAAACTGAGGCACAGGAAAGTCATCTGCTAAAGGTCACACACCATGAGTCAGGGAGGAGACGAAATGTGACAATACCGAAAGCTGGAGTATGGACTGAATCATGTACTTGCATCATCAGACCGACTCATCCAAATATGTATTTTCAGGTTTCCTACAAAGCCTCAGAGACTTTAACATGGAGAAAGGACAAAAATAGGACAGGAGCAAAAATAAATCCCTCATAGCAATAGTAGGAGTTATTTTCCTTCGATGCTGAAGTCATTTTTTCCCTCAGAGTTGAGCTTCGATGCAGAGCAGGGCTGTGACATATTGTAGTCTTACCCGCACAGCTGTTTCCGATACATGAGGTCGAATGTTTCTGCTTTATAGGATAAGACTCAGTAATCCAACTTTGTTAAACAAAATATGGGTAAAATCATAAAAGAGACAGAAAGTGTCATAAAACAAATGTTCTTTGGGCTTGAGTGATGGAAGGCTCTACTCTAAGTCGGAATGGATTTTCAGTGATGTTAGATACATTCCAGGAAAGGAATCCCAATGGGCCTTATTTACTTCTCCAGACATACAGAGCACAAGAACATGGCCTATGCTTTGCTAGCCACACAGGACACAGAATGGGTTCTAATCCTTGTTCTTGATCTACAATGTATTGGTCATGATATGGCAGGCAAACTCATTAACCTCCCTGAGCTACGGTTTTATCCCCCTTAAAATGAGATGGTTGAGCCAGATAACCTCTAATTCCTTTGAGATACTTTTCCAGGAGTCTTTGGTCATGCATTTACAGGAGTCAATTATTTTTGTGGGATAAACACCTGGGTCTACTGTTTTCCCACCTCCTCCCATACTCTCACTGATGGATTGTCAGATTGTCCCCAATTCTTGACCATTATAGTACACGTGAAGCTTCAGTTTAAAAGAGTGTATAAGCTATTAGCGAGGCCAATGACTTGGTATTAAGTAGCCTAAATGGCTGTGTATTGTTTGTCTGTTTAACAACTTCAGTATTGCGTATGATGCCTAAATGGTACAGGTGGATCGCAGGTATTACAGGTTAGGCTCCAGATGCCCAGAAGAAAGCAACCATTGTATAAAACAAGTCAAATGAAGGTTTTGGTTTCCCGGTGCATATAAATGTTATTTTTACATGATCCCGTCGTCTATTAAGGGTGCAATAGCATTATGTCTAAAAACATGTACATACCTTAAGTGAAAAAAAAAAAACTTTATTGCTAAAAAATGCTAACCGTCCTCTGAACTTTCAGCGAGCCATAATCTTTTTGCTGGTGGAAGGTCTCAGCCTCAATGATGGTGGCTGCTGACTGATGAGGGTGGTGGTTGCTTAAACGTGGGGATGGCTGAGGCAATTTCTTAAAATCAGACAACAATGAAGTTTTCCACATCAATGGACTCTTTCTTTGAGTTGAACTCTAGTGACCTCTCCAGAGGTGTTGATGGGCCTACTTTCAATATTGTTGTGTCTCAGGGAATAGGGGGCCCAAAAAGAGGGAGACAGATGGAGGGACGGCTGTCAGTAGAAGAGTTAGAAGACACAGGACATTTATTGGTTAAGTTGCTGCCTTATATGGGGACACTTCCTGGCGCCCAGTTAGAATAGTAGCATCAAAGATCACTGATCGCAGATCACTGTAACAAATAGAGCGGTAATGAAAAAGTTTGATTAAATCTGACAAGAATCACCAAAAATGTGACACAGAGACAGGGAGTGAACAAACGTGTTGGGAAAATGGCGCCGATAGACTTGTTTCACCACAAACCTTCAATTTGTAAAAAAACACATTCTCTGCGATGCACCTTTAAGCAAAGCGCGCATGAAATGAGGTGTGCCCATAAGTCTCTGGGGATCTTAGAGGTTCCATACATCTTTCCAAATATATAACTTATTGGATTCATTCTTAGAGGAGAATGATCATGAGAAAGAACAGGAGTTTTAAAAGATATCCTGTTACAGTGAGGATTTTGGTACAAAAACCTTACATTCCTCATAAGGAAGCCACTAACTTTTTGTCCCAATAAAGAAAATGTTACACCTATTTATTTATGTATGTAAAAAAATTTTTTTTTAAAAAAACATTTATTCATTTTTGAGAGGCAGAAACAGAGCACGAGCCAGGAAGGGGCAGAGAGAGAGAGAGGAAGACAACAGAATCTGAAGCAGCCTCCAGGCTCTGAGCTGTCAGCACAGAGCCTCAGAGTCCGATGCGGGGCTCGAACTCATGAACCGTGAGATCATGACCTGAGCTGAAGTCGGACACTTAACCGACTGAGCCACCCAGGTGCTCCTAATGCTACGGCTATTTAGAATCTACCTGGTTGACTGACACCTCTACTATCATAAAGAGGATATATGGTGTCACTTCATAAAGTCACTTTAAAAGCTGGGTAATTAGTATGTAATAAACTTGGGCTGATAAGGAATGGAAGGTATGTACAAAGGCTTTTTAGCTTGGCTCAGCATGTACTTAGTGAGCAAGCTTTCATGAGAAATCTGGTGTTTGCAATCTGGATAGCTAGAGTAGCAGCTGCAAAAACAGTAATGTTGTATCTTTGACTGTTGTTGAGTGACAGATTCTGGAGGGCTCTTTTCTTCAGAGAAAGCCTTAACATCCCAGGAGGTGCGTGAATGGGGGGCGTGGGTGGTGAGTGGAACTCTTCTCCAGGGTTGTACTTAAATGAGTCCATGTGAGTATTCCTTTTATAAACACCCCAGGGAGCCTGTTGTGTCCTGGATGCCAGCATGGCCATCATGATGGAGAACAGGCAGCCTTAGCATCTGGCTGTTTGGTCATCTATGAAGACGGAGTTATCTTCATTCTCCGGGAAGGACGTTCTAGGTGTTAATAGGTGAGGATCCATCCATGGTTGTTGTTGTTTTCTTCTTCTTCTTCTTCTTCTTCTTCTTCTTCTTCTTCTTCTTCTTCTTTCTTCTCCTCCTTCTCCTTCTCCTTCTTCTTCTTTTTTATTTCTTTTTTAATGTTTATTGATTTTTGAAAGAGACAGAGGCAGAGTGCGAGTGAGGGAAGGGCAGAGAAAGAGAGGGAGACGCAGAATCTGAAGCAGGCTCCAGGCTCGGAGCTGTCAGCAAAACTGACTGAGCCACTCGGGTGCCCCTTTGGGTTTCTTCTTTTTATAACCTGTCTGTGGTATCTGTCTCAACTGTATGCAGTTATACATTAAAATGGGTATTCAATTCTTGGCAGTACAGCACACCTATCATGTCCCCCAGACCCACAGGCAGAGACAATCAGACCTTAACTCCCCACCCAAACTCTTCTGAGAGGCTTCCTGGAATTAGCACACTCAATGTCGGCCCTCTATTACTCTTTATCTTCTCGTCCAAATTTCTTTCTTTTCATAGTGCTTGTAACTATCTGGTGCTCCATTACGTGGTCTATTTGTTAATGGTCTGACAGACTGTGTACTTGATAGACTGTGAGCTTCATGAGGGTAGGGGCTTTTCCTGTCCTGTTGACAAGCACTTTGAGTTGAAACTTCTTGGCACAAAGCTGTACATGGGTTGGTGCGGATGATGGCCTGAGTGGTCCTTCCTTTTTCATTCCTCCCTCCCTTCATTGTTTTTACAGCACTAATTATGTGCCAGACTATGACAGGATAATAAGATGAGTGGGGCAGTCTGCTCTCAGTGGACACTTAGATTAGATGGAGAAACGCTTCTGAAGCAAGAAATGCGACAAAAGGGGGCACCAAAACCAGGTATTTGCAGTGATTGGTGATTTCTCTGTGCACATGCTAAGAATGCCTTGAACAATTCCTCTGTCAGCAAGTAAACCCATATTCGTATTATTATGATCTCTATGTCTACCAATACATTACAGTACCAATTTGCTGGAAATTTGAATTTCAGTCAAGTAAATGCAATTACTTTTTATTTTATTTGGAAAAGGTTCATAGCCATGGAAATAGAAATAAGTCTTTATGCCTCATGAAACTCCAAGAACACCACAGACTTTATATTATTTGTCTTCATGGTCTCCTTGAGAGAAGAGAGGCAGAAAATTGAGGCGCCAAAGAGATTAGTGTTTTCCATGGCTCCATGCGTGAGTCAGTGGTGAGGCCAGGCACGGGCCCTGTTCTATTTATTCTCTTTGAAATATCATTCAATTTTTCATACTGCTTTTCTCTCCCATAAAATCATTCTGAGATAATGAGAGTGAAGTTGCCATTAGAGCCACTTTTCCACAGAGCCAGTGCTGCAAGGTATAGGCACAGACCTGATTTAGATCATCGATCCAACACCAAACCAAAAGGGCCAACTTGCTTAAAGGACTCAGTTAGCCTCAGTGTGGACACAGGAAGGCATGAGAGCCTACTAACAGGTTTTTCATTTTTAAATCAGGCATTCTGGAATTGCATAGGCATGACCTTAAAACTTGAAAATGTGTTTCTGCCAACAGACCATTTCAGAGGTATTTTATTGTCTTGGAACAGTACCGGTAGGGATTGTGGCTCCTTATGATGAACTTTTTAATACCTTCTAAGTCAGGGGATATGTAGCACTTCGACAATTTTTTAAAAAGGGATAATGATATGCAATAATCTTATTACTTTACTTCTTCAAGATGTGTTTTTAAGTAAGGCATACAACGTCAAAAACCAAATGGAGAAGAGAAAACCTATAATCTCCTTAAACCTCTTATCTACATGAAAACCAAAAGGTGCTTATGAATTTACATGTGACAAGGTTTGAGTCTCACCTTTGAAGTTTTCCTCTTCCTCTTCTCCTTCTCCTTGTTAGTCTCTGACCTTTCTTTCTTAACGGCACATCCTTCAAACCTATTTAAGGAAAAAAATCTCTGCAGAATGCGATACAGATAAAAATCTAAATTTCATAAGCCATTCTTATGACCTGTAGAGAGTCATTTTAATGTTGACGAACATATTGATAAAGGACTTCTTGTTGAAGAGTGGGGAGATACTTGTTTTCACAAAAGTATTCATATTTTATAACTTTTCAGGGGGTTCTCATGAGACTTTTACAGGGTAGATGAGACAACATAAATGAAAGGGCTTTGTAAACTATAACACACTATACACATGCTATTCTTATTTTGGTACAATTCTATTCCACTACTCAATAATACCAACTAGACTAATTCACGTGTATTTTAAAAATTCTAAATACAAAGTTTGTTTGCTCCCTGGGTACTCTAGAACTGATTCATTGCCTGTTCCATTATATTATAAAATACATTAACCTTATAGCCATTGTATTTTCTGATCTGTTTACATGCATTTTAGACTTCTTAAGGTTCTTTAGATGATTTACTCATTGGGTTGATTTTTACTCCTATATCCATTTCTTTCTATCAGGATCATTTTACTTTCCATCTGCCTAAGAAAAGCAGGTGCCCATGCAAGATTTAATTAAAAAGCCATTGCCAGCTATAGAACTATTGGCTTCCTACATTACTCTAATCATGAAATAAAATAATAGCTGGGTGATGTTTTTCAAGAGGTCATTAAAAATTCTTTCTGAAGAATACTTCTCCATCCATTTGCAAGAGAACCTCAAAGACTTGAGGTGAGCAAACACCTCAAGGTGAGGCCTGACAAACTGTGTTTAGTATTTCCCAGTTTGAGTTGATATGAACCACAGTCAAACCTTCTTTAAGACTCATTTCTTTGCTCTAAAATTTTGTTTTGCAGATGGTATGTGAGCAGATTTTGGTGAGAAAAAGGCAAATTTTATTAGAATCCTGGATCTGGAGAAGTAAAAGAAAACAAGTCCTCCCCCCGTCCCTCCACTCCCTGCCCTCCCTCCCTCTCTCTCTCTCTTTCTCTCTCTCTCTCTTTCTCTCATCAGTGCCTGTCTCTCTCATTTAAACGTCCTTTCATTTTATCTGTCGCCTTCCCCTTTTCTCTGAAGGAAGTGACTCCACACATGCCCTTCACTAAAGGCTGGCCTGGTCTGGAGCCCAGGGATCTCTCCAACGTGCTGAAAACATTTCTGCTACAGAGCCAGGAGCCAGTAATTAAGTAGACACCAGCTGTTTAACTCCAGCTCTGTTTTCCTTGAGGTCATCAGCTTTGGTCTCACCCCCACCCAACTCCTCTTTCTAATTAACACAAAGAAGTAGGTCCTGAGATTATGTCGAAGCACTCACGTATCTTTGAATATGGCAAAGGAATAGGGAGGGCAAGCGAGGGTTAAATTCAGCTCGGAAAACAAATCAAACCAGCTTTGCAAACTCCAAATACGTACATTTGACTCTTACCTAATATATAACTTTTCTTTTCTCCCGGGAAAGTTTTCCCTGTATACCTCCCCACTTCTTACGTAACCCAAACCACAAACCACAAAAGCATGGAGTTGGCGACCCCTAATTTGCATGTGTGCACGGATTTTAATGTGCATGCTTTTTATAGAGATGTGTCCACAAATAATAGACGTGAATGAGTAAGGAGTACGTGTGACAGACACAGAAAGAACATGAATATTTGTGCGCGAGGAGAGAGGAAGGAGAAAGAGGGAGGAGAGGGAGAACCGGAGAAAGACGAATGGAGCGTAGAAAACCGCTCCTGGGGTCCGCAAGGCTTTACCTGTCCCCTCCGATCCCCTGACCCGTGGAGCAAGTGCAGCCAGCTAGCCGCAGATCTCTCGCTGGGGTCCCATCATCGCCGCCGCCGCCGCCGCAGCAGCTCCCGCCTTGCGGAGCTCAGCCCGCTGGTGATTGACAGCTGGGCGGCCCGCGCGCCCGAGGCCCGCGCAGCTGCGGCGGCCGCCGGAAGGGCCACGTGCGTCCGCCGGGCGCGCTCCGGCGGCGCGTGGGCGGGGCCCCGCCGGGCGCGTGCGCCGTCCGGTCCCCGCCTGGTCGCGCTCTGGGAGGGAGCGGGGGCGGGGCGGCTGGCCGTCTGGGCGGCGGGTCGCTGTGTCCTAGGGAAGCGTCGCAGCACCCGGAGCATGCTCTGCCCTCCTGCCCTCCTGGTGCCTTCTCCCGCCCAGCACAGCGCCTGGCCACAGCAGGTGCACTGCACGCTTATTTTTAAAGTGAATGTGTGCGTCTTGCGCCGCCGCCCCATTTGGGATACATTTGGGGGTGTGCAGAGGCTTCTACGGACTCTTGAGTTTTGTCCTTGGTGAGACATGAGGTGAGGAGCCCCTCTGAAAGAACCTTCTGGCAGTGTCACCCCTGGGCACATTCAGCCCCTCACCTGGTCCCCTGACCCCAAGGTCATGGGGTGAGATGGAAGAACGGTCAAGAGAGTGAATTCAGTGATGCTCTTCAAGGAAGACCCCACACACAGATGCGGGAAAGCAAGAGCACACTAGAAATTACCTGTGAATAGCTCGGGAAATGTGTGTAGGTGTGGGCGGGTTAGCATGTAAATACAATGACCCCTGCTTCTGGAGACTCTGCAGACCACTGGTAAGTGGCATTTAATGAAAATGATCGCTGAAATAGTTAATACTTGTGCAGCCATTCTGCACATACAGTAACAACACGTTACATGTATATAGTGCTTACTGTGTGCCAGGCAGGCATTGCTATAGACACGTTAGGTATATATTAATTATATGCGTATTAAGTCGTTAAATCATCACATCAACTCTATATACGGGGGAGGCGTATTCTTTGTTATTCCCATTTTTCAGAAGAGGAGGCCGAGGTATAGAGAGGAGCCACTTGCACCCACCATGACACAGACTCACAATTACCTGTCACAGGTCACACAACTACTAAGTGGGAGATAGGACTGGAATCTATAGATTTATCTCCTGGAGGGGACGTAGGGGATACGTGACATGGTGTCTGAAAATCACTACAAAGCAACTCCATCTTCATGAAACGGTGAGCAGAGACCAAAGCAAATGCTGAGCAAATGCTTGGAAGCAAAGCAACCACAGGGATGGCCTTCTTTCCTCGGTTCTTCTGGTTCTCAGCTCTTGCCCCAAGTTTCAACACTACTTTTCAACACTATTCAAACCGACAGGCACCGCTTACTTTCTCCCATTCCAGTCTTCAGAAAGTACATCTTTCAGGACCTTTGACAGGTTGCTTATTAGCTTGCTTTTCTCATATTCAGTGAGTAGATTTGGCGAACATTTGTTTATTCTTAGATTGTGACATGGCTGCTGGGTTTTCCTTCCTTGAAAGTCAGTGAGAATCAGCACACGTACGAAAACCCAGGGATTCTCAGTTACATGGCTATCAGAGCTTAGGCTTTGGAAGGGCATGACTGGCTTCCAGTTGTCTATGGTGTTGGTTTCTGCTAAGTGTCCAGGTCCCCTTTGGCGATGCATGAAGAATCTATCGTCCATTAGACATTCAGAGGGCTCGGAATTGGACCGACCTGGATTTTAATCCTGGCTCTGCCAACTCCTGCTATTTAAGCTGGTCCTGTGGCTTTGCCACTGTATACCTCATCTTCCTCAGCTCTAAAATGATTATAGGAGTATCTACTTCATGTGGTATTTAGGAGAATTAATTGAAATTCTAATTATAAAGCATGTATCACAATGACTGGTGCATATTAAGTATTCAATAAATTATAGGTCTGATGGTATAAATTATAGCAATGATGATGATGGTGATTTAGTTGAACATGTTGGGAGCTTATGAGTATTTTCAGCTGGAAGTCTCAAGTCTTCTCAATTTCCCAAGCATTCCCTGTTCCCTTTATCTCCTCTCAACAGACCTATTTCCAACTGATGCTATCTCTGGCTTCTCTGTGGACATTTCTGATAAAGCGACCCAGGGGTGGGTATGCCTATTCAGGAGCCCCGGGGGCAACCCAGGTCTTCCAAGTTCTAGCACATCTGCCTTTGGTTCCTTCTCAGTCTGAAGTAGCTTGAGGTAAAGTAAGATGCTTTACACATCCCCAGACGCCCTTAAAATGTGAATTATCACAATTATCTTGCCTTTCTCAAGTCCATAGCTTTTATTTATTAGTTTTGCAAACATTAGGGAACAAAGACGATCATTTAGAAGCAACTAAATTTTCACTTAAACCATGCTGCACCATTTCTCCGGGTTGTATTACATAAAAACATTTACCAGGGAATGTCTTAATTCATTATTCAGCACACATTTGTGGAACGGCTGCCGTTCAGAGCACGAAGGGTGAGATGCAGGCAGAAGCATTATGGAAAGTCACAGAGAAAAGGGGTCAGGAGAGGTCGTAGCTGCCCGAGTTGTTTTCCAGAAGGGATGCTATGATTAGGCCTTACCCTGTCTTTGTGGACACTTCATGATTCCCTTCTAAGTTCATTTCTCATCTCACCAAATGTATCCAGTGTTCTGTAAACACAGCTCGCACATTCTTCCTTCCCTTTATTTCCTTTGGTGCTTCTTTGTGCTGTTTTCCCCATATCTGTGTCTCCAACTGCTGTGCATTCTTCAAGTCCAAACATCAGCACCAGCTTTTCAATTAAGCCTTCTTTGATATGCTTGAATAGGGGTCATTCTTTATTTTGAACCCATACAGCGTCTCGTCTTACCCGTCTTACGGTAACACCGCTTTTTTTTTTTTTTTTTTTTTGGCCTTGTATTGACATTATTTATCTATTTATTTGCTCTCCAGGCTTGTAAACATCGTCAAGGAAGGATCTACCCACAATTCACTTTGAATTCTACACAATGCCGAGTCCATCACTTTGTATAAAGTAAGTACTCAGTTTTGGTAAATGAACCCATGGGTGAGTGAATGATGTGGAGCTGGAGATGAGATGTGGATAAAAGGAGAGCAGGGGGTGTTGTGGCAGGCTGGGGGAAAGAAGAGCACAAGATCCAGCGTGCAGTCTCCGTTCCCAGATTTGCCCCTGGAATCCCCGATTTGCAAGAGGAGGAGGGGCCAGCGATGGAGGAGAGGCTCCATATAATTTGTGCACTCACGGATGGGGGGCGGAGCCTGGGGCGGCAGGACACTGGGGCGGTGGCCTGCATTGCTCCTGGGAAGACTGCAGCCTGTCCACGCTGAGTCCAGAGTGTTCCATACCAGGCAGTAGCTTGTGATTAGTATGCTTTCTGTGTTCCCGGACAGAGCAGATGTCTGTCTGCTTTTTTTTCTGTTTAATGATGATGGCAAGTTCCCAATGATCAAGATCCTGTTTCACATTTTCTGAAATGCCTTGGCTGAGAAATCCTGTTTAGCCCAGTTCTGAGGCCCAGCCTCCTTCTTTGCAGGAATCTGCAGATTCGTGTGGACTGAGCGCCCGGTGGGCAGGGGTGGCCTCATCTAGCCTTACTCAGATGGAACGGGTAGTGGGCGGGGCGTGTTATAGGCACTGTCTCTCCGGAAGGATATTTGTTTGTTCTTCTGTATTCTTTTCCTCCAGCAAGAAGTAGAACGAAGACTTCTGCAGATCTTGTAAACCAATTGGTACAAGATAATATTTGGCATTTGAAATAGTTTCTTTTTATAAGTTTCCCTTTGGAAGGGGAAATATATTAGCTGCTACTTTAGTGATTAGTGAACAAGTCAATTAGATCCTTTCCTGTAACACATTGATTTTAGGGGTCCGCTGGTAATACAGATTGAGAGCCTGAAAAGCTGCCCCAAGATCTCAGAGCAATATATTTCCATAATTTTTTTTCCTGTGTTCCGTCCCCAGAACTTCACTGAGATGTAATTGACGTGTTACATTGTTTAAGATGTACAACGTGTTAAATTGTACACTTACATATTGCAAAATGATTACCACCAGAGCATTAGCTAATACTTCTATCGTTTCACATAATTACCATTTCTTTTTCTGGTAAGAACATTTAAGATTTATTCTCTTAGCATCTTTCAATATACATATACAATATAGTACAGTATTATTAGCTATAAACATCATGCTGTGCACCAGATCCCAGAACTTATTCGTCTTATCACTGGAAGCTTTGAACTTTTTACCAACATCTCCCTGTTTCCTCCACTTGCTAGCCCCTTGTGCTAGGTTTTATTGAGATTCACAAATACATAGATTCTGTCCCCCAGAGCTTCCTAATCTAATCTGGCCCTGGAAATAAGTCATGCCGGTAAATAATTATGATACAAGTATCCTAGGAGAGAAACAGATAAGTTGTTGTGGGAGTTGAAAGAATTGAGAAATTACTTCTGATGTGTGGATAAATGAGGTAAATCTTAGAAGACTTTGAAAATAGTATGTCCAATGACCTGGATCTTGAAATACAAGTGAGATTTTTAAACTTGTGACTCTAGGGAGGGAACACAGAGATGGGACTGGAAAAATGCCCAGTGTGGACCCCCTTGTAGGTCTAGAAATCAATAAAATTTTACTTCATTTTCCAATTAGATTTGAAATTTCTGAAGTGTTTGTAACTCTTGGTCCTGGCACATGTTGGTGCACTATAAATGCCTGGTGATCATGGTAGTAGCTGCCTTCTGAAGTTTTATGTTCTTCATGAAAGTGGAGACAGGATGTGTCAAGACTTAATCTTGAGCCATGGCTAATATGTGGAGGGAGAATCTTTTGAATCTTTTTTTTTGAAAGAGAGAGAGTGTGTGAGTTGGGGAGGGGTGGGGGG
>NW_026057581.1:5084468-5148966 GCF_023721935.1 Panthera uncia
AGAGAGAGGGAGAGAGAGAATCCCAAACAGGCTCCAGTCTCAGCTCAGAGCCCACAGGGTCTATCCCATGACTGTGAGATCATGACCTGAGCCGAGATCAAGTGTTCAAGAATTGGACACTCAACCGACTGAGCCACCCAGGCGTCTGGAGACTGTTATAACCAGTTGGTATGATGTGAGAACGGGCTGGAGTGTGTGTGTGTGTGTGTGTGTGTGTGTGTGTGTGTGTGATATACACATGTCGAACACAAGGATTCAAGGTTTTAAATGTGGAAATTAATTTCAGGTGTGCTTTGTGATCACTACAGAGAGGTCGTCATACTTTGGCTTCAATGTCAAGGATGAGGTTATTATTTGAGACAGAAATTAATAAATAGGTAGATGATAGATAGACTAAGCATAGCAGCATGTGGGCATGGATATGTTAGAGATACTTTGTAAGTAGGACCCTACTTTGTAAGTAGGTTGATTCTCAAAGAGCTAAAACCCATTCAGTTGCCTTCTGGGTGGGTCATGGCTAAGCAACTTAGCATTGCTTCGTGGATGGAAGAAAGGTGTTCATTCCCTTTGTTCTAAACCTTTGCTAACCAAGCAGTCTTCTGATTTATGATGAAGGATAACCTGAGCCAGGTACACATCTCTCAGGCTCACTCCTACAGCCTTAGGCAGCTTCTAAAATCATTTCAGACTTAGGTGTTCAGTTTTGAACCCTAAGAAAAACTGACAGGGCCTGAGCTTACTTATAAGTAACTGGTTCATGTTTAAAGTTGCTGGTGATCCATAAAATGATGCCTGTTTGGCATCTTGCCTGCTGGAAGGGATTTTATGTGACAGGACACAAAATTGGCTGACATGTAGGAATACTGTGATTTCAAGGGCTCTAGGGAAGATCGTTGCTCAAAAAAGTCTTTCTCCAACTTCTGCCTAATTTCACAAATATTCCAAAGTATCCTCCTTCTAGTATGTAGCTTTCTTCATGTTAAATTCTCTAAGAGTGGTTGATAATTATTTATATCTGTTAGTCAATAAAGGGTCTGGGATCATTGAAGAGAATGGCCACAAAATCAACAGGACTAGAGAAGAAATTTTGGGTTAAAGGTAGATAACTCCTCTGTCTTTTTTTTGTGGTAAAGTTAAGACTGTCAGTACCAACCATATCCTATTTATACTATTTTACAGTGTTAATAGTGTAGCTCAAAATGCTTGATAATGTCCCTACCTCTTCGGGAACAAGTAACTAAGGACTTTTTCTAAGTTCTGTCTTACAGTATTAACCTGACAACCTAATGAATAAATTCTTTGAGCTCTTCCAGGAGAAACGAAACATAGTTTTATCATTTAAAATGGCTAAATGTGTGCTATAGCTTCTTTTTCTCAGGGCTCCAGCTTTGCTGGCTGAGCACACATGCCTTAAAAAAGTCCACCTAATAAAATGGCAGACTTTGTATAAGTAGCTTCTCTAAATTCTGAAGAAATCAATGCCAATGCCTTAGATTGTTTCTGTTGAGACAAGTCTTGTGCATAAGCTGGATGGTTGTTTTTTTGTTTTTTTTTTTGTTTTTTTTTTTTTTAAGCAGGTGTCCAAATATCTGAATAGAATACTTGGTCCTTCAAAATATTCAGACAATGAAAATATCAAACCTATTTCATAATAAATAGCAATTTAATTAGATTTTAGAGGAATAGTCAAGAGACAAGGCTGTTAAATTTAATGGGGACACATTTTCAAAAGGAGGTAATCAGTGATGCCTAGAGAGACATCTGTAAGATTTCATCACTAGTTAGAGAGAAAACTTTGCCTAAGACCCACGATTCCTGATTCATAGGCTAGTTCTATTTCCACTGCTTCCTGGTGTGGTGTCTGATTCATTTGTGTCACACTGAAGAGGGAGAGGGTGTCATTAGTCATGTTTTTCCCAAGGCCGACTGAAACCTGATGTAATAAAAACAGTACAGGAGACTTATGTGTCACTATTATGATGCCCATATGACAACCAAGCCCATAATGGAGAAATGGAACTTTGGGGGACTGTTTCCTCTGTCTGGAAGCAGCAAATTTGAAGAGCAGTTTGATTTGCACGTGTTAGAAACGGTGCTGTTAACTTGGCTTGTCAGAAATAACGACTGTGGATACATAACGCAATCTAGCTTGGGTACTCTGGTTTTCACAGGCCCAGAACTTGAACACTGAATTTTGGAAGTTAGAGAAGAAAGATTATTGTGATTTATTTATTTTTTTTTAATGCTTTGAAATTCTATCAACCTAATTTACCTAGTCCTGAGGAGTTAGTTTAGCTGCTTTAACAACCGTTCTACTGGAGAATCATTTGTTCAAGATTGAAAACAGATAATAGGTTACTTGTGAAAAATTACAACTACAGATTACACTTAGAAATCCCTACATATGAGAAGGGTGTATGGTTTGATGTTACCCAGTAAGCGACTGATGCCATAATGTGACTCCTGTAAAATGACCATGCCTACCCCCTCGTCACCAGCCTTGCTTCCTCTGGAGAGGGACAGAGCCTGTGGCTTGCTCTTGATGGGGGGAGGACTGAGGGAGGAGAGCAGACTTCAGCGTCTCATGCCTATGAATTCCTACTTTGTAGTTGGAGTTTTGAGGGTAGAGGGTTTGGGTGAGGGAGGGAAGGCACATGGAGGGAAGATGTGTCCTGCCCTGTTGGGCCCGCCTTAAATTCCAGGGATGCTCAGTCAAGAATTTGACAATAGTAAGAGCCCCAGGCAGGCAATTATGCAATATCTAATGTTCCTAAGCTATTGTACTTATGTTAATCATACAGTCCTGGAACAGGAAGTGTGCTTGAAACGTTGGACATAATTTAAGCTAAGTAATTTTGCATTCAGTCTGTTCTCTGCCAAAGAGGAAGCTCAGGCTGGTGGCCAGACCAACCCTTGGAAGGGAACTAAGGGACAACTGAGGGGATCAGATTTTAACTTTCAGTGTGTTAGGTTCTTCCTCTGAGTGGAGCAGAGGAGACGTGGGGGGAGGGGGGAGCGGTCAGCTCCGGAGCCGCCCAGAAAGTAGAGTGAAAGCTATTCAAAGTAGTAAGTAACCCCCTGTCCATTCCCACTCCAATGTCAGAGCATCTAGGCCTGAAGATGATTCCTTTTATAGGCGCCACCAGCCCTGGGCAGCACCTCCGTTTGCTCCTTGCCCACCCCTTTCTGGGTGCTCTGAGAGTCCAGACTGGCAGCTCCTTTGTCACTGGATGTTGCACACAGCGTGACCTTTGGAACCCAGCTTGAACCAGGTGAGCAGAAGGGATACAGGTGACCTTCTGACATCAGCTTGCCAGTGCCTCAAGGGTCAGACCTGTGCTGTGCTCACTTTTAAAGACTCCGTGTTAGGATGATCTACCTGTTAGTGGAGCTAATCAGACACTTCTTTGTTGGCCCTTCTTGAATATTCCTGGGAGGCCCTGGGTTAGCAGACAGCTCATCTAGAGACCACTGGAAGGGGCCACCCAGGGTTCCTGTTACCTAATAGCCAACCCTCCCTCCCTCCTCACTGCCTCCCACATCTTATGGCTCTGTGTGTTTCTGCTGTGTGTTCTGAGTCCCAGGGTCTCTGGCATCCTTAAAACAAGCAAATGGCCACCTGACCCCACATCCAGGCTGGACCATCCCTGGGAAAGGATGGGCAGCCTCTACTCAGTGCAGGCTGTCCCCAGGGGAGCTTACCAGAATTTTGGAAGCCTGGGGTGGGGAGTAAACAAACACTGGTCTCCTTGCTCTTCTGGAAAGAAACAGCATGGGCAGTTTTGCCGGGGGATTGCTCAGTTTTTGAGCAGGGGTTTGTGTGGAATTGTGGAGACACCAGATTGTTGGGAAAAGCCTTCCCTTCCTCTTTGTTTCCTGTGCCACTCAGTGATGTTTCTTTTTTTAAAAATTTATTTTTATTTTTAATGTTTTATTTATTTATTCTGAGAGAGAGAAGGAGGGGCAGAGAGAAAGGGGGAGAGAGAATCCCAAGCCGGCTCTGCTCTGTCAGCATAGAGCCTGACGTGGGTCTCAATCCCACAGACTGTGAGATCATGATTTGAGCCCAAATCAAGGGTTGGATGCTTAACTGACTGAACCACCCAGACGCCCCTCAATGATGTTTCTTAAGCTCTTGCGTTAGATGGTTTTGGTGGGAAACATGGCCCAGCCCAGACTCTGCCCTCTGGTGCAGCCTGCATAGAGTATCTCGGTAACATGGCCGGTAGGAGGAGTGTGGCTGGGTTCCTGGTATTGGTGCTGCTCTGTTAGCAACAGAAACGCAAACGGTCTCAGGTGGGAGATGAGAAGGGTAACAGGAAAGCTATTTCTTTTCATTTCCCCAGGAGTTACAGATTCTGAGCAGAATTGCTAAAGGCCTCTCCAATTTGGAGGCATAACACTTTGGTAACATGTTGGAAGAGAGCCTATTGATTAATAAATGTGATTGGGACACAAAAGCACAGAAACCTGGGTATCGCTTTCATTCCTCACAATAATCACATAGCAAAACATCACTTCTTGGGGGGCCTGAATGCTGAAGCAGCAGGCTTCCAATTAGAATGCGTTCTTACAGCTTCTGCAATGGTACCCGTGTGTGTGGAAGGACGTTGGCAGGGCTGCTTGGGCAGGGGAGGGATTCCTGGCGGGGTTCCAGCCTTTGGGATGGGCCTGGGTCTGGGTGCTGTCCTCATGGTTTTCCAAAAGGGCAGGAGCACAGTTTGAGAACCCCTGCTTTTCACAGCACTTCCTTGAAGTAGCCTCTTCCCTATTAATCAAAACATGAAACCACCTGTGCTCAGCACCCAGGCTTGTCACTGTCCTTAAACACACTTGCACACACTCGTGCACACACACACACATTTGCATGCACACACCTTTGCTGAAGGTGTTCTCTGCAACCATTCCACGGTCATACTTCTGATGTTTGTCCCACTGTGTGACAATTAGAAACTAATAGCAAACTGTTGAGTGTCAGCCAGGTTATCAGATGCTGGACTTTATCTACATGAACCCATTAATTCTTCACATTCTTGCTAGGTAGCGACTCTTAGCATCCCTCCTTTACAGATGAGGAAACAGAAGCTTAGAGAAATTACATGATTGGCCTCAGTCCATGAAGCTAGTAAGGGGCTGAGCGGAGTTCTGAAGTCAGGTCTCTGTACCACTCCACCGTATTTTGATGTAAGAGACATGCAAGGGTGTGAGGGGGTAGACCTCCCAGGGACCTCACAGCCCCTTCACAGGGACTCTCCTGGGCTGCACTGCCCGTAAGTCTGCCCTCAGAGATGCTCGTCTGTACTGGGTCCCATTGCTGCTGCCCTAGAAAGTTCTAGTTCCATGACTGTAGACGTTGGGGATGGGGCTGCTGTATGTTTTGGTTTGTATTCTTGAGATCTTCTTATCTCGTATGGGTCACCCCATTCCCGCCTATCTCTGGCAGTGGTGGAGATGAGTGGAGAGAGGTTCTGTCTATAAATGGAACCAAATCTGCTCATTGTCACTTACTCACCCACCCACTCACTCACATATTCATTAAATACATCTTTGGGCCCCTTTTTCCTTGGTGTGTGATGCACTGTGGATAGAAGCCTGGAACTCTGGGAGAATTGGTCAGACTGGAGAGGACATGCATTATTCATGTACCCTATCTGAAGACTCCCTTTTCGTGGTTTGAGGGTGACAATGCCAACCTCAAGAAAGAGATGAGAGTATTAAATGAGAGAATATACAGTGAAAGTAGTCCATAAACTCTAAGTGCTAAAGCAATAAAAACCATTGCTTTATTTATATCTTAATGTGTTACCAAGATGGGACCTTGTCTCAGCTCCCATGATGCCAGCCAAGAATCAGCATCCACTCTCCTTGCTGATGGCAAGAGCTCCTGAATTTCAGGAGCTCCTGAAATTCAATACATTAGAGCTCCTGAAATTGAAACCCAAATAGTATTTGAGTTCCTAGTAGGCTCAAATATGCAGTCTTAATCCATGAAAGTGCACTGAATGACAAATCAGTGCCCAGGACCCAGTTCGGCTCCTGCCTGCCTTGCTCTAGAGCAAAAATGGCAACATTTTCTATATATTCTATGCAGTTTACCTTTTCAACTTAGTTGTGTTTCAAGGACACCTTTCCAAGGATAGTCTTTCCTTTGCCACTCTAAGACCATTTTATTCTTTTTAACAGTTACGTAGTATTTTGTTACAGGGTTTAGCATCCTGTATTTAATCAGTCCCCTAGTCTTAGGTATGTGTATTGCTTTTGACTGTCCCCATTGAAAATGAGGCTTTAATGAAAATCTTTGTACACATATTTGTGTTTGTATCTCTGTCAGATGCAAGTGAGATTATGAGTTGGAGGGAATTTACGTTTTATATTTTGTCCGATGCTGTCATTTATCTTCCAAAAAGGTTGTACCAAATTATACTATCTTACGCTGTATGTAGGAGTTCTCCACATTCCTGCCGACACAGGCTATTATCGCTCTATAAAAACATTTGACAAATTTATGGACAAAGTTCATATTTTGTTATTTACTTTGTGTTTAATTGTTAACAAGACTGAGCGTGGTTTCTTTTTTTGGCATTTTTATTTCTTCTGTAAATTGCTGCTTTCTATTCAGCTATTTTTCTACGTGTTGTTGGTATTTTTCTTCACTGCGTTATGGGAGGTCTCTAGATGTTTTGAATGTTAAGATTTATTTGTGAAGTGTATTACCAGGGTTTGCCTTTCCGAATTGTTGAATAAATTGCCTCTTACTTGTGTTAATAGGTATTAACCTCCCCTCCCTGACAAGCTCTTTGGGTCATAAGATTCCCTTCTTCTTTTGGCATGGGAGATACAGAGTCTTGGCACTTAAGTTTTGAGAGGTATCTACCCTACAGAATGATGCCACGGGACTTTGGAAAAAGCATAAACTTTAGACACAAGTAGTCTGATGTTGAGTGTTGATCCTGTCATTTACCAGCTGGGTGACCTTGGGAGAGTTGCTTAACCTCTGTCAGCTTTTGCTTCCTTATTGTGAGATGGGATATCTGCCTTCTCTGAGTACCATATCTATCCCCAAAGCCTGGAGACGTTTAGAAGTCCCTCTTCTTAGAGGTCTGTGGCATATGAAGGGTTTCAGAAGGACAAATCTCTTGCATAGACCACTGAGATCTGGGAATGTTGAACTCCTTTTGCTAAATTGGCAAATTAGGCTTTTTCTTTTTTTTTTTTTTTTAATTGAGAACTGATTAACGTAAAAGAAAACTTACAGATATTTTATGAATTTTGACAGTTATATGCAGTTATATGTAGTTACCACCCAAAATAAGATATGTAAAGCTTCTGTCTCCCTCAGAAAATTCTCTGTACCCTTTATACCCTGGAGAACTTTCTGGTTGATTACAATGTATTCATTTTTCTTATATTTGGATTTTTTATATATGGAATCACACCATAGATGTTCATTTGTGTCCGGATCCTTTCACTCAACATGATTTGAGAATCATTCATGCTGTTGCGTATATCAGTATCTTGGTCCTTTTAATCACAGAGTAGTAGCATTTCTTTGCAGGGGGATACCACAATTTACTTATCCATTCTCTTGTTGATGGATGTTTGGGTGGTTTCCAGTTTGGACTAGTATGGGTAAGGCTGCTGTAAACATTCTCATACAAGTCTTTTGGTGGGTATATGTTTTCATTTATTTTGGGTACTAGAGTGGACTGTTTGAGCCAAGTATACGTTTAGTTCCATCGGAATCTTTCCAACGGGTTTTCTGAAGTGCTGCCACCAATTCTACAGTCCCACCTGCAACGTTAGAGAATCCCACTTGGTGTTTTGAGCCTTTTTGATTCTAGTCCTTCTAGAGGGTGTGGGATTCTAGTCCTTCTAGCTACCACAGTGGTAGCTCCCTGTGGTTTGGCAAGTTGAGATTTAATGTCAGTTTCAGTGGTGAGATCTCTGTCCATACCCGTGTGCCTTTCCCTTTTTCCACGTGTGTTGGCTCTCCAGTGAGATTCGAAAGTCTGTGAGGGCAGAGGCTCAGCCTAACATACGTTCCTCAAATTCTGGACTACACCAAACACAAGGCAGGGAACAGAGTGGGTACCTAATTTCTTGTCGGTTGATTTCTTGCTACTAAGAAACATGTGTAGACTGTTTTGTAAGGAAGGCAGATGAGAAGGGCTGACACCACCAACTGCTTTCCAAATGCTTGCAACTTGTTGGTTTCTTTGGAGGCGGTTCTCAAGTATCTTAGGAGAGACTGGTTCTGAATCTCTCCCCTCCCTGTCCCATCCTCTCTCTCTGACAATCAGGTAATTAGTCAGGGCTTCTCAGTAGCTCCTGGGTGTGGGTGGCAACTTTCTGTATCAAGGGCTCTTCAGCCATAGCAAGTTCAAGAAGGCAGAGAAACAGGTGAGTGAGATCTCTTATCGGTCAGCTTCCCTTTCCTATCTCAGTTGGCCTCTTTCCTGCACTTTCCCCTTGATTGATGCTATAGAGTGCCATGAAAATGGTTCTTTTTTTGATTTTTATAGGGTTTTTTTTTTTTTTTGGTCCTCTGACCTAACTATATTCCCATTTAAAAAATGAAATGGACAAATGAAATTATCCACAACGTGAATTTTTTTTCAAGAATTTGAAGAAGATAGAAGACTACAGGTAATGTAAAACTTTTCTGAAGATGGTCACAGATTGCATAATCACTTCATTCACTCTCTCAATGTTGTATCAGAGAATCCCTCCCATGAAGCTCTTTCCTTTGTTAGAAATCAGACTTTTTTCCCCCCGTGAAAGTAGTGGGGGTGTCTGGCATAGTGGAGAGCATCTCAGCCGGGACTCTGTAGTGCAGGCTTTGGCAAGACCTTATGTCAGGACTTGGGACAAGGTGCAGACCTCCCAGCTTTCATGGCTTCCTGTTGGAGGAGGTCATCAAGAAGAGGATGTGACCACAGGTAGACCAGAAAGCTGGCCCCAGGCAAACGGAGGCTCTGCAGCCCCTTCCCTGCCCTTGAATGTATCTTCTGCCTACTATTCCCACAGTGGTGACCATTTTCAAGGGCACAGCCTTGAAAGCCAGGTGTTGCTGGGACCATTTGGACTATACGTGTGTCTGTATAAACTTCTAAGGTTCTTGCGGGCAGATGGGGAGGTTTACTCGTCTGGTGACGAACCTCCTATGTAGGTTCCTTTGCATATTAAAATCACCACCCTCAAACCTGCAGAGAGCTGCCTCTTTCTGAGGATCCGGTTTCGGATTTCACCCGGGAAATCCCTGAGGTTGCGAACCAAGATCTACCTGTCAAACCCCTAATCTGACAGTTGGGAGGGGCTCAAAGATTTGAAAAAAAATAATCAGAGGCTGAGGAAACACGTTACGGTCACTGTCTTTAATTTACCTGGGATAATGCATGTGAAGTATGTTATACTTAGTACTACTTCTTTCCTTTCATTTATTCAGTAGCTACCGATGGTATAACTTGTGTGGGCAGGCTTTATGCCAGGTGCTGCAGGGGTATCTGTGAACCACCCAACCCCTGTGCCTGGCTTTGCAGAAGGAAGTCAGACAGTGTAGCCATGACCAACAGACAAGCCATCAGAGCGTCACAGTGAGTGAGTGATAGGGTTGTGGCAGGTGCTGGCCAAAGCCGTTGAGTTCCTCACTCAGGGCTTAGGGTCAGGACAGGCTTCCCAGAATAAACTGCGTCTAACCTGGAATGAGTGAATGAGATCGAATTAGGCAAAGGGACAAGAGGATCACTGTTTCAGCCAGAGGGGACAGCAGATATGATGGGAGAGAGAAGGGAGAGAGGGGTTGCTCCAGGACATGAAGTGTGCTGTCACTGGAGCATGGGGTGGGGGTGTTGTGGTCAGGACAGCGGTGAGGGATGGAACCGGGGACGGAGGGAGAGGCCAAGGCACATGGGGCCTTCTGAGTCATATTAATGATGTGTCCTGCATCGTAAGAGCGCTAGGAACCCGTTGTGTGGTTTTCAACAGAGCGTGAGTACAGTCAGACTGGTTTTCTAGCAGTCTGTCTGGGTTGCTATGTAGAAGTTGGGAATGGGTGAGCTGGATGAAGTTGGGAAGGGGTGAGGCTGGATGTAGGAAGACTCCCTACAGGGGCTGGCAGGAGAGGGGCACCTGGGGCTGGGAGGAAGTGGTGGCTTTGAGAGATGACCTCTTCCAGCCCCCACCGTGGTGCCATTTCTGAGCTCAGAATCAGTAATTTAGAGCCGAGCGAGACTGGATAAAATCACCAAGATGAATTCCAGGGTGTATCTGGCTGTGTGCGGTTCTCTGAGAGTGCAGGCGGCATGCTAATTGCCGCGTTCCCTTTCTGAGCGCCTTGATGCTAGAGACCGACAGAATTTTTCCCTATGAGAAAAATGTGCCGGTGTTCCAGAACAGTCAGTTTTCTCCTAAGTCTGTTGCATCCTAGTTCATTTTGCTGTGTGCGTCGGGAACAGAGCCGCCTCCAGAGCCCCCTGGTGACATTCCTGGTCTACAGTGGAGCTGCTGAGAGTGAGTGGGCTCCTTGGGTATCTGGTGATCACTGGTGCTTCCTGCTTCTGTTTTGCTGGTCATCAAATTGTCCATTAAAATATTCCTCTCCTCTCACCAAACTTGTTTTGTTGTGCTTTCCTTTATGGTTTCTGAAGGCGAGGGTCAGTCGCCCAGTTTAAATGAGCAGGCTCATGGTGCAGGGATGAATAAAACTGACCAACCGTCAGGAGCTTCCTTGGAAAACTGGCTTCCTGTGGAAGGAAAAGAGACAACAGATGATAACTTGTCCATCTTTAGTTTTTTTTTAAATATAAAACTTATTGTCAAATTGGTTTCCATACAACAGCCAGTGCTCATCCCAACAGGTACCCTCCTCAATGCCCATCACCCACCCACTCCTCCCTCCCACCCCCCATCAACCCTCAGTTTATTCTCAGTTTTTAAGAGTCTCTTATGCTTTGGGTCCCTCCTTCTCTAACTTTTTTTTCCTTCCCCTCCCCCATGGTCTTCTGTTAAGTTTCTTAGGATCCACATAAAAGTGAAAACATACGGTATCTGTCTTTCTCTGTATGACTTATTTCACTTAGCATAACACTCTCCAGTTCCATCCACGTTGCTACAAAAGGCCGTATTTCATTCTTTCTCATTGCCACGTAGTATTCCATTGTGTATATAAACCACAATTTATCCATCTGTAGTTTAATCAACAAAGTCGGTAGCCTGCAGTGTTGATGTGTGTCCTGAGAGCAGAGCTGAGAGACCCTTAAAATCATCAGCAGGTTATCAGCTGTAGCCACAGGCCACGACCTCTGCCTCTTGCCAGCAGGCATGGCCGCGGCCTGACGTTTGCTCACCCTGTGAAGGAGGGGACCCCTGTGCCTGGCCGCAAGCATGCTGCTGTCCTTGTGACCGCAGCCCACTCCTGAGGTGCCCCCTGGGGAGAGCTGGCCCTCTAGCTCCTGAGCCATTTACCGGCTGGCTGGCCTCGCCCTCTGTCGTTGGCTCACTCAATTTGTGTCCAGCTCGACTGTATTAACCTTCTGGGCACAGAACCTTACTTGTCCATTTGGAAAATTCTTCTCTTTCTCCCTGACGTATGCTCCCCTCTGGGACTTTGGTTCAGATCTGATGTTGTTCCCATAGCTGCTGAATTTCATTCTCTGCTGGGTTTATGTCTAACTCTGGAACTTTGACTCTTCAAGTCTGCCCCTGTGTGTGTGATATGCGCGTGTGTCTGAAACGTGATACGTAAAGGCAAAACAAGAAGGAAAGCAATTTGAGTCTGTAATACTCAGATGTCCCCTGGAGTCACCCTGGCTTCTGAAGGTCACCTGGAATCCACATGAACCTTTCCTCCAGTGGTGACATGCCCCCAGTCTCGCTGGGGGACTTCTGGGGAGATGCCGTGAAATGGGCTCTTTGCCTTCATCACCTTTGCTTATCTTTTCCTCCTAATCATCCAGTTTCCTGGGATTGTCTCGGCCTTGGTGCCCAGCCTGTGCAGCTCTCTCTCCTGACACGATTCCATATTAGATGCCTCCGGGAATGCTTGCTCCCAAGAATGCCATCCCCATGGGACTGAGAGGGACCCTCGCTGTAATGGAAGCTTCAGAGCTAATGAGGGAAGTTCTATTACAACATTGCAAACCACCTAAATCAAGGGGACATATCCTGTTGGACTGTAAAAAGTCTCTAGGGGACACTGTTCGGGAGCCTCTCATTGGCCTCTTCTCCCCAGACTCCTCTGCTTACTGCTTTCGTTGCTTGAGCCGGCGGCTAGCTTCAGTGAACAGATAGGGAATTCGTTTGTTATTTCTTTGTCTGCCTTTGGGGGCTTACCTTTCCTATTTGGAGAATCCATTAGAGTCTTCTGTATGCTGGAGCCTGCCGGGGCTGGCTGGAAAGAGCTGATCTTTAAGTGTTCAGGAATTTGGAGTCTTTTGGTAGCTTGCAATTGGCCACAGTAGGAGTCTTTACACCACAGAAATTAGCAGATGCCAGAAACCAGTTGTTGGTGTTTGGTTTGTGGTTTTTTGTTTTGTTGTTTGTTTTGTTTTTTGTTTTCTTGTTTTGCTGTTTTTTTTTGTTTTGTTCTTTTGTTGTTTGTTTTGGGAGAGCCGTTTTAGTGGCAGGTGGCCACTTCAGAATCTGCTGCCAGCCTCGGTTAAGATCTGTAGAGCATGTGCTGGGCTTTTAGATCTGGGCACGTCTGGGCTGGTGTTGGTGTGAGGTCAGACCAGTTTCCACAGTTCAGCCTCCTGGGCAGGGGTCATGGGATGCATAGTGCCAGCGCGGGTAGGCTCTTTAAGAAGATACCTGAAAAGCTCAGAGATTTAGCCGCATCCTGTTTCTGTGGGAGAATGAGGGTAGAGACCAGAAAGGGATGCCCGGCTGAGGGACATTATCCTCATTGCCTGGGCTAGTGAAGACCAGGGACAAGTTGGCCAAAATGGAATTTGCCAAGATTTTTCTTGTGAATTGGTGCAGGATGGATTGGGATGGAATGAAGGAGGTTATGTGGAGAGCCGCAACTCTCCACCCCAGCCCCCTCTTCCATCCATCTTAGAGCATATGTTCTAGACGCTCTTTCTCTACCTCGGATGAGACTGACAGCACTCGTGTTTTCTTTTTGCTGGGCCCATGCTAAATAATTCATTAGTCTTTCCAAATGAGATTTAATTGTTTCATTGCTTTATGATAAATCCCTGAGGACAAAATTGTTTGAATAGAAAACCCAATTAAAAATCCACTGCCAGTAGCTCCAGGGTCCCTTCAATGGAAGATGAGCACTGTTTGGCCTGTCACTGTCCCGTAATGGGTGTAACCACTGCCCCATTGACTCCAGCGTCTGTGACACGTTAGTCTGGTACTGGAATGAAGTTCTGTGACAGGATGTAGCATCGTGGGGGAGCACACCGACCTGGGATGTCGAGACTAGTCTTCTGGTCCCCGGACCAGAGCATCATCCTTGGGAAGGTGAAAGGGTTAGCCTAGTGTAAATGGCACAGCAACTCTGGGGGGTCAGTTTGATCAAATGTGTTGAAGTTGAATCTTGGCATACTTTATGACCCAGAAATTCTAATTCCTGATATCAGAACAGAGCCTGATGCGGGGCTTGAACTCACAAACCGGTGAGATCATGACTTGAGCCAAAGTTGGCCACTTAATGGACTGAGCCACCCAGGTGTCCCAAGACGTGTTATTTCTAAGCACCCTTCAAACTCACTCCAAGGCAGCAAACTGTAGATAGTGAGGCCAGGCAGACCCATGACTTCCTATCTCTTGGACTCAGCTTTCTCATCTCTAAAATGGAAATAATAATATGTGGAGGCTTGTTTTGAGTTTCAGATGAAATAATGCCCATAAAGGTCTTTGCACAGTGTTTGACACATACATTTTCAGTAAACATCAAGTCATGGTTTTAGTTTTAAATTAAATTTTATTTACATAAAAATATGTTATTCCTGCAAAAATACTGAAATACTATAGAGACAGCCAAAGTGCCCTTGAAGCTCTTCATCCTCCCCAATTTCATTCTAAGACTCTTACCCCACTTTTGAGAGGTAACTGCTCTTGCTACTTGAGTTTGTGGGTGCATGTATTTGTATTTTATCTGGACTTAAAAACAATTTTTTTTGATGTTTATTTATTTTTGAGAGAGACAGAGACAGAACGCGAGTGGGTTAGGGGCAGAGAGAGAGGGAGGTACAGAATCCGAAGCAGGCTCCAGGCTCCGAGCTGTCAGCACAGAGCCCGGCGCAGGGCTTGAACCCACGTGCTGTGACATCATGACCTGAGCTGAAGTCGGACGCTCAACTGACTGAGCCACCCAGGTGCCCCTTATCTGGAGATATATATATATATATATACACACACACATATACATATATATATATATGTATACGTATGTATATGTGTGTATATGTATATGTATATATATGTACATATATATATGTACGTATATATATACATACATATATATATTTCTCCCTAGAAAATATGTACAGTATTATTCTACAGCATCCCCCCCCGCTTGCTATGTTTTCAAGATTTATCTAAGTTAATAGGTCTGAATAACCTCATTAATTTTAATTATGGCAGAGTACCATATTATGTGTGCGTCGTATTATTAAAATCCATTTTCCTATTGATGGATATTTGGATTAGTCCTGCTTTTTCACTTGCACAAGCTGTGTTGCAGCAAACACCTTTACAGCTCACTTTGCAAGTCTTTCTCTAGGGAAGCTATCTGGAATGAGATAGATACGATCAGATACGATCGTGAAGTACGTATATTTTTAGCCTCAACCAGTTCTGGACGATGATCAGCTACGTGGCTATGCCAGTTTAAATGTCAACCACAGAAGGTGAGAGGAGTCTCTTCCTTAGTTTCTTGTCAAACTTGTCAGCACTTGAAAAATTTTGGATAATCTTGTGTGTGAAAAAAGAAAAGGTATATAATTTGTGGGTCTGATGCACTAATTACCAGTGGGACTGAGTATGTTTATTGTGTGTTTATTGGCCATTTATATTTCCTTTTCTGATAATTGCCTCGTAATATAAATTGCCCATTTTCCTGCTAGCTTGTGTGACTTTTTCTTATTGGTAGAGAATTCTTTGTTTTCTATGTTGCAAATATTTTATCCCCTTTTTGCTTATGTTTTGATTCTGTTTATGGTGTCTTTTGATAAACAGAAGTGTTAAGACTTGATACAGCTAAATTGTCATTCTTTTCATCATTTTTGCTTTTTTAGCATCTTGTTTAGGGAGAACTTTTGCTACCCTCAATGTCACAGAGATATTCTTTAGTATTTTCTTTCAGCACTTTTATAGATATATATTTTTTATTGTATTTAAAAAATTTTAATGTCTATTTTTGAGAGAGAGAGAGAGAGAGAATGGGGGAGGGGCAGAGAGACAGGGAGACACAGAATCTGAAGCAGGCTCCAGGCTCTGAGCTGTCAGTACAGAGCCTGACCTGGGGCTCGAACTCACCCACTGTGAGATCGTGACCTGCGCTGAAGTCAGACACTTAACCAACTGAGCTACCCAGGCACCCCTATAGATATATATTTATATTTCTGTGTTCAATCCATGTAGAATCTTCATGTGAACAAATTTTATTTTGTTTCAAAGGGAAGTCTGTTATTCCCAGTATCAGTTATTCACCAATCCGCTCGTTCTTCATAGATTTAAAGTGTCACTTTTGTGAAATACTAAATTCGTATCTATATATGAATTAACTTTAGTTTTTAAGTGTTGTCAAGTAATCTATTCCTACACTGCTGCCATGTAATTATTATAATTTTTAGTCTGACCTGGCACTGGGAGGGCTGGTCCCAGTTCTGTTCTTTTATAAAATTACCTTGGCCATCCTGGCCCATTAGCTCTTCCAAATGAATTCTAGAATCAGTTTGAATGTTCTGTGAAGAAACTCATTGGGCTTTGGTGGAAGTCATATTGAGTGCATGGGTTTAATCAGGAGAAGTAATGACCATAAGTATGCCATCGGTGGGGGTGACAAGGATCGCTCTCTGATTTCTGCCGGAGTGCTCTCTGGAGTTCCAAACAGGATGAGCTGGGACCAACAAAGATTACGGTGATAGTGTTGAGTCATCTTCTCTGTTTAATCTTTTCCTTCTTAGCTGAGAGCTTTTCCCTGAGTTAAGTCTCCTTAGAACACAGCGCAGATAATATCCAAGGAGACTGTTAACTAAGGATGTCACACATCACTCAGGTGTAGTTTTAGTGAGCTATGTTATGTTATGTCCTCTGATGCATCACCTCTCTGCTCACACATTTCTTGAGGATCATATGAGACTTGGGAACCGAGGGTCCATTTCAAGATCTGACCCTGTGAGTGAGACCAGCTACCACAGAAGGGCCCCTTTCCAATGTGATGGCTCTCCCGCAAAAGCAGGTGTTCATCTCGTGACTATTGTTTAGCAATGCATGTGATGAAAAAAAGGCTACTGTCAGTGAAGTCGTTCTTGTATGTGATTTGATCATTCACAAAATAGGTGTATATGGATGAGACATGTTCCTTCAGCGATAGATGGTGCTTGTCGTCCACAAGGATTGGAGAACTGCTTATTCTGGAAGGTAGGGAGCTTCCCTTCCAGGGCATTCTGGAACTTTCTCAACTGGATTTCCTGGAAGACCAAGAGCCTATTTCATGTTATCCCATTTATCATCACATCCTTTCATACTTCTGCAGAGGTTTCTGGTTTTTTTTTTTTTTTTTTTAATGATTATTCTGGAGAGACAGAGCAAGACACACACACACACACACACACACACACACACACACACACACACAGGAGGGGCAGAGAGAGAGGGAGACACAGAATCTGAAGCAGGCTCCAGGCTCCAAGCTGTCAGCACAGAGCATGACACGGGGCTTGAACTCACAGACTGCAAGATCATGACCTGAGCTGAAGTTGGATGCTCAACTGACTGAGCCACCCAGACGCCCCTCTTGCAGAGTTTTCTAAACTAAAACCTATATTCCAAATTCTGCAAGGATTTAACTTGTAATATAGTTTGCCACTCACAGAATTGTGTATGCTTTTCTCTCCTATATCTAGGTTGTAGGTACCCAGTGTATTAAGAAAAACATACTAGCCTTTTAACAAAATGGACTAGCCATTCACAGGTAAAGCAACATCCATGTGTATACTAAAGTCTGACCTTGTAAAATAAGGATGATAATAGTCCCCAATTCTCAAGGTCATGGTGAAGAACAGGTAAATTCATGCTCAAGAAACCATTTGTAAAGTCTAAAGCTTTATACAAATGCCGTTTTGCTCCTGGGCCCTGTAGGAAGTTATAAACGAAACAACCATCTGGGTTCATGCCCTTGAGGCACTTGAAACCAGGCTGTTCCAGGTGGAACAATTAGGGAGAAATTGCAAGGTGACTGGAAACAAGCCCCTGCCAAGAATGGGCTGCTGCGTCCGGAACCAGCTCTGACCCCACGCAGATACAGCAGCCCGTTACTGGGTCCCCAGCAAAGGTAGGGCGCTTCTCCGTGACAGCAGCTTCCTGGGTCTTCCTCCTCCTCTTTGAAAAGCTCTTCCTCCCCTGGAGAACTTTCCAGGCTGAGCCTCCTGATTGCTCAGCTCCTTTGCCTCCGTGACTCTTCCTTCCTCCCACGTGGCAACATTCAGTCCATCGTGCCGGCGGGTGCTGGGATTTGTGCTCTGTGGACGTGATGCTGATGAAAACAGTGTCGGAAAGAACCTTTAGCAGGCTTTCTGTCCTTGGCCCCACGGTGGAGCCTGATGCTTTCATCACTCCGTTTGTTATGCTCGCATTTTGAAATGGTGAGCACAGGAACCCGCTGTTCTTTCATCTGAGAAAGTCTGGGGCTGCTGCGAGGTATTCAAGGGTAATTAATTTGTCAGGGTGGAGGAGCAGGCTCTCCGGAGATGAGCAGAAACCTCAGATTCACACCGCATCTAGCAGTTGATTAGTTCTACAAGTGGCCATGGATAGCAGAAAAATGGGGAGGGGGAGTGGTAGGGGAGATAGGCCTGCAAACGGATGAAGCTTTGCTGCTGTGCTTGATGCTTGATGTGTTCATGTGTTTTGCTTCTTTGAGGCTGGAAGTTTCCGCTTGTAGGTGACTCCCTTGTGGCTACTGCATCAGTCTCCTGAGTAAATGAGTGTGCCATGTGCCTCACGTGGTCCTTGTGTGGTCTCCTCTCCTCTCCTCTCCTCACCTCTCCTCTCTTCTCCTCACCTCTCCTCTCTTCTCCTCTCCTCTCCTCTCCTCTCCTCTCCTCTCCTCTCCTCTCCTCTTGTAGCCCCTCCCCTCCCCTATCTCTTCCTCTTGCCTTCCCCCCTCACCTCCTTCCCTCCCCTTTCTTTTCCCTTCCTTCTTCCTTCCTCTCTTTTTTCCTTCCTTCTTTCAGAGAAATCCATGCTTTAAACTGGCTCTAAATTAAAGATACCATGAACAAATTTTCCAAACTTGGCGTTGCAAGACATGGTCTGATGACAAGAAAGAGTATTTGAAATCAGCTGGAAAACCCAGGTCATTCTGTGGCCACTGTACTTACAGATGAGAGAAAGTTCTGCAGGTAGATCAGTTATCCCTCCAGGAGTTTGGGTGATTGACAGTCTGGAAGTATCAAGAGCGTGGTGTTTGTGAACCTTGTGAGTACAGCTGCCTGGTGACACTTTCGTAACAAAGCCAACACGTGATAGACGCGGAGTGCATTCTATGTACTTTGCAAGTCACAGTTGATTTGAATAATAAGCAACAGAGTGATTACATTTTATAAAGTTTCTAATGACTTGTTTCAAAAGCAGTTTTTCAAATCTGGAGATGCAAGGAAAATGCAGTCTCTCCATGACTTTGCTTCAGTACACCTTGTCTGATGAAATCAACGTGCCTGAGAAGTTGTATGAAGCTAATATTTGCAAATCAAATTACATTTTATGTGCATTAGGAATATTATTCTGTGAATGATACCCCAGAAGAATCCTTTTCTTTGGGGATGCAAATGAAAACATAAGTTTGGTAAATTCTGATTTTTGTTGTCTTACTTTTGGTTTTCTTGGTTTTTCAGTTCAGCTCGCTTTAAATGAGAATTTGTGTGCTTCATATTGCACGCTCAGGTCGTGTAATCTTACGGAATTCTTTCAGAACCACCTTCATGACGCACATAAGAGCCGTGCGCCTCGTGACTAGCTCAGGACTCACAAAGTTAGCAGGCGGTGCAATCAAGACCCCAGGACCCGCACATTGCTATGTCGCCTGGCCACCAGTTACAGGGTCTGAGATCAATGCCTTTTATCTTAAGTCGGAGCAGTCTGAGACTTTTAGGAGGGTGTCATTTTAGGAGGGTGTCAAGTTTCTAAAGTTCTTGGCGTTTTGTTCAACTTCGCTGTGAAATGGGGCTAATCACACCTGATGCAAGAATATGTATAAGGACTGGAGGAAATCAAGTACCAGCCGTGTAAAAGGCAGTCCTTAAATGTTAGCTATTACTATTGTCATCAGAAGTAGCTATGGCATTTATTTCGATGCTTGCCCATCAGTCTTCACTGTGGAACCCACAGGAATGGGGACACATCCTGTTCACCCAGGGACCTTTCTGCGGGACAAGTAGAATGTGCTGCCGTTGGTTTAATTATGCTGTGTCCTAGAATCATAGAAGATATAATAGTTTTTCAAATTCGTTAAAAACTCCTTAGATTTCCCAGGCACCTTCCTTCCATCCCCAGAACCAAGGAGATGCCTTTCATCATGTTTAACAGGCTCAAAGGAAAAGGCTTATTAACATGTGGTCTGTACCTGTGTTTAGGTTCTGACTCTGCTACCCTGCAGGTGGGTGTGACCTTACCTCTTCCAGCTTAGACTTTTCTCATCGTCAGCTCTATCCGTGGAAATGTTGTACTCTCTCTCAACTCAGTTTCAGATCACATTTTGTACATATAGTCTAGATTACACTAGATTCCTAATTATTTTTCCAATTTGTTATTTAGGGCACTGATAAATGTCTGTCTCTTCTGAAAACAAGAGTATTTTTGGGGCTGCCTGGATGGCTCAGTAGGTTAAGCGTCTGACTCTTGATTTCTGCTCATGGTTCATGAGGTCGAGCCCACATTGGGCTCTGCACTGACAGTTCAGAGCCTGCTTGGGATTCTCTCTCTCCCTGTCCCTGTGTCCCTCCCTGCTCTCTCTCTCTCAAAATAAACTTAAAAAGAAGTATTTTTTGTAACCTGTATTCTGGTATTCCAGATAGTAAAGTCTTTGTTTTATAATAATTTTTTTTTTTTTATTTTAGAGAGAGAGTGTGTGTGAGTGGGGAGAGGGGCAGAGGGAGAGAGAGAATCTTAGGCAGGCTCTATGCTCAGTGCAGACCCAGCGTAGGACTTGATCCCACGACCCTGGGATCATGACCTGAACCGAAATCAAGAGCCAGACGCTCAACCGACTGAGCCACGCAGGCACCTCGATAGTGAGTCTTGGGGTAACAGGAAATATGCTTTGATCAGAAACCTTTTATACCCGCTTTCCAGGCTGGGGCAGGAGGAGAGACCCATGTGGATTTGAGCACTGAAGGAGGAGCTAGCTTGCTCAGCCCCTTACTCGAAGTCCCTGGAGCTGGAGCCTGTTTTGGAATCTTGTTTGTATGTATAACCATGCCTAGTCCGGTGCCTAATACGGTGCCTGTTCCAGAGTACACGCCCGATAAATACTGCCCGAGGGGAGCAGATCAGCTGTCCCAAACAAGGAAATGGGAGGTACTGGATTTAAGTAGCTGTCGATGTCACTGGCCTCCATCGCCCAAACCTCGATAGCGGGCATTGCTCCTTAAGCCGGAGTGCCCTCTGTGCCCCTGCCTTCCTTCTTTATGAATTCCCCTCTGCTCCAGGGTCACCTGCTCTCTGAAGCTTCCACTGGTTTTCCCAGGTGGAGTTAGTCCTATCTTGCTCTTATGTTTCCTTTTCCAAAGCATTGAGCCAGGCGTCCCCTGTGGCTGTAGCAAGCAGGCATCATGCACTCTGAGCTACAGAACCGGTTTGGCTTTGGACACACCTGGTCCCAAGTCCTAACTTCCTGAATTATCAGCTGTGGATTCACAAGTCGCTTCTCTGAGTCTCGGATTCTTCATGAGTGTCGTGAGGGTAAGAACGCTGAACTCATACGATTAACGGAAGGATTTGAACACCATCCCTGTTTTCGTGTACTTTCATCACACCAACAGCTTCACAATCAGTTTAGTTTCTCTTTATTTCTGTAGCACCTGCTTCAGTGCCTGGCATTTAAGGGATTCTCAGTAATTTGTTTTTGTGTGTGGAAATATATAAATGGATGGATGTGGTGCCAATAATTGTTCTGTAATAATTACATAGTGCTCACCATATGTCTGGGATACTTCTAAATGCTTTGCATATATTAGCTTGTTAGCCACATAGCAGTAGCAGTGATGGGTGTCACAAAGTGGAATATTTTCTCTTCCCTGAATGCAGACAGAGCTAAAATGGTAGGAGTGTGTGTGTGTGTGTGTGTGTGTGTGTGTGTGTGTGTGTGTGGTGTGTAAGGGAGAATGAGAGAGTGAAAGAGGGAGAAAGGGAAGGATTGGGACTTATTATTTCAGAGGTCAGTTCTCAACGCACATTGCTAAGTAAGGAAAATTTCTTTCTGGAGCCTTTTTAGGACTGTGTTTCATTTGCCTCTAGTATTTTCTTTTTTCTTTTTCTTTTTTAATGTGAAATTTATTGTCAAATTGGTTTCCATATACCACCCAGCGCTCATCCTCTACTATTTTCTAACCCTGCTCCCTGAGGTTAGCCATGCTCGCTTTCTCTGAGTACCCATGGTATAGATACTGTATCAGCACGGTGTTTAGTGACTGGTGGCTCAACTTCATAAACAGAGTAAAGCCACAGGAATCGTGGCTGACAGTGGCATAGTTCATAGATGTCCCTTCCTGACTGTGTGCACATTCATACAAGTTACCAGTGCTTCAGTCTGAAACAAGGAATCATTTTCGAGTATTTTCCAGAGAGATTCTCGGTATCTCTAATAGCGAAGGGAACTGAAGAGATCTCAAGTGAGAATGAAAGTGGGATGGGAAAGTATGTGTTCACTTGGTATTGATCCTGAAGCTTAATGAAGGAGGTCCAGGAAAGAAGACTGAAAACAGGAGTGGAGGAAAGCGTTGGGCCTCAGGTGTAAACCCTGAAGTGGAAGCTAGACTTCTGTTTCTAGGGCTGAGCCCTGGATTGCTGTTAGCCACGGTAATTACAGAGAGGCTTTTTAATGCCTCTGAAGAGCAGTGGAAGATTTGTGAATGTTGCTACTCATCCTGCAACTCTGAAAAAGTTCTGTTGAATTCTTATTTGAGTTTACTCTGGATTGAACAGGAATGGTATGCAGTGACTCTGAGGTGAGAGTTCTCATAATCAGCATTTTCCCCCCACAGTGACAATGCAATGTATATTATATGAACTGAGAGCCAGTTGGACCGGAAAACTATGCCACGATCATAAAACCTGCCCAATTGTGTGATGCCTCTTGCTTTCAGAGCACAATCCGTGAAAGAATATTTGTCTTAGGAATGATAAAATAGGGTGTTTATGCTGTTCTTTTTCTTTCTTTTTCCTTGCATCATCTCATACACCACCCCTATTTCTCCTGTCTTCAGGGACCCTAATATGAACCAAACAGTTTTATTTTTTTTTAATTTTTTTAATGTTTTTATTTTTGAGACACAGACAGAGCATGAGCAGGGAAGCAGCAGAGAGAGAGGGAGACACAGAATCTGAAGCAGGCTCCAGGCTCTGAGCTGTCAGCACAGAGCCCGACGCGGGGCTTGAACTCATGGAGTGTGAGATCATGACCTGAGCTGAAGTCGGATGCTTAACCGACTGAGCCACCCAGGCGCCCTGAACCAAACAGTTTTATAATGTGAAGTTGAATGCCCATTCTTTTTCTAAAACACCGACAGATTCAACAATTTTGGAGCGTGTGTGTGTTATACTGCCTGTGAGTCCTCCTTCAAGTTTTCTGAAGGTTATTAGCATTCAATCACAGAAATATTCAACTCAGCTCTCCAGGGTGAAAACCTGTGTGCGTGTTTTGGATGATGCGTACTCTCTGTTTGGTCACAGATTGGTGGAATGTTTTGGAAAATTTACGGCAATCCGCTGGTTGAATGCATTTTACGGACATGGAGGTCTGATTGAGTGCGTTGTGTGGATGCTGAGGTCTGGTTGGGCAGCCCCAGCACAGGACCCTAGGTACTCACATACCCTGGCCAAGGAATTGTCATGGAAAACCATGTCAGTGTTTCAGGGCTGTCATGTTTCAGAGCTCTAAAACAAGCTCTCACAGTTCAGGAGACCTGGAATCTGAAGTCACGTTAGCAGCAGTGTTGGTGTCTCCGGAGGCTGGGAGGGAGGAACCTGCCCGTGGCTCTGTCCTGGCTTCTGCCAGTTGTAATGAATCCTGGGTGTGTGTTGCATTTCGGATGTGTCACTACAATCTCTGTCTCTCTGTTCATGTTGCCTTCTGTTCTCCTGTGTATCCTGGATCTCCTCCTCCCTCTCATGAAGACACCAGTCATTGGGTTTGGGGCCCATTTTAACCTAGGATGACCTCATCACAACCGGTGGTGTCTGCGAAGATCCTATTTCCAAGTAAGGTTGCATCCTGAGGTTCTGGGTGGACATGAATTTTGGGGAGACACTATTCAACCCTGTAGAGTGCAAAATTATGAGAGGAAGGAGGACGAGACGGCCACCCACAGCTAGACCGGCTCTCTTGAACCTGGAGAATAAGACCTACTTTAACATGTGTTGATCTAGGTACACATAACAATGGATATTTTTACAGTACTTTGCATGTTACCAATGTGTTTTGCACACCTTTAATTACTCAATGATTGAATATCAAAAGGGATAATGGTGAGGGGTGAATGAGAGGCAAGGAAGCCCTCTGGCACCGTAGGCCAATGCTTGGAGGTTTGAACAACCAGCTGCCTATGGCAGTGGCTGACGTCTCCATGCTGACTGGCCCTCTTCCCTGCTTTCCCTTCCTGCTCTTGGAATCCCACTTGATAAATTTCTTATACATGGGTCTGTCTCAGGCTCTGCTTTCTGGGGAACTGAGGCTAAGGCAGGGCTCTTGGAAGCAATTGCTTCCTGGCTTTACCTGACAAACATGTGCACTTCGTAAACGTGTGTCGCTTGAAAATTTTTGGCCTGACGCTGGTTGACTGAGGTGGTTCAGGTGAGGCCAAGCTAGTGAATTACGGACCCAAAGTGACCCATTTAGCTTCATTTTATGCTATGAGTAGACTCCATTTTACTCTATGACTTGCACACTGTCATCCTGAGGGTACGCACCTTCTCCATAAAGGAGATGAGGGAAAGCCTCATCTCACTTGCATTCACTCAAGACTTGAGAGGGCTTCTGTTTCCATCCCTCCCTGCTCCGCGGGATGGCTTTTCCCCCACTCATCACTGGGAATGTATTCTTAACTTACTCCCTTCCTCATCCTAGACCTCCAGTATCACTCGTTTCTTGAGTTTGCAAGTCCTAAATGCCTTTTAAAATGGTCTTCTCTTCCCTCTCCTATGCCTACATGCCCAGCCTTTCCTCCCTGGACTGTCAAAACCACATCCTGCTTGGCTTCACCATCTCCGTTCCCTTCCTTCCTACTACATTCTCTGTACCTACTGTGATGTTTCAAAATGAACAGCTCTTTGTACACTTCCTTATCTTGAAAACATACCTGGGGGCGCCTGGATGGCTCAGTCGGCTGAGCGTCCAACTTCGGTTCAGGTCATGATCTCGCAGTTTGTGGCTTCGAGCCCTGCTTTGGGCTCTGTGCTGACAGCTCGGAGCCTGGAGCCTGGAGCCTGCTTCTGATTCTGTGTCTCCTTCTCTCTATCCCTCCCCCACTCATGCTCTCTCTCTGTCTCTCAAAAATAAATAAATGTAAAAAAAAAAAAAAAAAAAAACAACCTGAAAACAAAAAACAAAATTGAAAAACACAAAACTCACGATTGGCTCCCATTAACTACAGGATTAAATCCAAACGCCTAGGTTTCTTTTATCATATTCCTCATGTCACGTTTGCCTCAATATCGCTTGCCTATGTCTCCAACGTCACACCCCCAACTCTACGTCACACACAATAAACCTCAGTTTGCTCACACGTGCCAAGTTGTCATGCCCAGAATTCATGATCCCCAAAGCCCACCAGGGAGCCCAGTCCGATGCAAAAGCAAAGAGCCTTTATTCCAGCTAGCTAGAGCTCAATCCCCTACCTGCACCGACGCAGCGGTGAGATGCCGGGGAGAGAGAGCGAGTTTCAAAAGCACAAAGGTTTTATTGGGGTCTAAGGGCAGTTGGTGAGGTAATGGCTGTGGCCTCAGCCGATTGGGTGGGCAAGGGTCGGAGTCCTGTTAACGCAGGTCGCTGGGCATGTTTTGATCGGGAAATTTGAACGGGTGAGCCGGAGGTTACTCAAGGGGAGGAGGTGTGGCCTGAGGTTTCTGCGATTTTCCCGGAAAGGGGGCATGTCGGGGACACAGTCACTCAAGGTGGAGGACGCAGAACAAGATGGAGTCGGCTGGCGTAGGTCCGCCCTTTCAAAGTCTTCTATTTTCCTTTCTTTCTGCCCAGAATGCCTTTCCTTTTCTTTCTCCTACTTTTGAGATGTGACATAGATAGCATTGCAGATTTAATTTCTCTGCCTCATGTGTTTGCACAATGTTTTTTTTTTTTTTTTGGTTGTTGTTAAACTTACATTGAAAATCTTTACCTTCTCTGTTAGTCTTCCATGTTAGAATTTCATATTAGAGCTTCTGACGGGTAGGAGCTGTTTCAGTCATCATTACGTCCCCATCAGCAGGTGTATCGTTTAGATACTGAGAAAAAATTTTTTTTCCAGAAGACTGGAGGGTGAGGAATTTATCATCCCACCCAGAAAAAAATGTTGGTGAATCACTAGCATGGCTTTGCACCCCATGTGAAGGAAAATCTAGGTTTGGAATCTCAGGTTGTATTTTCTTCAGTGTTCATGACTGCTGGTATACAAGACAGTTTAGAAGGAAATCTTGGATTAAATCACCCACATTTTGTTTGGTGAGAATCTGCTGAACTTCAGGCTAGATCCAGAAGAGAGATGATGTTTTACTAGTTAACTAGAGTAATATTTTACATCTCTTGTTTCTGGCTCCTAGATAGCCAGTGCCCTGTTGAATGATTGAATATGTGGCTAAGCACCAAACATTTCCTGTGTAGCTGGGAGGTTGCAGTTCACAATTATCTAGTCTGGACACCACTGAGAAGTGATAATTAGGTGCTAAATGTTAATTGGATTACAGCAGGGATCGCTCCCCCCGGCCACTTAACACCTCACTGGGGGTCGGACCTTAAGTCTTCTTTTCAACTTACTCTTCCTGTGCAGCTGCCTCTTTCTGACCTTTCTTCGACAGTCTATATTTTATCTTTCTGTCCAATTTTGGGACAGCTACATCTGTTCACCTATTTTATATCAATATCCTTAGCACAAAAGTAGAGATCTGTGGTTCCTTAAAGCGGGTAGGAGGAGCCAAGAGCCTTGGGGTGTCTCTAAATTTTTCCCAGAAAGAGAATTCACTGTAATCACAATGGCAACCATATGTTGCTGACTTCCTGTGTGCGAGATAAACCCTAAATTCTGTACAAGGCTTATTTGTTTTATGAAGCGATATGTGTTATTGCCATTCCCATGGCACAGATATGGAAACTAGAGTGATAGGCTGAGGTCCAACTGGTTGGATGGACTCAGAGCCCTTGTTCTTAAGTACTGTGCTGCGACTTATTTTATCCCAGGCACATCTGTGTTCTCATTTGGTACCAAGTGTGTAAAGAGAACCACCACCATTCCATTGTTCCTGTTTGGTGCTTCAGGAGTGAAGGGTGTATGTATTCACCCCCCGGGGGGCACATATCAGTGTATGATGAGTCTGAGAAGGACTATTTCTGTGAAGCCGCCTGGGGAAGTTTCCCAGGCTGAAATGCAGGTTGTAGCAAAGAGCTACAGACCAATGGGATTAAGTTCATTGGAATGTGAGCTGATTTAGAGAAGATGAGACAGTCACAGAGAGGTTTGAGGGTATCAGTTCAAAAACCGTATTTTTTAAAAAAATTTTTTTTAATGTTTATTTATTTTTGATTCAGAGAGAGACAGAGCATGAATGGGGGAGGGGCAGAGAGAGAGGGAGACACAGAATGTGAAGCAGGCTCCAGGCTCCGAGCTGTCAGCACAGAGCCCGACACGGGGCTCGAACTCATGGGCTGTGAGATCATGACCTGAGCTGAAGTCGGACGCTCAACCGACAGAGCCACCCAGGCGCCCCTCAAAAACCGTATTTATTCATCAGTGTCTCAGATCACTTTAAACATTATTAAAGGCAAAGGGATATGTGATTTTATTTCTATATTCATTATATACAAAAAAAATTGCAAGACATTATTCATACGGTGGCTGCAGATTTTTTTTCTTGTGGTGTTTTATTTTTTATTCTATTATAGTCGTAGTATATGGTAAATAATAAATTTACTTTCATTTTGGCTTTTGATTGTAGATTTTTTGGGAGAAAAGCTCTACATGACTCAAAGCATTTTTATTCTTTTATAGTAGCAAATCTACCAGTTCCAGTAGTAATTTTTGGTTTCCAACTTATATTTTGTTCTGAAATTTGTCAATGTTTATTGTGTCAAAGAAATAGAATTTTATTATCATACCTTTTTTTCTAAACCGTAGGGGAGGAAAAATTTCACTCTACTCTTTCAAGTTCTTTTGGCTAATCTAGTCTTTCAAGTTCTTTTGGCTGGTCTGTTAATTAAATTGACATCCAAGACAGATCAACAGGAGAAAAACTAATTTAATTTCCTACATATGGGATCCCCAAAGATGTGGAACTCAGGGCAAGTTGGCTTATATGCCATCCTAAACTAAGGAACAGATAGGGGTGTGGGGCTTCAAAGGGAAGGAAGACAATTCACAGGAAGATAGGAAAAGCAAATGTTTGGTAAACAAATGTTTGCCATGCCAGTGGCAGAGAAGAGGACACAGAGAGTATTTTGAACATATAGGCCCTTCCAAGCTCCCTACAGGTTACCACACCTGGCCCAGACCCTCTGTGGTTGTCTCTGATGATAGCTGTCTTTCTGGGTCAGTCCCTCTATCTAAATTCTTAGAGGTAGTTGAGAGTGAAGTTAAAATCTCTTCCTGGCTTTTATGGCCATTGATTGTCTTTAGCTTAAAATTATCCACATGCCAAAGTGGCACATGCCCTTCAGAACCAAATTCACTGTGAACATGCATGTTGATTAAGTTGTTTGGTTGGCTGCATATTTTTTCTAAACATTGCTAAACAGTTGTACTTTCAGAAAGGTAATTTCAGCCCTCACTGGCGTACTTGCCATTGAAGACACTTTCTCTAGTACAATTTGTTATTCTGAGGTTTTCTCTAGGTGGTTGTTTTCACACTTCTTTTTCAGCATGTATGTTCTTAGTGTTATCTATATATCTGGCTTGATCTTGGGACTCACTCACTTAGCATTTTAATCTGAATCTCACTTAATCCTTGTCACTCAGCTGATACGGACTATACATTTACAATGCTAGTTTAATCACTCTGGAAACATTTGGTCATGAATAAGAGAACGCTGCCGCTGTTCCAGCTTGCAGACCCTTCTTTACAGAGTCGTTCCAGGGGCCACTGTACATTCACAGTAACCTTGATTCCTTGCTTAGGACAGAGACAAATATCAAATCGGTTGGGCTTTTATTTTAAGGTGGTACATCTCCAAAGCTCAAAGATTTTATTAAAATGCTTTTATTTGCTGAGCCTCACCAGCCAGCCCCAGGAAACTTTTGGGGTCTTTGAGGGTCATTTTATCTTTCTTTCTTTTCCTCATCCTTCAAAAAGAAGCAATTGGCACTTGCCGAGTGTTTGAGAAACAAAATGGCAGGCATGGAAGAACATACAAGTTACATCAGATTTTTTTTTCTGTGATACAAATTTATTTGTTGTTGAGACCATTACAAATGAACCCTGCAAATGTGGTATTTTCTGTGGTTCCATGGTGACCAGTTGGACTAAATAAATTAAACCATAGCCTGTGGGCTTCTGCCAATCCTTCCTATCTTTGTGTGGGAGTCTTCCTCTTCATTATCAGAAACATTGTTGCCTTGCACCTTGCTCCTTTTCCCCAGCTTAGTCTCTAAGTATAGCAAAGGATGCCTTAATAATCTGTTCATGATCTTCTGTGCCCATCACGATAGGCTACATCATGGGAAAAAATAACCCTACAATCTCAGTGGCTTCAATCCACAGTTTATCTTGCTCATAGAACGTGTTTATTGCAGGTTGTCTGGGGGCTCTGTCTCTCTCAGGGACTCACCCAGGGAAGCTCCATCTTAACTACCAAGGTAGGGGAAAGGGCATGTGGCAAATGGGGTACTGGCCTGGGTACTTTGTGACATCATCATTGTTGCTCACACGTTTTCAACAGAAAGTTTCAGTCCGTCCTACTTATGTCTGGAAGGAAAACCCAAAATTCTTGATCGGCAGTATTAATGACTACTACCGTATCCCTGGGGTACACAATCCCTGTGGAGGTTGCAGTCGGTTTGCTGTGACCCACCCTCACATACTTCCCAAGTTGTGCTCAAGACATATACCCATGGATGGTTACACAATTTATGAGGGCCAGTGTAAAATGAAAATATGTGTCTCCTTATTCAGAAGTCATTGAGTTCTAAGAGAGTAACATCCGAGGCCCTTCTAAGTGTGAAGCAACTTACTTGCCTTTGTGCAACTGTGTAGGTCACACGTTCACAAAGCCCGACCTGCATACATCCCAGAAAGGGATGCGGGAAGACAAGTCCTCTAGGAGAAACAGCAGAGGATGCTAAATTAAAAGTGTGTGCTTGCCCAGGAAGACCACATACACTACAGCAGATTGTCTGCCTGTCTCACAGGAGGTGCTGTCAGGATGAGTAAGACAATGTAGGGGTGAGGATTTTTCCTTCGCAAGTCCCTATGGGGAGGTGACCTCTAAATTCAAGGCATAATCATCCCCTAACAGTGATTTAATAACACTAATTACACTCCTGTAACTGACTGTCTCACTCTTATAATTTCCACAAAGAAGAAAAGTCGGGACCACCCTTCCCTACCCTGACTTTCTCTGGGGGAGGGAATATGGTAGCCTGCCAATAAGTGTTATAAGTGATTTCCTTCTGCCCGTGTCCATTTCAGCAGAGCTAAGCCAGAAGAACAGGTTTATTCAGGGGGTGGGCAAGAAGCCTGTTAACTGGAACTTCTTGTTGAGATCAGCCCCAGCCAATTACATCCCCGCTAGAACAAAGAACCCTGGGGAGTCTGCCTGATGTGGGTTGATCTGTGAGATTCAGAGATTTTATTTTGATTGTTTTAAAATATAAGAAGGAAAATTGGCCATTTAATCTCTTGGATTAAAGTCTTTCTTTATGGAGTCATCTACTTGTGTAAAGGGTGTGAGGAGCAACTACTTTGTTTGTATAGTTCTACTGTGTGATGGACTACAGTAGGTGTTGTTGGTGCCCTGTCCAAATCACCCAGGTGCCCTGGGGATTGGCTGCCCAAGGCTCATCACCTGCCCCTCTGCCCCTCTTGTGGAACTGCCCTTGGCTGCCATTCACCCTGGAAGTAGCTGAGGGCCAATGGCTCACTGATAGGAGGGTACAGACAACCAGACCCCTTGCCACAAGGCAAGGACAACTTTGTGGTGTGATTTATATTCTAGAATCCTCTGTGGACCAGGTTTGAGGTTGCCATTTGTCTGAGACCACATCCTTGCTCAATTATTTTCCTTTCTCTAGCCTGATTCTGTCTGTCTGTCTGTCTGTCTCTCTCTCTCTCTCTCTCTCTGTCTCTCTCTCTCTCTCCCTTTCAGGATTTTCCTGAAGAACACCCCCTCAATAAATCATGTTCACCAAATTCTTGTCTCAGGCTCTGCTTTTAGGGAACCCTAGATAAAATAAGAACTATGTCTATCTTTTTGAGGGAGATTCATCCTGAAGAGACAGTTGCCACTGCCTCAAAATTTGAATGTAAGGACTGGAGCTGTGGGTGCATTCTTTTCCCAGAAGCAAGGGTCTGGTTTTAGTGATATTAGAGAAATTTCCTCCTCTTGCCTTTTCCCGGTCTGTCGGTGGCTAAACAAGCAGATGAAGGTTGAGGATCTGTGTTAACACTGATGAGGGCTGCCCCTCAATGGCAACCATGCTACTAGCAGTGCTCCTTCAGGGCCAGTCTCAGGGGAGCCATCGTATCACCTGCTGCTTCCCTTGTCCCTACTCTGTGGCTCCCAGTTAACCACCGATGGCGTGACAATAATCCTAGCTAGGCTGCATGTTGCTGAATGCTTTCTACAGGTCAACACCTTGAATCACAAAAACCTCTCCATAGAGCAGGTCCAAGGTGATAGAGCTAATAGGGGACAGAGCCTCTTAGCAGTTTGGCTCCAGGTTCCATCTCCTTACCGTTTTGTGCTACCACCTCACACGTAGGAACAGAGAATGATTCTCTCCCACTTCATAGGGTTGTAAGATAAAGTGAGATAATGTGAATGAAACACTGAGTGTAATGCCTAGCACAGAGTAAGGGCGCCATAAGTAATAATAACAATTGTGGCACAGTTTGCAGAGTTACCAACATTTGTGAGCTGCAATCAGCATCATCTTAGTGACCCCCCCCCCCTTTAAAATACAAATATTCCTTGTCTGGAGTCCTGTTCCTTACTTCACTGACCTCTGTTCCTTCCGATCCTGGGGGACACAGGGCAGAGGTGGTTGTGGTTTCGTTTATCATCCTCAACAAGGTGATGGGGACGAGCACAGAGTGTCACCATGCTCCAGGTGTGTGTGTGGTTCTGGCAGCACCTGCTTGGACTCAGTGCCTGTTATGGTCGTGGAGTAACATAAGGAAGGATGGAGGCCAGTCTGGCTAGAATTGACTTGGATATCTTTATTCTTTTCAGGCAGAAAAAAAGAGCCACACAGGAAGCCACCAACCTTAAAACTGAGTTAGCAGGTTGAAAAAACATGGCAAGACAGGGTCGTCTGCATTGGTAGTGTCTTTGGCTTTCACGATGAACCACCTGCATCCATCATCGGGTGAGTCAGCCGTGCCCTGCCGTGCACTGAGCATCTATATTTTGGTTGAGTGTAGAGACTGCATGACACCTGTCCTAGGAGATAGCAAATTTGCCATTAATACCACTTACAGTGACAGTTCATTGAATGTCAGCTGAATGGATTAGCAGCTAGACAGAGCTTTTAACTGACCCTGAAAGTCATGGAGAAGTGGGAGAAATCTACTTTCCGGGAAGTGGGTAACAATGAAGTCATACTGATGAATGAGAGCCAAGGTGTTCATGAGGACACAGAAGTACTCGTTGTTGGCTTAATTGTTCACGGATGCAAATTAGCTCAAGAGAAATAGCTGGATAGTGGGCTAATTTTAAAGTATTATGCTGCCTCAAGTTTACATTCTCTTCTGGAATATATGCATTTTATAATAGGCTGGGAGTGAGGAATGGGTGTCAAGGTAGTAGGGTGGTGATGGGGACAAACAGGTGAAGTCATATGTAGTACTTTATGGGATTTGGATCTTAACTGTGAATTCATTAAAAGATAGGTCAATAAAGACATTAAGATAAAGTGTTCAGGACCCACAGACACTAGTTTAACATCTTTCTTTTTTGTTGTCACAATCAGAAGACCTAATTTTTTAAAGTTATTTATTTATTTTGAGAGAGAGAGAGAGAGAGAGAGAGAGCACGTGCACACACAAGTGGGGGAGGGGCAGAGAGAAGGAGAGACAGACTCTCAAGCAGGTTCCATGCCATCAGTGCAGAACCTGATGTGGGGCTCAAACTCACGAATGTGGGATCACGACCCCAGCTGAGATCAAGAGTCGGACACTTAACAGACTGCACCACCCAGGTGCTCCTGGAAGACCTAGGTTTTTTTTTTTTTTTAATTTTTTTTTTCAACGTTTTTTATTTATTTTTGGGACAGAGAGAGACAGAGCACGAACGGGGGAGGGGCAGAGAGAGAGGGAGACACAGAATCGGAAACAGGCTCCAGGCTCCGAGCCATCAGCCCAGAGCCTGACGCGGGGCTCGAACTCACGGACCGCGAGATCGTGACCTGGCTGAAGTCGGACACTTAACCGACTGCGCCACCCAGGCGCCCCTGGAAGACCTAGGTTTTGATCACAGGACAAGCAAGACAGTGCAGCTAGAGCAATTGAAAGTGATCATGGGAGTTAAGGAAAAAGTCAAATCTGATGTTTGTGCAATTTGCTGATGGGATTCATGTTCATCGTTCACTCTTGGAGAGGAGACTGTTAGGTAGAAAGATTAAAAAGACATCACACGTGGATTGGGCCAATGACTGAAAATTTTTTAGGCCATTAGATTTTGTTTTTATTGGTTTGTTGGCTTTGTCTAGCTGCATATGTCGGAGCCAATCATGGCTGGTTTGCTTCGACTCTGGAAATATTCTTTTGTGGGTGGTTTGAAAGAATTAGTTTGTCTGTTATTAAGGTGCCCTATACAAGGGTAAGTCATAGAACAGACACTGTTCACTTTGTGCAAGTTGGAACATTGGTGGAGAGGGCATTATCAAGTAGCAGCTAAGTGCACAGCCTTTGTAATAAAACTGGTTAAAATATAGTTGGAATTCAGCCTCTACTATGTGGCCTTGGAAATGTTATTCAGTCCCTTGAAGTTTTACTTTCTTAGTCTATAAAATGCAGATTATACTTCAGGGTTTTGTTAACGGATTAATTTTGAGAACATGAAAATTCTCTGGTGTGTATTTGCAATGTAGGTATTTATTGAACAGTAGCCATTGGGGTATGATGACGACCATGGTGTTAGCAAGAACTCTTGTGTCTTTTAATCACTGAGTCCATGTAAGGCATGTTTCCATCTTTTCCCTCTCTCTGAGTGGAAAATTCCAGTAAAGACAGGTGTTAGTGCCCATCATGTTCTTTACAACTTCACTGCAGTCTCGGGATCCCCTTTACTGTGATGGCTGAGCCCTCCTTGGTCTGAGGGAGAGGCCTCCGTAATGAATGACGATCTGCCTAGTTATACTGGGCTCTTTCCTTTCCAAAATGGCCCGAGTATTCAGAATATAATCGATTGATCTCTTACTGTGTGCCAGGCATGATGGTGAGCCTTGAACAATCCTTTTCTCAGCTGACCATATAAAACAGCTGGACACAGAACCATTTCATTGAAACCAGTAGGTGTGATCTGGGAAGGGGGTTGCCCAGAAGATTGTTGTTACCTACCCTTTCTGTTCTCTCTCACAACATCCTCCAGGCTTGGAACTCTTGGGCCTGATGGAGAGCTGCCAGGTGTCATGGTGGTCATTTGGAAAACAGGTCCAGTGAAAAGTAGTGGTGTAGCCTTTATTCACTTACTGTGATAGTGAAAGCAAGAGACCAAAAAGAAACAGTGTTAATTCCCCAATGTCCCAGTTTATGAGTCAGACAGATCAGCACACAGGGGAGCAGGGGATGGTCTCACTGCTAAGGGAGACTCAGATTAAAGCCTCCTGCCATTTGATGGACCGGGGGCCTAGGGGAATGGAGAGCACCCCCTTTCCCCAGCACACACAAGGAGGCTTCTGAAGGGAGGTGCCTAGGCTGGGAATGCAAATGTGTATGAGTATGGCTGGCGGGTAGGAGTGCGAGGCAGGCAGGGCCCCTGATACTCACTCCCTCTGGAGACTGCGGTGCACTGCCTTTGCTCCAAGCTAAATCTCAGGAGAGCAGTTTTCTCTTTCTTTTTTTTTAGATTTTTTTTAAACGTTTATGTTTTGAGAGAGACAGAGAGCAAGTGCGGTGGGGACAGAGAGAGAGGGAGACACAGAATTTGAAGCAGGCTCCAGGCTCTGAGCTGTTAGCACAGAGCCCGATGTGAGGCTTGGACTCATGAACCGTGAGATCATGACCTGAGCCAAAATCAGACGCCCAACTGACTGAGCCACCTGGGCGCCCCAGGAGAGAAGCTTTCTCAATGTGAGCACCCCCCCTCCCCCCACAAGGCAGAACCTGTGTTTGTTCTGGAAGGATCATGTGTAAGATTCTGACCTAGAGCAGGACTCCTCAGGACCCTTAAAATAGTTTGAAAACTACTGGAGTACTTGATGGAATATAGGGTTCCTTTATGAAGGAAAGATATAGCCATTTAGCTTTTGGGGAGATTGGAGTTTAATGTATTCTGTGCTAACAAATTGTGCCTAATTGGCTAAGTGAACTCACTTTAATATACCAGTTGATCATGCTTTTGAAGGCAGGCTCTTTATCTTGCTGATGGAAACCAAGTTGGTTTTCTACTTCCTAGGAAATATTTTTGCCCTTCATTGTCTCAACTTTTACGACTCTTCCATGAGATATACTAAATAAGAACTGTCAATATTAGCATAAAATGTTATAGCATGAAAATATGAAAGCTTTTGTAAATAAGATGCCAGTCATTGTTTATAGTTAATTTCATGCTTGCTCAGTAATTAGGAGTAGAGGATAAATCTTGCCAAATATAGATGCTTTGCCTCTCAAATCAGATTTGAAATAATGACTTATAATTATTCAGCATTTACATGGTATTTTTATATGAATGAGTAAAATGTATCCTAATCATTTTTATTAGTGAAAATCATGTACCGTTTGGGATTTCAGTGCATTTATGTTGGTTGTGGGTGGATTGCTCTGTCTATGTAAAAGAAAAGAAAACAACCTTAGGATAGAACATTCCATGTCCAATTTTTAGGTGCAAGGTTAGATTTAAGTTGAATATCTTGACTTGATAATTCATTTGCATACTACAATCAGTAGATTCAAATAAACCTTTGCTATTTGTGTGTTTCAGAAATACATTTGACATATCGTTAAAATGGGTTATCAATTTTGTTCCAGGACAACTGAACCAAAAATTGCATGTACAAATTTTTAGGTCTTTTGATTCAGTGGAAGTAAGTCTAAGTAGCTGTCGATCTAATTTTTTTGGTAGTGTGCCCTTTAGTCCCCACTCTTGTGTGTTTTTGAGGGATCTGATTCTGTACCTAGTTCCAGTGTGTTGTGCCCCCTCACCCTCCACACCAGGCAATTCTCTGACACCAGCTGAGTATCCTGCAATTCAACTCAAGTTTGGCACCGCCCACCTGGAGATGGTTTCAGGTCCCACAGGGTAAGGGCTCAGACTTACAAGACTCCCTTCCCCACTGCAGGCACCTATCATAAATGCAAGTTATTACCTATGCTTTTGACTCGCTGCTTATAGATTGGAGGTTACAGCAACCTTGCGTTCCATGAATTTGTTAGAGTGGATCACAGAACTTGGAGAAACACTTTACTTGTCAGATTACTAGTTTATTATAAAAGGATGTGACCCAGGAACAGCCAGGTAGAACATCCGCATAGGGCAAGGTGTAGGGAAAGGGCATGGAGCTTCCGCGACCATTCAGAGTGTACCAACTGTCCCCAAATCTCAACCAATGTGTTCACCAACCTGGAAGTGCTTCAGGCCCTGTCCTTTTTAATGGAAGCTTCCTTATATCACCACAATTGATTACATTGTCGACTGTTTGTGACTCAACTGGCAGCTCCTCTTCCGTCCTTGGAGGGTGAGGTGCACAGTTGAGACTCAAAGTTCTCACCTTCCAATCACATGGTTTTCCCTCCTAGCAACCAGCCAGCCCCTCTCCTTAGGTTACCCAAGGGCTTTCCAAGTGTCACGTCATCGACATAACAGAAGACACCTTTATTTATTTATTTATTTTTTTAAATTTTTTATTTTTAACGTTTATTTATTTTTGGGACAGAGAGAGACAGAGCATGAATGGGGGAGGGGCAGAGAGAGAGGGAGACACAGAATCGGAAGCAGGCTCCAGGCTCCGAGCCATCAGCCCAGAGCCTGACGCGGGGCTCGAACTCACGGACCGCGAGATCGTGACCTGAGCTGAAGTCGGACGCTTAACCGACTGAGCCACCCAGGCGCCCCCAGAAGACACCTTTAATGCTCTCATCACTTAGTGAATTCTAAGAGTCTGTGTGTGTGTGTGTGTGTGTGTGTGTGTATAGATATAGATATAGCTATAGAATAGGTATAAAGTTTATTTATTTTTGAGAGAGAGAGTGCAAGCGGGGAGGGTCAGAGAGAGAGAGAGGGAGACACAGAATCTGAAGCAGGCTCCAGGCTCTGAGCTGTCAGCCCAGAACCCGATGCGGGGCTTGAACTCACGAACCATGAGATCATGAACTAAGCTGAAGTTAGAAGCTTAACCAACTGAGCCACCCAGGTGCCCCTACGAATTCTAAGAGTTTTAAGAGATGTGTGCCAGAAATGTGGATGAAGACCAGATACGTATTTTTTATTATAGGTCACAACATCACAATGGGGATATTGTAAGTGATAATGCATATTAATGGTACCTCTCAAGAATTTCTTTCTAAAAAAGGGAACCAATATTAGAATTGTAGGCTTCTGTGGAATACTTGGAAACCACTGGCAAAGATTTGATTTCTCCTGGGTAATTATCTCACAGGCTGGAGCCATGGTCATGATAGGTCATGCCCACAAAATGGCCATTGATGAAGCACTTTCAGCTTAGAAGGAGATGATAGCTACTTTGCTGGTCCAGAAGCAGTTAAAATATTAGACAACCAGTAGTTTGATTTTCTGTTTCTGAAATAACTGGTTCTTTGATGTCCAGATTACTTGTCTCTTTTATAGGTACAGCCAAAGAGGAAGGTTGAGAGTTACCCCTTGGGTTCTGTCTTATTTATCTAGTTGGTTGGAGAACATGAGAAAGGGAACAGAAAGTACAGTGTAAGTTGGCTGAAGACACCAGCCCTCTGGAGGATACGATTAGCATTTGAGGTTAGAAACAAATAGAACTAAGTTCAGTTCCTGCCAAGTGTTACCTTATTCATATGGAAAGGATCAGCAAGCTTTAGGAAATGAAGTTCAGAAATACTCAGGGAAGATGCAAAGGTTGAACAGTTCACCATTTTATTTACTTATTAAAATTTTTAAAAATGTTCACTTAGTTATTGAGAGACAGAGAGACAGAGTGTAATTAGGGGAGGGGCAGAGAGAGAGGGAGACACAGAATCTGAAGCGGGCTCCAGGCTCTGAGCTGTCGGCACACATCCCGATGTGGGGCTTGAACCCACGAACCTTGAGATCATGACCTGAGCCAAAGTCGGATGCTTAACCTACTGAGCCACTCAGGTCCCCCTGCTTCACCATTTTAGAAAAGCAAATGTGAAGGGACTGGGTGGTCTAGTCGGTTGAGCATCCATTTTGGCTCAGATCACAGTCTCAAGGTTGGTGAGTTCGAGCCACATTGGCCTCTCTGCTGTTAGTATGGAACCTACTTCAGATCCTCTGTCCCTGTCTCTCTCTGCCCTCCCCACACCCCCCCACTCACACTCTCTATCTCAAAAATAAATAGAATGTTTAAACAAAGCAAGAAAGAAAAGCCAATGCGAGTTTGGGTTGGTAGGCACTTTAACGGGGACACAGTATACACTGCTGTTATCTAGTTCTGCTTATCGTTGGTCACACCCGGATTCAGGGCTGGGTTTTGCACTACACCCTACAACTGGGGAAGTCACGAGTTGGAGTTTGGAGTGTTCAGAGAAGGTCAAGATTGCTGCCATGTTACATGATAAAACTATCAGTAAGGATAAAAGAAGCCAACGTTTATTGGTCTGGAAAAGAGGAGGTTGAGCAATAAATGAATACATCTTCCGATGTTGTAGGATAGGAGTTTGCCTCATTCCACTCTCCTCGTGGCGGTAGAATTACACAGAATGATATTTGAATGGATCCTTGGGCTTCTTATCTGTTACTTTCTTCAGGAATCCCCCAGATAGCATTCCCCAGTAGGTATCCATTCATTCACCCCTCAGGTGCCAGGCGATGCTGCAGCACTCAAAAATTTGAGGCTTTTAATTTGTGGAGCCCAAATCTGCATCCGCACAGCCTCTCCGTTGGTCCAGGTCCCCATCTTTAGAGCCAGAGAATAGCACCTCTTCCCTTTCCCACAAGAAGGTCTTCTGTGTGGTGTGAGGACAGCTACCATGTTCCTATAAAGTGTTTTCAGGATATGCACTGACAGTACTTAGTTTTTTCAGCTCTTCGTCGTAGGCTTGATTTCTCTTCTTGGTCTTTTTCCTTTAAACAAGTTTCATTATGCCAGTGTGTCTTTAAAGTTGTACCGTGGAGGACTGGGCATAGCACTGTTGAGTGAACACTGTAGGGAAAACGGGACATCAGCTTCCTCATATTGTGTCTTTTGTTAAGGAAGGCGACAGCCATGTAACTGAGTGTGGGGTCACATGAAGACCTCGGTTATTTTAGTTATATAAGTTATTTGCTGTTATTACATCATATCTCCCCATTGTATTTTTAGAATCATAGAATATTGTGTTAGTTTCCTGTAGCTGCTGTGACTAATTAACACAACTGGAAATTTCTTCTCCTATAGCTCTGGAGGCCAGAAGTCCCAGGGCTACACCTCCTCCAGAGGCTCGAGGGGCAAGTCTACTCCTGGCCTCTTTCAGCCTCCAGGGCCATTGGCATTCCTTGGCTTGCAACTGAGTCTCTGCTTCGTCTCTGTATTGCCTTAACCTCTGTGGGTCTGTCTCCAGAATCCCTCTGCATCTTCCTTATGAATGCGATTGCATTTAGAGACCACCTGGATAATGCAGGATAAGTTCCTCTTCTCAAGATCCTTCCTAACAAACTGTTAGTTTCCCATGGCTGCTGTCATAAATCACCATAAACTCGATGGCTTAAAACAGTGTATTCTCTCGTGGTTGTAGAAGCATGGAGTTAGTAAGTTTGGAATTAGTAATCCTGGATCCAAATCAAGGCACTGGCATGGCGTGTGCTCCCTCCAGAGGCTCTAGGGGAGAATCCATTCCTCGTGTCTTCCGGCCTCTCGTGGCTGCTCAAATTCCTGGATTGTGACAGCATCCTTCCAATCTCTCCCTCCCTGAGCACGGTGCCTCCTTCTCTTCTGTGGTGCCATTTCCCTCTGCTTCTTTCTTATTAAGACCCTTGTAATGGCACTTAGGACCTACCCAGATAATCTGGGGTGACCTCCACACCACTATCCTCAATTTAATCACATCTGCAAACAGCCCTTTATCCAAACATGGCTCCAGGGATTCAGGTGTGGATATCTCTTGGTGGGACCAGTTTCCAGCCTATAATAAAATATGACCATGTTCAACCTCCTTTTTCATACAAAGAAAGAAACAGAAGCACTGCGAGATAAGTCAGCCTGTGGGAATGGGTTTATATTCTTAAAATGAATATCTGGAATAAGAAGACTCCTTCCAGGCTCTACTAGAGTGGAAGGAAGTGACTCTTAATTCCTTGCCTGTGACTTATACAGTCGATAATGGGAGGAAGTCAATATAGAATACTATAAAGATCTTTATTAAATTTTGCTGTATTTGACCCTTTGTTCTAATCGGTTCATTAGTGACATTTGGATCGTCTCATTCTTCCTTGGTTGGTGGAGGCATGGATGGGCTTTCCTCTGTATTATAGGTTCTTTGTCGACATCTCTGGCCTCCACCTACTAGAGATTTTAGTAGCACCACTTCCTCCCTCCCTTCCCCCAAGTTATGAAAACAAAAAAATACCTTCAGACATTATGGAAACGTCTTTGGGAAGAGGTGCCAAATCACTAGTTGAGAAAATATGGACTTGTGTGGAAACATTAGGATTCGAGGTATCCTTTTTTCTTCTGATCTTATCATCTGCCACTTTTATCAAGAATCATTTTCCGTAGCCAGATGTTAAAATTTGAATGTTGTCATCATGTTAGAAAAAGAACAGGACTATCATCAGAGCCCTGCGGATCACCATTACCTTTTTCCTGATGGACCATAAATCTGCTTTTGGGAGCCAGCTGTCAGTCCCTCTAACATTATCACTACCCACCTTACGTTGTTCCTAAGGGTATTTTGAGAGTGTTTGTCAAGTGACTTGCTGAAATCCAGGTCCTAGTTCTCACATATTTTAATGCTAACTTTTAATGCTAACATTTTACGCTAATTTAATGTTAACATTTTAGGCTAATGAGATAGAATGACTGACTAATCTTTGACCTGTTTTGGCACTTGGTAATCATGGTTTTCTTTTTGAAGAGCCCACAAATCGTACCGTTCCTCATCTGTTCCATAGTCCTTTGGTGCTTATCTTTGAACTCACCAGTTTATCTTTGTGGAATCAACCTTTCTCCCTTCAGATTTTTGGCCATTCCATTCTTTTGGTACTTAATCCTTTAATGCATGATTCCTAAAAGATTATGAACCATAGATCCAAGATTCTATCTACAGTTTCTCTTAACACCTGAATATATACTATGTATGCCTCTCTATCTCTATCTCTATATTAATCTCTATCTGTGTGTAGGAGGCTAACATCTTGGGATCAGCAAAAGGCTTTCTTAGAATCTCCTCCATGATTGAAGCCTTGCTTCTAGGTGCCAGAATCACACATCCAGCTGCCAATTTGACATCTTCACTTGGATGTCTCAAATGTAATTCAAATTGGATTGAACTCTTGATTTCCAGACTCAACTGTGGTCTTTGCTGTGTCTTAGCTTGGTGAAGGGCACCACCATCTGGTCAATTCAGCCAACCGGGACACTAGAAAACAGTCAAGAACATCTTACTCCATTTCCAATCCATCAGAAAATTCAATGGATTATATTTTCTAAAAATACTCTTCACATTTTCCACTTCTAATTAGCTCCACTTCTCCCCCACCAGTTCAAAGTACATCATTTTTCACCTCGGCCAAGGCAGTAGCTTCCTAATTGGGCCCCTGGGACTCCTCCTGATAGGTGTGGTGGTCTTCTGAGGTATGAATCTGATTATACCATCCCATCAAAAAAGTCCCTTTGTTCTGGGATAAAAGTTAAAATCTTGACCGTGGCTTAGAAAGCACAGTCCAGGCTGACCCTGCTCACCTCTTCAGCTACGTTGCACCCTGCCTACATCGTCATGCCTGACCACACCGGTCTTCTTTCTGTCCCCGAGCACGCGCACCTTCCTTCCCTGATCTGGCACTGGTAATTCCCCCTGCCAGGCAGGCTCTTTCCTAATGTAGCTCACTGTCAACTTCAGATCTCAGCTCAATCATCCCTGTCAAGGAAGCCTCTCCTAACCGTCTCCTCACACACTCCTTTGTTCCTCTCAATCAGATCTTCCCAATGCGTGCAGTCAGAGCACCACATGCTTCTCCTCCATAGCACTTTGGAAATCTGATTTTACGTTTGTTTGGGCGACAATGAAGTTATATGTCTCCTGCACTAAATCAATGAACTTTTTAAGGAAGAAGGTGCCACCTGGTTTTGTCACTTTTAGATCCTTGTCACATTTTTGTCTTCTGTGCCATGCTTATGCCACTTTTCACTCTTTGAAAAGCACCTAGCATATTGTGTGAGCCTGAATAGTTTTTAGGGGGGAGAAGGGGTGAAGAATAGATGAATATTGGACCCTGTTCCCTTATAACATGTTTGCTGTATGCTATTATGACTAAAGATGCATGTCTTCAACAAAGAATGCAGATATTCTCTCTCTTTTTTTTATTTTGACCTTATTATCTGCCAATTTTGTCAATAATCATCTATTTTGCTTCTCTGGTCAAATTAATATAAAACCAGCTGCTTTTGGAAATGGATAAAAACCTTGTTCTTTTTTCTCATGGGACAATTTAAAAAATCGCTTTATTTTGCTATTTGTATTTGAATTTTTAATTATTCTTATTGCTGATTTATTTTCATTTTGCAGGTGGTTCTGGGGTCCAGTCCTTCTGACCTTACTCACATTACAGGATGATAGGATTGTGTCATTCATTTGGTGTATAACATTGATGAAGTCTTTCTCATTCTATCTGTTGTATGTAGTCTTTAAGAAGTATCTCTTCATATATCTATGTAATCATTTCTCCCCTAATATGGGCCTTTACTTGCTATGCTTTTAGATAGCCTTTCTGATTTTTTTTTTTTGGGGGGGGGAGTGGCAACTTTTCCAAAATTTCAAGTCTGTCTCTAATGTGGCTCAGAATTCCCCTCTTTGGACATTAAGGACTCTAAGATACGTTTGGTTTCTCCCAAAGTTACAATCACTTCCATTTTACCAACTAGTTGGTCGGCCATATCTGATCTGCTCTCTGTTCCTCTGTCTAGCTGTGTGGCCTCAGGTACGTTTCTTACCTGTCAAAGTTCAGGTTTCCTATCTGTTGAAAGAGGAAGTTGACTCGGCAATAGCCCATCATATCCAAAACCTTTAAAGCACTGAAAGTATATCTTAGTGGAAGAATCCATTTTCTTTTACATCTGTTGAAGTTGGAATGTGATGAAAGTTTTTGTCAATATTGATAGTTTTTCCCGATTATGACTGAGCAGTATTCCAAGATAAGTATACACCAGAGTTTTCTTTTTAGCTCTATTGAGATATAATTGACAAATAAAATTATAATATACTTAACGCGTACAATTTGATGATTTAATATACATATACATTGTGAAAATTCCCACAGTCTAGTTAATTAACACATACCCATCACCTCACATACTCACTTTTTGTCTTTTTTCATGATTTGTTTGATCATTCACCTGTTGAAGCATATTTGGGTTGCCTCAACCTTTGACTATATAATAAATTAAGCTGCTGTCAACATTTGTTTGTGTGTTCTTGTGTAAACATAAGTTTTCACTTCTCTGGGGTAGATGCCCAAGAATTCAATTGCTAAGTCATATGGTAATTGCATATTTAGTTGTTGTAAGAAATTGCCAAAGGTATTCCAGAAATATTACAGAAATATAATTTTGTATTCCCATCAGCAGTGTATGGAAGACTGATTTTTCTCTGTATCCTTGCCAGCATTTGGTGTTATCATGATTTTTCATTATCTGTGCTAGTAGATTATAGTGATATCCCATCGTGGCCTTAATTTGCATTTCTTTATTGGCTGGTGATGTTGAACATTTTTTCATTTGCTAATTTGCCATCTGTGTATTCTCTATATAATAAGACATTCCTTTATTATCTTTTGTCCCTTTTCTAACTGGATTGTTTGTTTTGTTATTGAATTTTGAGAGTTCTTTATATATTCTAAGTACTAGTCCTTTGTCAGACATGTGATTTGCACATATTTTCTTCCTGTCTGTTGTTGCTCATCTTTTCATCCATTTAAAAGGGTCTTTCACAAAACAAATAATTTAAAATTTTCATGAAGTTCAGTTAATTCATTTTTTTTTAATGAATTTTGTTGGTGGTGTCAAGTCTAAGAACTCTCTCTGCCTTCCCTCCGTCCTGAGGATTTTCTCCTGTTTTTCCTAAAAATTTTACATTTTTTTTTGTTTCACATTTAAGTCTGTGATGGTTTTGAGTTAATATTAGCATAAAGTCTGAGGTTTGGGTTGAGATTCATTTTTGACTGATGGATATCCAATTACTCCAGTACCATTTGTTGAAAAGGCTATCCTTTTTCTGTGAGTTGCTTTTGCACCTTTGCCAAAAATCAGCCAAGCATGATGTTGTGGGTCTGTTTCTGGATTCTCTACTGCATCGATCCATGTATTTATCTCTTTGTCAGTACCATGCTCTCTTGATTACTGTAGCGATATAGTAAAAGCCTTAACATCAAATAAAGTGATTCTTCCCACTTTATTCGTTTTCAAGCTTTTTTCCACTCTTCTAGGTCTTTCCGTGTAAATTTTCGAATAGACTTGTCTGTGTCTGTGAAGTATCTTGGTGAGATTTAGATGGAAATTACATTACATCTATAGATCAAGTTAGAGAGACTTGACATCATTACTATGTTGAGTCTACTAATTCATGAACAGTATTTCTCTTCATGTGGGCTTTGTTTGGTTTCTTCCATTAACATTTTGTAATTTTTTTCCATATAGATCCTGTACTTATTTTGTTAGGTTTATACCTAAGTATTTAATCTCCTTCGAAGAGATTTTTAAATAATACTGTGTTTTAAAAATTTCAGTTTCTTCATGGTCATGATAAGTGTATACAAGCGTGATTGATTTTTGTATGTTGATCTTGTAGGTAGACAGTTGTGACAATGCCTTTTTCTGAATTTATGTGTTTTTTCATCAACCAGATTATGAAGGCCTTTGGGCACTATATGTTTCTCTGCTACACAGATAGTAGCGGCTTAACATATATTTATGTGTGAGGGGCGCCTGGGTGGCTCAATAGGTTAAGTGTCTGACTTAGGCTCAGGCCATGATCTCATGGTTTGTGAGTTCAAGCCCCACCTAGGGCTATGCACTGACTGTGTGGAGTCTGCTTGGGATTCTCTCTGCTTGGGATTCTCTCTCTCTCTCTCTCTCTCTCTCTCTCTCTCTGTCTCTCTCCTGCTCATGCTTTCTCTCTTAAAATAAATAAACTTAAATATATATATATGTATGAATATATATATGTATGAATATATATTTATTTATGTATAAGAATATGACAATGAATATATATATATATACATATGTTTATTTATGTATATATATTCGTGTATGAGAGGTCCAACACCATTAGTACTGTGATCTGTGACTCATTAGTACTGTGATAAGACCTCACTTTTGTTTTTCCACCTTTTCATTTTTCTTTTTCCTGAAAGAGCTAATTCACAGTGCGTTTGTCCACATGCCCAAACTCCTGTTTTTCCTTGCTGTGCAGTGCACTGAATCTATTTGGAATAGGTCTCATTTATTTACAGCTTCAAGAGAGCAGTGTCTTAGTACAGATTGAAATTGGGATTTAATTAATGTCTTCACACAGTACTTGGATACTAACCTCTGTAACTACCAGAGAGATACCTATATATCTGATTACATTTAGAGTCTTTAGCAGGTACACAAAGTGCTAAAGACAGTTTTTTCCCCCTTCTGTGTGACACAGGCAATAATTAAAGTTTAAAAGCTGTGTATTGGCTCTTTTTCATAGTTCACACGGCATTAATTGTGTTTCTAGGCTTGTGCTTTGGTTCAGGACTTTAATTTGGCACTTTTTACTACTTGTGCCATGTGTTTATACATATATCACATTTTTCAAGCCTTTTTCAAACACCCTGTTTTCCTGGTCTCCGCAAAAGATAATTAATACCTGATGGAATGTACAAATGAAAAAGAAAACAGACGTGGGTGAAAAAACTCTATGATTTAAAGTTAATCGGCAAAAAAGAAGTGGTAACAATCTCTTTAGGATACTTGGGACACCAGCTTGGAGGTGATTAATAAAACCGAATGATACTATCTTCAACTTTACTGAAACTTAGTGTTCTGCAAATATGTGTGGTCGAAAGTTAATATCTCCCCATTTTGTCAAAAGTGAGACTGATAGTGTGAGATGACAAAATCTGAAATGTTATTGTGGTTTGCTGAGCCCCTATTAATGTAATAATATATGTGAAGAAATAATAGAGAAGTCAGGGAGTCATAATTCAGAGACTAGGGGGTAGCAGAATACATGACCCCCAAAATATACAACTTTGGCATATGGGTTATTTTGGCTTGAAGGCAATCAAAGCTCAGCAGACTCAGGAAGCGCTTTTTAACTCCTCCTTACCTACCTGAAAGAATTTATATGAGGACCTGTACAAGGAAGAGAACTATTACCAGAGGTAATTTTTGTATCAGAAAAGCTTACTGCACAGTGTGGCAAGCATTTGTTCACCAAACATTTGCTTTTCTTGTGACTTGCCTGCCTTCCTTTTGGCTCTAGAACCCTGCCTCCTTCTCCTTACCCAGGATGGCATTCAAGGTTCAATTGCCAGATTGCCTTTGAGTCTCATGGCCTTGTGGGGATCCTGAATACACATAATTAATTTTGCTTTTTCTACTGTCAATCAGTTTGTGTCAATTTATTGGCCTAAGAACCTGGAAGGGATGAGAGGAACATTTTCCCATCTCTACAAGATCATGCTCCCTAAAATAAGATACTCTTCCTCCAAATAGAGCAAAGTAAATGGACAATTATTTAAATATCACACATTCATGACGAAGTGTAGGTCAATTCAGTCTGACAAATTGGGTCCTTCGTATGTGCCAGGGTCCAGATTATATACTGGAGGTAGATCGGGGCGTAAGCCCAGCTCTTCTCTGGATGTGTTGAAACCATGGCTTTCCTTGTAGATTGCCTGGAGAAATGTCTTGAAGGCACGCAGGTTCCAAGCATTTAGAATCTGCATAATCAAGGATAATCATACTGAAAACAAGTCCGCTAAACAAAATCAAGATATTCCTGAGATGCCTGGCATTAATGATGAATGAAGGGAAGGTTAAAAAAAAAACAAGCAAACCAGTTATCACTGTCAACCTTACATTCTGAATATAAACCAGATTGATGTCCTTTCGAGACCTTTGTCGTAGGCACCAGAATCAGCACAAGATGAGCTTGCAAGGGTAAGTAGCAGTTCTGTGCGTTCATTTCTGGACCTACTAAACCAGAGAAGAATTTTTCTTTTCAGGGTGGCAAAAAAATGCTATAATTGATTTTTTTTGATGGATTTGAATCAGGTAGATCTTGGCATAATAACATTGTTAAAAATTTATTAAATTTGTACCTTTTAAGATTTGATAGATAACACAACGAGGCCAAGAATGTTCTATTCCAGTGGTTTTCTAATTGGATCCACATGGAGATGCCCACTCCATCCACAAGCTCTCACGTGTGGTTGAGCACCCACTGTGTATGGAGAAGGGAAGATAAGTCATGGCTGATGCCTTCGAGAAGTTAAAATTCAGTCGGGCAGACAGATTGATGTGTGAGGAGTCCAGCTCCAGGTTAAAAGCGTGGGTGTGATTTTTCAGGCCCCACTAAAGTCAGTTACAAAGGCTTTCAAAGATGACCAGCCTCAGGGAGAAGTTGTCCTCGCCGCACTGGGTTTGGGGCCCAGCCGGTGCGCTCAGGTCTCAAAAGAGTTGCAGTCACGATCATTCGCATGTTTACATTCCTGGCTGTGATCCCTGCTTTCCTGGTCCCTTCACTGAGGCCTGGACAGAGCCCTCTGCAGACGCCCACCCCTGCTGAGCTCTCCTTATAGGGAATGAGGGGAAGAACCTTGAAGACACTTTTCCCCACTATGACTTACTTCACTTCTAGCCCACCTTGTTGCCCCCTGCATCCCGCTTCGGAGTCCAAGCAGCAGAGGGACCCCCTTGTCTGTAGCTCTGTCACCTGGGGTGAAATGGCATGAGAAGAGTTGGTGTTTCCTCTGGTGTGAGACTCTTGACTTCTGTTGCAGTAAGTGATTGAGGGCTGGGCTCCCTCGTTTTTGTCTTGTTGTCTTCGTGGGCTGCTCTGACATCTGACAGAGCTCAGACACTGTGAAAATTCCCACAGTCTAGTTAAGCTCAGCCGAGCTCCCCCGAATGTGGATACAAAGAGTCACAACGGAGTGACAGACATACATGTGAGGGCATGTGCAAGAACTCTGGTGAAGAGGGAGAGCCCCGGGAGGTTCCGATTCAGCATGGGGTCAGAGGTGGGCACGGGAGGCTAAGGTGCTCCTGGTGAGGAAGCAGCCTGCGTGGAAGGCCCACAAACTGCGAACAGAGTGTGTGGAAGACTTCAGGAAGCCCTGGTAGTGATGAGGCTGGTCCCGTAGGCAGGGGGCCTCCTGAAGGAACCCAGACTTCATTCCCGTGGGGAGCTGCTGGAAATCAAAGAAAAGTAGATGCATCAGGGGAAGGTGATGGTTCATCTACTTCCATTTGAAATAAAATGGTGGCTCAGTCAGTTAAGTATTCATCTTTGGCTCAGGTCATGATCTCGCGGTTTGTGAGTTCGAGCCCCGCATCGGACTCTGTGCTGACGGCTTGGAGCCTGGAGCCTGCTTCGGATTCTGTGTCTCCCCGCTCTCTGCTCCTCCCCCACTCACGCTCGGTCTCTCTCTCTCTCAAAAATACATAAACTTTAAAAAATTTTTGAAATGCCAACATTTATAAAAATAGTATCTCTAGAGGCCACGTTATCATTACCTAAAGTACTTTCACCTTCCTGTTATCTCAGATGGAATTGTTTATACTGAATTCAGGAAACGTCAGGGAATAAAGCACTTGCCCGTTGACAAGCTGTTTTGTCTATTTCATTCTTAGCTTGTCATGTTTGGATCATTTTGCTGATGACCTTATTAAAACTAAAGTGAACTGTGTCATGATTTTATTGACCGTGCTGATTATTAGATGGTCTCGTTAACAGAGCAAAAAGGTCCTTCTTCTGGGCAAGCGAAACACTGCGGAAGAACCTTCAGGTCCCAAACGTTTTTATCACCTGTGGCATTGTGCACGGTGCACACAGGCTCGTGAACAGGAGAACCCTGTGCTAGCCTCCAGGAAGAGACGATTTGTGTGGTGGCTAAGGTCATGGCGCCCAGGTCAGGCTGTCCGGGCTTGCAGCCCCAGCAGCTACTAGCTGTGTGACCGTGCACAGGTTATTTGACTTACCTCAGCCTCAATTTCCCGCTTTTGTATAATGAGGATGATAATAGCAGCTCCCTCACAGGACTGTCGGGATGATTATGTGAGTTGATAAATGTCAACCAAGTCTTTAGAACGGCCTGGACGAGAAGGGATGGGTGGTTGCAGAAGGCGCGGGCTGAGAGAGACAGACCTCTGTTCGTGTGTTGGCTGGTGGCTTAGCACCTCAATTTTCTTGAGTTGGAAAAGCGACAGTGAGGACAGTCAGATTGCCAGGGGCGAGAGGAGATGGGGGGGAGGGGAGGGGAGTGAATGTCCTTTTGGAAAGGCAGAGTGATCTGGACTCCTTTCTTGAAATGTAAGGGTTTCAGGAGAGAGAGGGAGAGAATGACAGCTTTCAGAAACAGTGCCGTTCGGAGAAGATCAGGACAGAAGAGGCTTGTTTGAAGACAGAGGGAGGAATGATCAAACGGAGGTAGATTTACCATGTTAGAGAAAGAGAATAATTTTTAAATAGCAGTTTTTAAAAGTTTTTCAGTTGCTTTGTTACTTTCAAAAATTTTAGTGTGTATATTTGTAAACATACATAAGGGCAGAGACAAATCTATAATTTCCCAATCTATAATTCATCTATAGAGACAATCTATAATTACCCATCACCCAGCTTTGGACAGTTACCAGTATTTTCCAAAATTTGTTTCATCTATCCTCCGACACTGGGAAGAAAATGTTGCCAGAGGCGCCTGGGTGGCTCAGTTGATTAAGTGTCTGATTCTTGATTTTGGCTCAGGTCATAATCTCACGATCGTGAGACTGAGTCCCGTGTCAGGTTCCGTGCTGAGCAAGGAGCCTGCTTGAGATTCTCTTTCTCTCTCTCTCTCTTTGTGCCCCTCCCCCACTTGCTCATGCTCTCTTTCACTCTCTCTCTCTCTCTCTCAAAATAAATGAATTTAACAAAACGTTGTCCAAGTATTTTGAAACTCATTCCAGGTACCATCTATCATTTCACTGGTAATAATTTAGTATGCATCTCTAAGCTGATAAGGACCTTAGTTTTCCTAATCATAATGCTATTATCAGACTTCCAAAATTAATATCAACTTCTCACTGTTATCTAAAATCCAGCCTACATTGAATTGTCCCCAGTTGTCTCCAGATGGCTTTTTACATATAGGTTGTTTGAATCGGCATCAACATGAGGTCTATATGCTGCATTTGGTTATTATTTCTTTAATAATCTCTTTCAATCTGCAGTAGTCCTTCCCCAATAACCCTTTTCTCCCATGCCTTTTATTAGTTGAAAAACCTGAGCCCTTTATTTATTTTTTTAATTTCTTTACTTATTTTGAGAGAGGGAGAGAGAGACAGAATGTGAGCAGGGGAGGGGCAGAGAGGGAGGGGGACAGAGAATACCAAGCAGGCTCCATGCTGTCAAAAGAGAGCCTGATGTGGGGCTTGATCCCATGAACCATGAGATCATGACCTGAGCTGAGATCAAAAGTCACTTAACCAACCGAGTCGCTTAACTGACTGAGTTGCCCAGGTACCTCCTGAGCCCTTTATATTGTAGAATGTCTCACATTCTGGCTTTGACTGATTATTGCCTTTTTGTGTCCTTTAATCTGTTGAAAGGTGATACATGAAGTATTTTTCTCCCCCTAAGATGGAAGAAAGAGAAAAGATGATTGAGCTGAAGAGGGGAAAGCTGTGCATGTCTCGTCAATGGGCTTCCCTCACTTGGGTGAAATGTAATGTGAGCTTACTGCTGAGATAGGGCTAGGTAGGGCTTTGCCCAGGAGTTTGAGGGCAGAATGTTTGGAACAGATTCTGGGGAAAGTGACTGTAAATCAAATTGGGATGTATTAAAGACTTAGCAAGAACAGTGAGAACAAAACTGAGGTTCATTAGCCTTGCTTTGTGTGCAAACAGTCCACAAGCTTTCTTGGCTTTCTTCATCACTGGTTGGTGGCCTCTCAAGGGTTGATGAGGGCCATGATGGGTACAGTTGAAGAATTGGAAACAGATTTGTAGGAATCAAGGGTGCAGCTGAGCTAACAGTTGAAGTGGATGAGCTAGGAAGGATTTTGTGCTGACATTGCTGATGGGCTCTGAAAAAAGAGGAGATGAGGGGCCAGTGGACTCAATGGAGGAAATGCAGATAAGAAATATGGCACCAGAAGGAGGGCTCACAGTTGGTGGAATACTTCGAAAGCTATGCAATTGATGGTGACTGAAGTTATGGGTAATTGACAGAAAGATGGGAGGAAAGAGTATGGGGCAGTGGTAGACCTGGGCCTCCCTCTCACTTTGCTACCACTTTGCTGTGTGGCCTCAGACAAGTGGTTTAATCTCTCTGAGCCTCTGTTTCCTCTGTCATAAAAATGCGTCCATCAGTGTAAGCCCCGACAGTTTTTTTTTTTTTCTTTTTTGCAAGTAAGTGCCTGATTTCAGCTTTGATTGCTGAGGCATCCATTTCAAAGAGGCATCCCGTTCAAAGACAGCTGTGTATACACACATTGCCTGGCCACACAACTAGTAAAAAGCCAGGCGATGTCCCCCAGCTGACACTCCTTGGTTTGAGAAAGTTTGGTTGATATTGATACACAGACCATTTGGGGCATTTGTTTTTTCTCCTCCCTCACTTTAAATTCCGTCTTGTATCTTTTAAATACACCAATGAAGAGTAAGCCCACCACCCTTGAACCTCCATCGTGGACACCAATAAAAGCAGAACTCCAGACCAGTGTGCACGCTCTCTATGCATGCCCTTACTGTGTGGCTCTGTGTGTGCTGTGGGATCCCCAGGTTTTATAAGAAATAAACCTTATTTTTCGAAGTTTCCTGATGGTCATTGCTGAAGGGCATCTTGCTATCATCAGAAACACAGGGCTTGTCTAACTAGAGCATTGCCTATTGATGAGCTGAGACAAACCCAGAACAGTATCACATAAGATGGCAGGAAGAATGAATGAGATATGGTATATAAAGCATTGAAGGCTATGACTTAATAAGAACTCACAAATACATGCTCTCTCTCTCACTCTCAAAAATAAACATTAAAAAAATTTTGGGGGGGCACCTGGGTGTCTCGGTTGAGTGTCCGACTTCGGCTCAGGTCATGATCTCACGGTTCGTGAGTTTGAGCCCCACGTCGGGCTCTGTGCTGACAGCTCGGAGCCTGGAGCCTGCTTCGGATTCTGTGTCTCCCTCTCTCTCTGCTCCTTCCCTGCTCACACTGTCTCTCTCTCAAAAATAAATAAAGATTAAAAAAAATTTAAAAAGAATAAGAACTCACAAATAGCTCCTGCTGGAATTAAGGAGGTCAGGGAATTGTGAGGTCACTGTGTTTTGCATCTTAATGAAGTACACTTTTTTTAAATTTTTTTTTATTAGTTTTCTCTTCATTTTTGAGAGGCAGAGAGAGAGAGACGGAGCGCAAGTGGGGGAGGGGCAGAGAGAGAGGGAGAAACAGAATCTGAAGCAGACTCCAGGCTCTGAGCTGTCAGCACAGAGCCCTATGCGGGTCCAAACTCACAGACCGTGAGATCAAGACCTGAGCTGAAGTCGGACGCTCAGCTGTTTGACCCACCCAGGCACCTGTGAAGTACACTGTTTTTAAGGGTTGTTGTGCATTAGACAGTCTTTAGTACTTTGGGAAAGAAAGCCAATAAATTAAAAAAAAAAGTCTAAATAACAATCATCAGTACCAAATTAGGCAATTAGAAATATAATAAAGCTAAAGCAAGACTGTTATTTTCACACATATCCTCAAGCATACATACAGTGTGCTCATCCACACTGTATTCATTCCTGCAAACTCTTCATGTTCTACTGTGTTCCAGACAGACAACCGTTGTTTTGTAATCTCCTCTGATTTATAACCATGCAGTCAATAATTAGGTATTCTGGCTGGGTGAACCGGATATTCATGAATCTAATCAAGGCTGTTTTTTAAGTAAAACACGTTGGACCACACCTGTTTTGTCTCATCTTTCAGTAGTCACAATCTAGCTGCGAAATTCGGAAGAGCCTGTTTGTGGTAACATTTCACTGCATGTGCAGCATATTTGGGAAGCCAGAAGGAGTGCTGTGGTTTAAACACTCACCTCCGATTAAGGCAAACAATGAACAGAATGCCTATTTCTTAGGAAAGAGTTAATGGGAGTAGTGAGATGAATCCACAGGTTTCCAGCTCAAACATTTTTTTTTTTTTTGAAACAGTGAAAGACTGATCTGCAAGTTTATGAATACAAATGCACCAGTCAGCTCATAAGCCTCACAAATGGCCTTGGCTGCCGCTACGTGGGTGGGAAATGAAAGGGAAAGGAGGAGGGTGCTGCTGTGTTTGTGCGGTGTGTTGAGCCGGCATTATACTGACGAAAAATGCTGGCGAGGGGCCATGTTTTCAGATGCTTGTGAGAATCTCCTGCCTGTGTTTTATCTTTGGATGTTGCCATGGCTACTGATGGAAAGAAATGAAAACCAAAAGGTGGAGGGAAGTAGACAGATTAGGGGGTGGAAGAAGTGCAGAAAACAATCTCACCAGCCAAGCATCTGGGAAGATTTATTGTTGAAGGTCTTGATTGCCTGTCCTGCTGTGTATACTGTATATTCAAACATCCTCTCTGAAGCCAGTTACCTTTTTGAATAAAGCTCCACAAAGGATACACTGGAGATCAATTGACCTGCTTCTTGTGCAACTGTCCTTATATTTCTTATGAAGGAGGTTACAAAGGCAAGGAATCTTATCTTTACATCTCGGCTCTGCACTTCTCAGATATTTGGCTTCTGCTGAGTTATTTTCACTTCTTGGAGTGTACCTTGTTGGGTTCTTAGAGGGTCACATGTGTGAAAGTACTTAGCACAATACCGTGCATACTAATGGGTACTTGGGTTCAGGTTTTATTCTACTCCTTATAAAGTTGTATAGGAGTTGGTTATGACAAGCCAATCCACTTGTCAGTTTCTCTCAAGTCTTTCTTCAGGGAAGTAAGTGCACATGTGGAATCTATTTCATTGAAGTGATGTATTACGGCTAGTAAAAGCTGGTGAGCATGCAGACTGTACCCCCAGCATGTCTGCGGGCAATTGTTGTCCCTCCAGTCACGCCCAGTTGAGGAACAAGGCATGTTGTACCATTGCTGGCTGCAGCAGTCTCACGTTGTCCCCGTACTTTAAAAATGTTGGGTGTAGGGTGCTTGGGTGCCTCAGTCGGTTGAGCATCTGACTCTTGATTTTGGCTCAAGTCATGATCCCAGGGTTGTGGGATTGAGCCCCATGTTGGGTTCCGGGCCGAGCATGGAGCCTGCTTAAGATTCTCTCTCTGTCTCTCTCTCTCCCCCTCCGTCCCCCCTCCCTGGCTCATGCACTCTCTCAAAAAACTTAAAAAAAATTAAAAAGTCTGGTATAAATATCAGTTTTATAAATGGAGATGTCTTTCCTTGGAACATCTTTCCTGTTAAAATGTTCTATCTTTGACTGAAAGGAAATTGCCAATGGTATTGACAATTAAACCTACTTTCCCTTTAGGTGATTCTGTCAAGGGGTTAATTTTGTTACTAGAATTCTTTCTGTTTAAAATTAGTGAAACGATCCTTCCATAAAGGTTGCTTTTGAGATGTGAATGCTTAGCTTCCTTCATTTCAATTTATGAGGTTATAAATATGGGTCCTTCTACACAGTTCTAAGTTTTCATAAGGAGCACTGACAAACTCTGTCCAGCATTGTGAGCATCTTGCTAAAATAGACACAGAGTGTACTCTCCTCTTTATCGGAGGAGTTGTCCATTATTTTAAGTTGATATTTAGGGGCGCCTGGGTGGCTCAGTCAGTTGAGCGTCTAACTATTGGTTTCAGCTCAGGTCATGATCTCCTGGTTTATGAGTTCAAGCCCTGCATCGGGCTCCATGCTGGCAGTGTGGAGCCTGCTTGGGATTCTCTCTCCCTCCCTCTGCTCCCTCCATGTCCACTCTCTCTCACTCTCTCTCTCAAAATAAAAAACAAAATAAACTTAAAAAAAATAAAGTTTGATATTTATAGGTATAGGTGTCTTACATCTCTGGAGAAGTAATCTACAACATTCTAGAGAGTAAGAATGCATTGCTTCTGTGTGTTTCCCCCTTACATCTGATAATGGTTGCTATTCCTTTTCTGTACTGTCTACATAATTGCTGAATCTTACAGCTCAGGACAGTGTTTTCCAGACTCTGGGACACAGCCCATTTGGGAGCCAGGAAACCAAGTCGGTGGTGGCTACAAGTATATTTAAAAAGTGAAATGGAACAGAATAGAAAATATCAGAGTGCTTTATATTTGGGAAGGTTAAATACTGCTTCTTGACATTTTTCTTCAGTTACATATTTATAGTCACACATGCAGACTGAAGTAAAAATTGATGAGCATTGACTTCAGGGTTGCAGTCCAAGGCAAGCCTCATTCCCTTATGGTGTGAGGATATGTTACCTGTGGTTCAACAGTCCTCTTAGTATTAGAATATTTTTTTAGACTGTTCCATGTTCCTGTTGGAAATGCTACCAACTGGCTGATTACCGAGGTTTAAAACATCAGTGTCCTTTTTGTCTTCCTTTCTGTCTTTCTCTCTTATTCTTGACCTCAAATCTGTTGCTGGTAATGATGATTCTACCTACGGTACCTGTCACTGCTCTTTCCCACCCTGGGGAAGTCCTGGCTACTATAATAGATTTCTCACACATCCACATCTTCTGCTGCCCAGTAAGTTATCCTAAAATAGAGTTCCACATGATCACTTCTGTGGTTGAGAAGTTTCAGAGCTCCCCTGATAGCTAGTCGCTTTCAAACTTGTCTCCTGATATTTAAGGGCTTTGTGATAATCTTCCTTGTCTGTTCCTCCAGCGGCCTGCACTCCAGCCCGTCAGAATTCCTGGTTGCTTTCCTAATGTTCCACTCTCACCTGCCTAACACTTTTCCACATTGTTCTCTCTTCCTGGATTTGTATTTTCCTTCTGTCATGTCCCTCTTTTTGCTCCCAATTGCCAAAATTCATATCCTTATGTCTTGCTCAGGTTTACGTCCGAGTGCTTGACTTGTTTCACTGGTAGAAGCATCCTTCCTACATTTAAACTCTCACCGCATTTTACCTGTATCACTCTGAGGATGTGACTTCAATTGCTCATGTACAGGACTGCTCTGCCTTTAGATGAAATAATCCTCCCCCCATTTCTGATTTATTACCTCGTCTTGAAAGCAGTAGATACTTAATACATGTTTGCTGGTAAGCTATTAAATCACAGCCCTCAAGTAGTGTGCTTTGGGTCTGAAAGGGTTAAATCAGCTGCCAAAATTACCCCAGATAGTGCCCGAAAGTGTTCTTTATACAGGAAGAAGGAGAATCATAAAAATTTGGGAAGAGCTATTCATTCTTTCACCTGCTCTCAGGCATTTCAAAACACTGGAAAAGGCTGCTGCCTGACATACTGGTCCTTCTCAACCCATTCACACACAGAATTAGCCATCAGTCAATGATCTATCCCTAAACATCGTGAGCAGGTTCAACCCACAGGGTCAGCAGCTGTGCCCACTGCAAATTGCAGTTTTCTTTCCAGCTTGAACCTTTTGTGTTTTGGATAGTGGTTTTCAAAGTGTCATCCCTGGGTTAGTAGCACAAGTGTTACCTGGGAGCTAGTTAGAAATGCCAGTTCTCTGTCCCACCCCACACCTCCTGATCAGAAGGTCTGACAGGAGTCTCAGAAATCGGAGTTCCAAGAATTCCTCCCAGGAATTCTGATTTGGGCTGAACTCTGAAGACTTCTGGTTTACACCTTGCTCTCTTCTCTTATCCCCACTTTCTCTGTAACCTGCATGAATCCTAAATACCATCACAAACTTGAGAAGAGTGTCGACTCAACCATCTTTACTCATGGGTAGTTATGCATCAGAAAAAGAAAAAAAACCCAAACCAGAAAACAAAACAGTATGGCAACTGTACCAGGAATAAGGAAAGCCAAAGTTTATGGAGCAAAATTAGACGTAACTAAGCAACCTATTCCGTCATCCGCCAGAAATGGAAAGGTTGACTGAAAGACTCTTCACAATTAATTATCCTTAAACCTAAACCTGGCTTTCTTTATGCAATGCCATTTAAGATAAACTACTTCTCACTCAATATTTTTTTTTCCCATTTATTCCCTAGTTGTGTGATATAATTCTGTTTTCCACTGCTAATTTGTGGACTATCAGCAGCATTTTAACTTGGGGTAGACTTCCTTAGGAGTCTGATTTGCAAATGATACTGTTACTGCAGGGAAAAGTAGTCTCTGTTTCAAAAGTCCAACTCACAAAGCACTGAAATGTGGCAAATTGGTACCTTGGGTGCTTCCTGTGCTGGGAAAAGATATTGTGCCTATGAAGTTCTCAGTTCCTGTTTCAGATGTGAAAAATTGGCAGCAAAGTATGTCTTCCACTGAGAATCTTGAGGAGGCACAGGTAAGGCTGAGTGGGCAATAACCCACGTCAGATTTTTTTTTTTTTGGTAGGTGCAGAGTGATGCTAACTTCCTCTTAAATGCTTCCCTGGGAGGGATTTCACTTTTGGAGTTTTCTCCTTTATATTATCTTTGTATCTTAGTAAACCATAAGGACCTCTGAAAGGGGCAACATTTTCAGATCTTTTTAGTTACTTTTTCCTGAGGTTTTTCTTCACACCTGTCAGAATGGCTAAAATTAACAACTCAGGAAAGAACAGATATTGGCAAGGATGAAGGGAAAGGGGAACCTTTTGTACTGTTAGTGGAAATGCAAATTGGTGCAGTTATTCTGGAAAAGAGTATGGAGGTTCCTTAAAAAATTAAAAATAGATCTTCCCTATGTCTCAGCAATAGCCCTGCTAGGAGTGTATCCAAGGGTTACAGGAGTGCTGATTCAAAGGGGCACATGGACCCCAGTGTTTATAGCAACAGCTGTAAACAATAGCCAAATTATGGCAGAAGCCTAAATGTCCATTGACTGATGAATGGATAAAGAAGATACGGTGTGTGTGTGTGCACACACACACACACACACCATATCTTCTGTACACACACACACACACACACACACACACACACACAATGGAATACTACTTGGTGATCAAAAAGAATGAAATCTAGCCATTTGCAACATGGATGGAACTAGAGTATATACTATGCTAAGTGAAATAGAGAAAGACAAATACCATATGATTTCACTCATATGTGGAATTTATGAAACACAACAGATGAACATGTGGGAAGGGAAGGAAAAATAGGATAAAAGCAGAGAGGGAGGCAAACCATAAGAGCCTCTTAAATACAGAGAATTGAGGGTTGTTAGAGGGGAGGCGGGTGGGGGGATGGGCTAAATAGGTGATAGGTATTAAGGAGGACACTTGCTGGGATGAATACTGGGTGTTATATGTAAGAGATGAATCACTGGGTTCTACTCTGGAAGCCAAGACTATACCTTATGTTAACTAACTTGAATTTAAATTAAAAAGAAATAAAAGAGGGAGAAAATGTGAAAAAAAGTAGGCATCTGGGGTGGAGGATGCATTGCCTCAGGGCCTTTGCACCTACCTATTGTTCTCTCTGCTGGGAACATTTTTTCCTTAAATCTTTGTTTGCACCCTATTTTATCATTTTAGACCTGGCTTAAAAGTTGCCCCTTTAGAAAGGTATTGTCTAAGTCCTTTATTTCAGTTAGCTCTCACTTCTCATTTCATCTTCTCCAAAACATCTATCTTTATCAAAATAATTATTTGTTTATTTGAGTATTGTCTTTCTTCTGCACTATAATGTAAGCTTTATGAACATAAGAACCTTGTTTTCTCATTTTCTACAGCTTTCCCCATGCTCAGAATATTTCAGAATCGTAGTAGATTATCAATAATTATTTTTTAAAATTAATGAAAAAGTAGTTGAGAAGAAGCATGAAGTTGTATCCTGGAAGGGGTATCTTCTGACCTCACAGACTTCAGGTCTTAGAGAAGTGACTTGGAGAATTGGCTTGAATTCTGCCTGCCTTGACAATGCTTTGAACTTTTGAACCTCAGTTTCCTTCTCTAAGGACGATAATAGCTACTTTGCAAGGTTATTTCCAGGCTAGAGATAGTATATGTAAGATGTTTAGCACATCTATTGCTACTAAATGTTTATTCCTTATTTCTTCTAGGACACGATCTAGTTGAACAAAGATGGCATTGTCTGTAAATTTTTATCTCTAGGGTTGTCAGTGACTGATATGTTTATCATTATGGTGCCTTTTTTTTTTTTAAAAGAAATTTATTTGAAAATATCTCTTGACATAGGGACTAGAAGTTGGTGATAGAATGTCAGAGTAGTATCAAGACAACTTTTTTATCCTATACCCTTTGTTATATCCTAACTAGGTTTAGGTGTTCCTGAAGACTTGAAAAAGTTTTGTGTTTCTCATGCAAAAGCTCTACTTGAGTCAGATATAAATTTCATGATAGCGGACATTTGCTCTGAATCAATGTGCTACATATGGACAGTAGAAGTGTTCCCCCATAGAACTGATAGTAATCATGGTCTAGAATTTCATTTTTAAAAAATGTTTATTTATCTTTGAGAAAGAGAGAGAGACAGAATGTGAGCAGGAGAGGGGCGGGGGGCGGGACACAGAATCCAAAGCAGGCTCCAGGCTCCAAGCTGTCAGCACAGAGCCCGATGCAGGGCTTGAACTCATAGACTGAGAGATCATGACCTGACTGAAGTTGGACACTTAACCAACTGAGCCACCCAGGCTCCCCTAGAATTTAATTTTTAAGAAGAGTTTAGAACAGGGGCCCCTGGGTGGCTCAGTCGGTTGGGTGTCTGACTTTGGCTCAGGTCATGATCTCACGGTTCGTGAGTTTGAGCCCCGCGTCGGGCTCTGTGCTTACAGCTCAGAGCCTGGAGCCTGCTTTGGATTCTGTGTCTGCCTCTCTTTCCGACCCCTCTCCCACTCATGCTTTCTCTCTCTCTCTCTCTAGATTAAATAAACATTAAAAAATTAAAAAAAGAAAAGTTTAGAACAATAATATGGTTTGAATTTATGTCAAGGGGATTTGTTTTGAAGTTCAATTTGAATAAGAAAAATAATTTTGTAAATGTTTATTTTTGAGGGAGAGAGAGAGAGAGAAAGTGTGTGCAAGTGGGCATGAGTGGGAGAAGAGCAGAGAGAGAGGGAGACAGAGAATCTGAAGTGTTCTCTATGCTAACAGCCCCATGTGGGGATTGAACTCATGAACTGCAAGATCATGACCTGAGCCAAAGTAGGATGCTCAACTGAGCCACCCAGGTGGCAGTCAAGAAAAACAATTTTTGCACTAAGATCTGATTTTTAAAAATTGTTAATGTTTATTTATTTTTGAGAGAGCGAGAGAATGCAAGTAGGGGAGGGGCAGAGAGAAAAGGAGACGGAATCTGAAGCAGGCTCCAGGTCCTGAGCTGTTTGTACAGAGCTTGATGTGGGGCTCGAACTCACAGACCACAAGATCGTGACCTGAACTGAAGTCAGATGCTTAACCGATGGAGCCACCCAGGTGCCCCTAAGATCTTCTTTATGTAGGATGATGGACGGTGGCAAGCAGAGAGTTGATAGATATTACAAGGGTAGATTAAAGCCACCTGTAAGCAATCCTTGTCTCTATTTCTAGGAATAATCTGATCATTTACTGGCTGTCCATAAGAGAGCATATATTCTGATTATACCAACAAAATAAGATACATAAAGTCCTAAATTCTCCATAATACAGCTTACATTCTAATGACAACAAGCATATAAAACGCTCCCAACAAAAGGATAAATGGAACATCAGAATGTGGAACCATTGAGTGTTATTTTCTTACTTTGATAATTTTTATGATCTAGCCTGAGGAACATGAGATACCCCAAGGGCCCAACTTTTATTTATATTGATTTTGAAGATAACATTCAACTTAATATATTGTTAATTTGGGGGAAGAAATATAACTTGTTTAAGAGTCTAAAATATATGTATATGTAAATAGCTTAATTTTAACTTTACTTTTATTTATTTATTTTTTAATATGATTTATTGTCACGTTAGCTAACATGCAGTGTATACAGTGTGTTCTTTCTTCCACTGACAGCAATTAGAAAGCTGGGTAAAATGTAAAAAAGAAAAAAAAATCTTCTAAAAAAGAGCTGGAGGGTTAAGAGGGAGATAAGGAGATATTAAGGCAATATTTTAGGGAAGACGAATTCAGAGAAGTGAGTCTAACAGTAGGGGCTTTTATTAGTCTTGGGATATTTGTTAATCCAGAACGGAATGAAACTCAAGTGAATTCTTAGAAACACTTTTTATAGTCATGTGGCTAAGAGGTCTTAAGTTGTACAAAGATCACTCTGTAAACTCCCTATGGTTTGGAGTGGGAGCCTGATGGATCTGCCCCTAGGATTAAGAGAAAATTAGAGCTCAAACAGCTTTTGCATATACTGCAGCCCAGTTTAGAGTCACCTAGGTGGTTCAAGAAAAACCACAATCTCTAAAATTGGATAAAGATCTTCATTGCTTGCTAATATCCCTAGGAATCTGCTAAGAGGAAATAAAAAACTTCTTTGTGGGTGAGGAACTTTATTTAATCCTAATTTTCCAAGGCAAAATTATTTCTACAGTAAATTTAAGATCAAAATGACTAGCACACAATAAAAAATAAATAGCTACATAAGGGGATAAGAAAACTTAATTCAACAGAAACAATGGACTATAGGAGCAGAACCAGAAGTGTTGTAAGTTATCTGTATTATCAGATTCAAATTTAAGAAAACTACATATCAAATGTGGGAGATGGTATTAAAGAAGTTCTTAGATATATTTAGTGTAAATACATGGATTAAAGAAGATAAAGGACTTAATATTAGTGAGTTAAGCATCTCTTTCACAAACTTAGAAAATATAGAAAAATCAACCCAATGAAAGTTGAGGGAAGGAAATAAAATTTTAACAGTATAAATTAATAAAAATAACGAACATACACTAGAGATCAACAAAGCCCAAAACTAGTTCTTTGATGGGACTAGTCAAATTGATAAACTCCTTGTGAGACTGAGTTTACAAAAAAGGAAAGAAGTCATAAAGTCAAAATAACAAAGGGGACATTACTACAAATCTTGCAGATATGATAATATAAGGGTGTGATGAACAACACATTATTTGTGCCAATAATATAAAAAATTTAGATAATATGGACAAATACCTAGAAAATTTCAACTTTATAAAACTGATATAAGAAGGTATTGAAATTTGAATAGTCTTCTACCTATTAAAGATAGTGAGTCTGTAATTTAAAATGTTTCTACAAGGAATATTACAGGTACCCATGACTTTAAAGATGAATTCAGTCAAACACTAATAGAAAATCTTCCAGAAAAATAAAAAGAGAATCATTATTCAGCTCATTTAATAAAACTAACATAAATTTACTACTGAAACCTTATAGGGACATTATAAGAAAGGGAAATTACTAGCAAATCTTGACAAATATGGAAGAAGTATCTTGAAAAACACAGAGAACACCAAATTTGATACAAAATATAAAATGAGAATACATTAGGCTAAGCTTTTTTTTTTTTTTTTAATGGTTTATTTATTTTGAGACAGAGAGGGACAGAGCATGAGCAGTGGAGGGGTGGAGAGAGAGGGAGACACAGAATCCAAAGCAGGCTGCAGGCTCTGAGCTGTCCACATAGAGCCCGACGCGGGGCTCGCACTCGTCAACTCCAAGATCATGACCTGAGCTGAAGTCGGACACTCAATCGACTGAGCCATCCAGGAGCCCTGAGGCTAAGCTCGTTTTATTCCAGGAGGGTGAAATTCATTTAATATTATTAACTCAATCAGTCTCACTCACTACATTTAATAAAAGAAAAACCCATGAAGTCAATTAAATAGCTGCAGAAAAGTATATGACAAAAATCCAGGACTTATTCACAATAAATCTCTTAGCAGTATATGAATAAAGGGAAATGTCTTAATCTAATGCATGCCTGAGAAGGCTTACAACAAAAATTATAAGCCAAGTTTCTTTGTATACTAAGCATAAGAAAGATACCACTTATTACAACCTCTATTCAGCATTTTACTGGAGAACATAGCCAGTATGATACGTCGAGGAAAGGACACTGAAGTTGTAAGGATTAGAATTAAGAAACAAGATGATCATTAATTATGAGTGATTATGAATAGAAAATACTAAGCACTTATAGTGAGATTACTTACACTAATTGATTTGGCAAGTTTTTTTGATACAAGAACAGTAAAAATCCATTATATTCCTATACTGTACTATTATATAGGATATTTAAAAAATAGCATAGTCCTATGTGGATTGGCAGTGACAAGGGTTGGAGAACCCTTCTCCACAGATTACTCTGGGCTGTTCGTAGCTTCCACTGTATGGCTTTACCACCTTTTAGGGCCTTTTTCTGCATGCAGCTGACAGATGGGGAGAGAGTGTGAGATCACGGATGGGAGGTCTTTATGGGCCAGGCTTGCAACTGACCACATTCCAGTGACTGCAACACAGCGACTGTCTGTTTGGCCAGGAGGAAAAGAAATTGAGTTTTGATCTACATGTAGCAGTTTTTAATGTAGCTTCTGTTTACAATTTCATTATTAGGTAGATATCTCTGGGTATCAGGGAGAAAAAAAATATATTGTCTGTGTATGCTTTGAAGGAATAGAAACTTAGCCCTAGCTGCCTCTGTATCAATTCTCCCACAGGACTCTGGCTCTAGTTCTAACAATAACCAAATTTTCATGAGAAAGTGAATGAATTTGTGAGCTAAGTTGTTTATTTCAGAAAGAAATGAAAGTTACTTTTGTGTGACAGTTACTGTGTATAGATTTTGTTTGTTGGACGTTAATTCCACAGTGGCAGAAACATGGATGAATGTGTTGCTTTTTTTTTTTTTTTTTTTTTTTTTTTTTTTTTTTTTTTGG
>NW_026057581.1:5149066-5198990 GCF_023721935.1 Panthera uncia
TTTTTCATAAAAAAAAAAAAATTTTTTTTTTTTTATTTTGTTTATTTTTTTTTTTTTTTTTGTTTTTATTCCTCACTCGGAAAAAAATAGATAGAATTTTTTTTTTTTTTTTTTTTTTTTTTTTTTTTTTTTTTTAATGTCTTGGGACCACATTTGCAGAGTGAGGCCATATGCTACCTATTCTTGCCTGTAATACTGAATGAATTAGCTTGTGATAGTGTTTCCTGAGCTAATGAGGCAAACATTTTCCTGGATTCAGCTGGAGAAGAAATCTTTATTACTGTTGTTTCAAGGATAAGGAGAGCAGTGAGAATAACATTACCAAAATTTGCTGAAGTTACCATCATACTTATAGAGATAAGTTTTTCAGCAATAACCAGATTGAACAGTGAGAATGTAGCATTGTCATTTTGTGGTAGTAACTAGAAAAATTCATGAGCAATTTAAAAAGTTTCATTAGAATGGGAGAGACAAGAAAACGGTTAGATGGATGGAACCCAATAAAAGAGGGTCCATTTAAAGTCTTGGAAATAGATTATTTGTTTAATAAGATATTAGATTTCTGACCTACTTTTTAATCTCTAGGTGTAGCTTATTTTTCCCATTTTGAAATGAAGGTGGTGGAATGAAAACTGTGTGTGATCTTTCCTAGTTTTAGCACTGCATGATTCTAGGTCAATGTTCCGGTTAATAAAATGACCGGAAGAACAAAAATGATATGGGTTGTTAGTGTTGCTTGTGAATCAACCAGTTCATTAAGTCTGTCTAACTGGGGGATGGTAACTTATCACATCTACAAACCCTCAATTTGGAAATGAGTCAGAAGGTGGCAGTTTTAGTAGGCTGGCATACAGGTTGGAGTTCAGGGCCTCAAGGCAGCTGGACAATATGCTACAGAAGAGAAAATCTCAGTGAGAAGGGAGCTATGGATAAGGAGCCCCAAAAATCTGTGTACAACTTCCCCTAAGTAGTCAACCAGCTTCTCCACTGCATTTGTACAGAGTGAGTCTCAAAGAGACAACAGAAAACAACAGCTGGGAGTCAAAATAGCTGAGTAGAGATTTCAGCAATAATTAGGTACTCGGAAGAAAGAGCATGAAGTTTATGTTCCCCAAGATAAACACCTTAGTAAGTCTTCTGGGCTTAATATTGGGACTCCAGAGGCTCTAGAAGTAATGGCCACACTCCAAAAGTGCAGCATATGTTTTAGGAGTTTTGCACTCCCGTAATAAAGGCAAACTGAAATAGTTCACTCTCATGCTGAAAACAAAGGCTTGGCAGGATCAGGGGATACGCTGGTATGCTACCTGCCTGGAAAACAAAATGAGACAAGAACAACTCAGAACAACAGCGAACAAGTGAATAAACAAAAACCCAACAAACAAACACACAATGTAACCTAGCCTTCTTGGAGGAATCTAGAACTCAAGTCCTACACATGATTTTATCCATAATGTCAAGCAGGTGATACACACTTATTTATGAGGCATGCTGAAGCACCAGGGGGAAAAAAAGCAAGAAGTAGAACACAGATAGCAAAAATGGTACATGGGTGATAAAGTGATTAGAGGTATCAGATACGGTTAAGATAGCTGAGTAGTATGTTTGAGAATATGAAGAAAAAGGTGGACAAAATAGATAAAAAATATGGAGATTTTCAACAGAGAATTGGAACCCATAAACAACAACAGCAACAACAGCAACAAATGAATATCCTGGAACTGGAAAATAAAAATGCAGTATTTGTAACTGAGACTTTATCCGATGGGTATGACAACAGACTGAAAGCGCCAGAAGACAAGATTAGTGAGCTGGAGGATATGTTCAGTCTGAACCCCAGTAGGTGTTTCTTTGTGGAAATTCACAAGCTAGTTCTAAAATATTTATGGAAATGGAAAGACCATCTGTGACTATCCCAGACAATTTTGGAGGGCACCTCTATCAGACAGCACAACTTATTACAAGGCTACAGTGATTATTATTTTATGTGTGTAGAAAGAGACCCATATGCAACTGACACTCGATTTATTATAAAAGTGATATTCCAGAGGACGGTCTCTCCATTGGATAGTGCTGGGCCAATTTGAAATTCACATGGGAATAAAGTGAAACTTGATCCTCACTGATATCACAGCAAAATTTAATACCATTTGAAAGGCATATCTTAATGTGAAATATAAAATAAGAAAGTACTTAGAAAAAAATAAGAGATTATTTTTATCACTTTGGGGTATGCAAAGATTTCTTAAATAGGACACAAAATCACTAAAGAGAAAGTTATATTAAAATTAAGAACTTCTGTTCACCAAAAGATACCCTTAAGGGAGTGGAAAGGCAAGTCACGGACTGGGAGGGGATATTTATGATACCAACAAGTGGAAAGGGCTTATATTAGAATACATAAAGAGCTTCTACAAATTTATAAGAAAAGGTAACTTGAGGGTGGGGGGAGGGGGAATGTTTGCAGACCTGAACTGACACTTTAGCAAAGAGGCTATCCAAAGGGTGAGCAAACATTTGTTGTCAACATTTTTTTCATCAGGAAAATGTGAATTAAAATCATGGCACTATACCATTATGTATCCACCAGGATGGTTAAAATTAAAGACTGTCACTTCTAAATATTAACAAGACCATGACTAACTGGAAGGCTCATCATTGCAGGTGGGAAAATGCATACCTAAAATCACTTAAGTGAGTCTTTGGTATTACACCTGTTGTATATAAATATGTACTGTGATCCAGAAATTTCACTCTTGGGCTGGCTTAGGATAATGACAGTATTGTAATATAGAAGCGCTGAGATACAAGATAGGAAAGAAGGCCACAAGGGTGAGGGTAATCCCAATCATCATAAGCAACTTTTGAAATCCACAGTATATTCACATCTTTAGCTGGTGTATACCTGACCATGAGAAGAAGCTGCAGAGTTCAGTTTGGTCAACCAAAGAGGCTGCTCAATTGATTAATTGATTATTCCACTTTTCCTGACGTGTTTCTCTAGGTATGAGTTATTTTCCAAACTCCCATTTTGCTTGATGACTACATAGTTGAAGGTGATTTCATTGTCTTTAGAATATCCTCGATCATAAATTTATGTTGAGTTATTTTGGCTTTAAAATTTCAACTGTTTTATTTGTTATTTGGAGCAAATTAGAGATTTATTGCAGATTATATGTTTTCATGGAGGGTAGAAATCCTTATGAGAACTGATGAAATTTGGTGTCTTGGATCCCTCGTGGTAACTATATCAGACTTTTAATAGTTCATTTTGAGCACTGGGAAAGGCTGGAGAGCCGCATTAAAGCCTAGGACACATATTGGTGTGGGTTATCATGGGAAAGCCCTGTGATCTTCTAAGAAGAATAATCATAAGGATGCACGTTGAGCAGACACAGAGGTTGTTAGAAATTGCTATTAAAATTTAATTGGTTTCACCCTGGGTGTGATTAAACAACTAATGTAATTGTTTCTGTATATATATAGATTTATGAGAAATAATTAGATGATAGTTTATATTATTAGTCCCATGTTCCTTTATATCACTGACAGGCTCTGAGTTTCTTTGAGGCTCTGTGACAAATAAATAGAAGGAGAAAATTGTTGAGACGTAGGTCCAATTAAGACATATTGATGTATTGAGGTTCATTCTAATAGTGGGATCTAGGAAATGAAAACAGATGAAAATTTTGTCAGCCATTGCCATTGTCTAGTAATAGCAAATAAAGGAATTTAAAAGTTTACGAAAAGGAAGTCTGTCTAGAGAAACACAAGAAGGGTTAGCCTTTGTAATAGTCTAGTACCTCAAACAAAACCCATGGAAAGAATATAGCAATCAGTCACAGAAAAAGGAAACAAATGAGTGGTAAGTCTGGGTATAAGTCTATTGTCCTATTATGAATCTTTATCCAAAAGTCTCAGAAGGAAGTAATGCATACCTGATATCATCATTATGATCTCTGAAATCTAGGGTTAGATGTTATTTGCTTCTGTTGGCTTTTCAGTAAGCCGCAGTGTTCTATCTTAAGTGTACATGTATACATTTCCATGTATACATGATCTAATCATAATGTGACAATCTGGAGTCTGTCGGTGGAGAAGTGTAGTATAAGACTCACAGGTTTGTTTTTTTTTTTTGCAACAAATTTATGAGAACTTATGAGAGTTTATGAGAATTTGTTTTATGTAGATTTTATATCATTAGGACTCTGGGTAAAATTTAGGCCAAGTAGATTAATTTATCTGAAAATTCAGAGTGTTTTGATTTAAAATACTATCAATCAGTTCTTCCAGAGTTTGGGAATGCTATTCTGTTTTAGTATTCTGTTCATAACTGCTTAAGTTTTTCACTTATAAGGTGGATTTCTCTACTGCTAGTGAGTGATGAAGTTTTTCCCAGCCAATGAAAACATAATTCATAATCATTTTGTAACAGAATGTTAGCCACTCTCACCAGAGAAACTAACAGATCAACTCTTAAACATTAGGTGAATGAGAAAATTACCCACATCGAAAAGGGTAGGAAAGACTGAGGCACCAGCTTCTCTCTGAGAACTGAAGGGTTTGGACCCCACATCTAGTGCCCCAAAAGCTCCCACCTGAGGAATGTATCCCCAAAACACTTAGTTGTGAAAGCCAACAGGGCTCCTGTCCACATGACTGATAATACTATAGCCAACAAAGAAACCGTTCTTAATGGGCTGTAGAAGATTCACAGTGGCTGTTGTCCTCAGTGGGAGGAGACAAAAAACACCTACCTCCTAGTCCTTTCCTGAAAGGGGTTTATTTGCATACATTAAAAGTTGCTGCTTGAGGGTCTCCTTGAAATTTAGCATGCATCCAGGAGCTAACTCCATCCTCCGTGGGGGAGGGAAGCCAGTGGATGTACCCTATGTCTATTCTCTCTAGCCTGTTTTAAGTTACCAATATCTTGTACATGTCTGGCATCTCAGCTTTTGAGGCAGTTCTTAAAGGGTACAGGAGAACCACTCCACAGCTGTTCACCCAGCCCAAGTGCAGAGGGAGCAGGCAAAGACCCCTTTCAGTTTTTTCATGGAAGGGTCCTTGCTGCATTGTTCTCCACTGTTGTCTGTGGGTGTGGTTTCCAGTCATCTAGGTGGTGACTGCAATCCTCTTGTTTGGGAAACTGACTGGTATTGGCATACCCTCCAGTCCTAGGAGGCACCAAGAACAAAGAGGATGATTGGAAAATCACAAAGGCTTAAGAAAAAAACCAAGAGCTCTGGCCAGGCTGATTCACAGGGTTTATCTACACAAGACTACTCTAAGACTGGGAGAGGCAGTTTTATCTAATGTGTAGAAACCAACACAGAGTGGCAAGGAAAATAAGAAACAGAGGAATAAGTTCCAAACAAGAACAAGATAGAGCTTCAGAAACTCACCTAAATGAAATGGAGATAAGTGATTCAAAGTCATGGTCATAAATCTGCTCACCAAGGTCAGAAGAACAATGCACAAATACAATGAGAATTTTAACAAAGACATAGAAAATTCAAAAAAGTACCAAATAGAAATCACACAGCTGAAAAATATAATAACTGAACTGAAAAATTCATTAGAAGGGTTCCACAGCAGATAGATCATCTGGAAGAAAATGCAAACTCAAGGACAAGGTAGTGAAATTCATCCAGTCAGATGAACCAAAAGAAAAAAGACTAAAAAAGAGTGACATTAGCTTAGAAGACTTAAAGGACAACAGTAAGTGGACCAATATTCACATTAAATGGGTCTGGGAAGGAGAAGAGAGAGAGAAAGGGTGCAAAAATTTATTTGAAATAACAAATGGCTGAAAACTTTTCTAATTTGGGGAAAGAAATAGACATCCAGATCTAGGAGGCCTACGAGTTCCAAAAAAGACCAATCCAAAGAGGCCCACACCATGACATGTTTTAATTACGCTGTTGAAAGTTAAAGACAAAATCTTAAAAGCAGGAAGAAAATAGTAATTTATCACCCCCAAGACTACCAGCAGATTTTTTCAGTGGAAACTTTGCAGGCCAGAGGAGAATGACATGATGTATTCAAAGTACTGAAAGAAAAAGAAAGAAAGAAAGAAAGAAAGAAAGAAAGAAAGAAAGAAAGAAAGAAAAGAAAGAAGGAAGGAAAGAAAGAAAGAAAGAAAGAAAGAAAGAAAGAAAGAAAACAACAACCAACAACTACCAAAGGAATAATTTACCCAGCAAATTGTTCTTCAGAATTGAAGTATAGTTTTCCAGACAAGTAAAAGGTGAAGGAGTTCATCACCACTAGATTGGCCTCACTGGAAATGTTAAAGGGCATGTTTTCAAATTGAAACAAAAGATGTAATTAGTAACAGGGAAACATGAAAGTGTAAATATCATCAATGAAGGTAGATATATAAATTCAGAAAAGTCTAATGTCATACTGGTGGTGAGTAAATCACTTATAACTTTAGTATGAATGTTAAAACAAAAGTATTAAAAATAACTATACAATATTAAAAACTATATAGTAATAAAGTAAAAAAATTAAAAATAACTATATACAATTTTTAATAGACACAATGTAAAAAGATATAAATGATTACATCAAAAGCATAAAATGTGGGCATGGTAATGTCAATGTAAAGCTTTTGCATACATTCAAAGTTAAGTTGTTACCAGCTTAAAACAGACTGTTGAAAATATACATTGTTTTATGTAAGACCCATGGTAACTATACAATACAAACCTATAGTAGATACACACAAGATAAAGAAATCTATACATACCACTGTAGAAAACCATCAAATCACAAAGTAGGAGAACAAGAGAGAAAGAAAGGAGCAAATGAATTACATATCTGCCAGAAAATAATAAAATGGCAAAGTAAGTCCATACCAATCAATAATTACTTTAGGGGCGCCTGGGTGGCTCAGTCGGTTGAGCTCAGACCGACTTTGGCTCAGCTCATGATCTCACAGTCCATGAGTTTGAGCCCTACGTCGGGCTCTATGCTGACAGCTCAGAGCCTGGAGCCTGCTTCAGATTCTGTGTCTCCCTCTCTCTCTGACCCTCCCCCATTCATGCTCTGTCTCTCTCTGTCTCAAAAATAAATAAACATTAAAAAAATAAAAAAAAAATTACTTTAAATGTAAATGTAATAACTTTTCCAATGAAAAGGTATGGAATGGCTGAATGGATGAAAAAAAACAGACCCAAGGGTATGCTGCATACAAGAGACTCACTTCAGCTTTACAGAAACAGATTGAATGGGATGGGATAGGGAAGGATATTCTATGCAAATAGAAGGTAAAAGAAAGCAGTCGTAGCTATACTAATCAGACAAAATAGACTTTAATCAAAGATGGCAAAGAAAGTAAACAAGGGCATTATATAATGATAACGGGATCAATTTATCAAGAGAAGATAACATTTGGAAATATTTATGTATACAACATAGAAGCACATAAATATACAGAAAGCAGATATTAACAGACCTAAAGGGAGAATTAACAGCATAATAGTAGTAGTTAAAATAAAATAAAATAAAATAAAATAGGAGTTAATTTTACTTTAAGTTTAGTTATTTATTTTGAGAAAGAGTGTGAGCAGGGTAGAGGCAGGGAGAGAGGGGAGAGAGAGAATCCAAGCAGGCTCTGTGCTGTCAGTGCAGAGTTGGATGCAAGGCTCGAACTCATGAACCCGGGGCTCAAACTCACGAAATGTGAGATCATGACCTGAGCCGAGATCAAGAGTTGGAGGCTTAACTGAGCCACCGAGGCGCTCCATTAGAAGTAGAGGACTTTAAAACTCCACTTTCAATGATAGACCATATAGACAGAAAATTAATACGGAAGCACTGGGCCCAAACTACACAGTACCCAGATGTTCTTAACAGACATTCACACAACATTCCACCCAATAGCAGAAAAATACATATTTTTCTCAAGTGCACATGGAACATGATCAGGCTAGATCACATATTAGGCCACAAAGCAAGTCTCCGTAAATTTAGGAAGATTGAAATCATATCAAGCATCATATCTGATCCTTATGGTATGAAACTGGAAATCACTTATGAGAGGAAAACTGGAAGATTCACAAATATGTGGAGATTAAATATCATGCTCCTGAACAACCAGTGGGTCAAAGAAGAAATAAAATGAAAGAAAAAATATTTTGAGACAAATGAACGTAGAAATGTGATATACCAAAAATTCTGAGATATAGCAAAAGCAGTTGTAAGAGAAGATTTTATAGCAATAAATACCTACGTTAAGAAAAAAAATCAATATCTCAAATAAACAAGCTAACTTTATACCTCAGGGAACTAGGAAAATAAGAATAAACTAAGTCCAAAGTTAACAGAAGGAAAAAAACATAAAGATCGGAGTGGAAGTAAGTGAAATAGAGACTAAAGGGGTAATAGATCATTGAAAAAAAATTGTTTTTGCAAAGTATAAACAAAATAGACAAGTCTGTAGCTAGACTAACCAAGAAAAAAATAGTAGACAAATAAAATTATAAATGAAACAGAAGACATTGGAATTGATATTGCAGAAGTATGAAGGATCATAAAAGACTACTTTGAACAATTATACACCAACAAGTCGGACAACCTAGAAGAAATAGATAAATTCCTAGAAAATACAAAGCCTGAATTAAGAAGAAATAGAAAACCTGTAAGGAGATTGAATAAGTAATCAAAAACCTCCCAATAATAGAAGTCCAGGACCAGATGCCTTCACTGGTGAGTTCTACCAACTACTTAAAGAAAGATTAAAACCAATTCTTCTCAAACGCTTTCAAAAATAGAAGAGGAGGGACTACTTCAAAATGCATTAAATGAAGTCAGGATTAACTTGATACCAAAATCAGACAGAGACACTATAGGAAAAGAAAATTATAGGTTAATATCCCTGATGAACATAAATGCAAAATGCCCAACAAAATATTAGCAAGTTGAATTCAACAACACATTAAAATGATCGTACACCATAAAGAACTAGCATTAATTCCAGGATGTAAGGATTGTTTAACATATGCAAATCAATAAATGTGATATACCACATTAAAAAAACAAGGTGTAAATCCATCTGATTATCTCAATAGATGCAGGAAAGCATTTGAAAAAATTCAACATCTATTAATGATAAAAATTATCAGAGTGAGTATGGAGGGAATATACCTCAACATAATAAAGAGCATGTAAGGGGCGCCTGGGTGGCGCAGTCGGTTAAGCGTCCGACTTCAGCCAGGTCACGATCTCACGGTCCGTGAGTTCGAGCCCCGCGTCAGGCTCTGGGCTGATGGCTCGGAGCCTGGAGCCTGTTTCCGATTCTGTGTCTCCCTCTCTCTCTGCCCCTCCCCCGTTCATGCTCTGTCTCTCTCTGTCTCAAAAATAAATAAAAAACGTTGAAAAAAAAAAATTAAAAAAAAAAATAAAGAGCATGTAAGAGAAGACCAGAGCTAACATCACACTCAGTAGCTGAGAGAGTTTTTTCTCTTATCTTATCTCTTATCTCTTATCTTGTTCTCTTATCAGGAACAAGACAAGACACCCACCCTTACCACTTTTATTCAACATAATACTTGAAGTCCTAGCCAGGACAACTAGACAAGAAAAAGAAATAAAAGCCATCCAAATCAGAAAGGAAATAAGATGGTCTGTATTTGCTGATATATGTGGAAACCTTAAAGACTCCATCAGAAATGTTAAAACTAATAAACCAATCCAGGAAAGTTACAGAATGCAAAATCAACATACAAATTCAGTTGCATTTCTGTATACTAACAATGAAATAGCAGAAAGAAAAACGAAAACAGTATGGTATTGGCATGAAAATGGACACAGATTAATGGAATAGAATAGGAGCCCAGAAATAAACCTATACATATATGGTCAATTCAGTTATGACAAAAGAGACAAGAATATACAATCAGGAAAGGATAGCATCTTCAATAAGTGGTTTTGGGAAAACTGGACAGCCACATGCAAAAGAATGAAATTGGGCCTCTAACTTATATCATACACAGAAATCAACTCAAAATGGAGTAAAGACTTGAACATAAGACCTGCAACCATGTAAGTTCTAGAATTAAACATAGGGGATAAGCTCCTTGACATGGGTGTTGGCAATGAGTATTTGACAACAAAGGCAAAGGCAAGAAAAGCAAAAATGAACAAGTGGGAGTACCTCAAATGAAAAAGCTTCTGCACAGCAAGGGAAATGATCCGCAAAATGAAAAAGCAGCCTATGGAATGGAAGAAAATATTTGGAAATCTGGCAAGTGGTTAATATCCAAAATAAGCAAGGAACTTACACAACTAAATTGAAAACAAAAACAAAACAAAACAAACCCCAAAAGACCAAAAACCAAAAACCCAAAACCCATCCAACTGAAAAATGGGCAGAGGAACTGAGTAGACATTTTTCCAAAGAAGACATACAGATGGCTACCTGGTACATGGAAAGGTGCTTAATGTCACTAATCATCGGGAAACACAAATCAAAGCCACAATGGGTTATCAGCTTACACCTGTCAGAAGGGCTACCTTCAAAAAGATGAAATGACAAGTGTTGGCACTTGGAGAAAAGGGAGCCTTTGTGCACTACTGGTGGGAGTGTAAATTGATGCAGCCACTGTGGAAGACAGAGTGGAGGTTCCTCAAAAAATTAAAAATAGAAACACCATGTGATCCAGCAATCCTACGTCTGGGTATATATCCAAAGGAAGTGAAAACAGGACCTGGAAGAGATATATGCCCTCCCATGATCACGGCAGCATTCTTCATAATAGCCAAAATGTTGGAACATCTAAGTGTCCATCAATGAATGGATGGATGGGGAGAGAAATTGTAACACACACACACACACACACACACACACACACACACACACACACATCTGAATCTTTTTTAGCCATAAGAAGTTCATCCTGCTGTTTGCAAGAACATAGATGGGACTTGAATGCATTGTACTAAGTGAAATAAATCCGACAAAGAAAGACAGTTACTGTGTTACATCACTAATATGTGGAATCGTAAAAAGGCAAATTCATAGAAAGTGACTAGAATGGTAATTACCAGAGGCTGAGGGATAAAGGAAAAGAAGAAGAGATATTGGTCATACAGTATAAACTTCTAGTGGGAAGATGAATAATTTCTGGGGATCAAAGTACAGCATAGGGATTATAGTTAATAATATTGTAATAAGTACTTGACAGTTGCTATGAGAGGAAATCTTAACTGTTCTCAATAGAAGAAAGAAATAGTAACTAGGTGAATGCAGGTATTAGCTAATATTCTGGTGGTGATCATTTCATAATATATGAAAGCAACATGCATACATCTTAAACCTATATAATGTGGTATGTCAGTTGTACCTCAATAAAGCTGGGGAAAAAAAGTGGGACAGGTTTCGATTGGCTAATATTTCATTTTGTATTTTCACCAATGTTCATAAGTGATATTTATAACTTCTCTTTTGTTCCATCTTTATTAGGTTTATTTAGATGTCGGTGTTGTAACTGTTTCATAAATAGAATTCAGAAGCTTCTTCACAGTTTGTATTCTGTGAAAAAAAATATAGCATTGGGTCTTAGAAAGTTTGACATTGTTCCCTATGAAGCAATCTGTATTTGGTGCTTTGTTATGGGATATTTCCTTGATCATTTTCTCTGCTTTTATTCTCTGAATTGGAGTTAAGGATAAGCCATCCCAGTTGGCAGAGTAGAAACAGAGAAAATGATTAATTAATGAGATCTATCAAGATCTAATCTAATAGACCTAATCTATTAGACTGCATTTTCCTATAATATACTTCATTGAGCTTTGTGAATTTATTTGCATAGAAGTGTACAAATTAGTGCTTTATGGTACTAAAAGATGTTGGCTGTTTCGGTGCTTATTTATTTCTTGTGTAAATAAATTTCTTGTTAACTTGTATATTAATGTTTTCTTCCTTTTGTTTTTCTTGATTAAGGTAGCTAATAGTTGTATATTTTATTACATTACGAAAATAATATATTTGGTATGATATTCTTTTGTTATTTAATTTCTCCTCTCATATTCATTATTTCCTTTAATTTCATTAGTTTTGGTATACTTTGTTTTTTTTTCACTTTTTGAGTTGGGCATTTAATTCATTTGTTTTCATCCTTTTATTTGTTACAAAAGTATTCTTTAGAAATTCTGTAATTTTAGTTTTTGTTTCCTCTTTTAGCCAAAAGTTATTTAATAGAAAAAAATCCAGGTGATGGAGCTTTAAAAATTTTTGTTATTAATTTCATTGCAGTTTGACTGTAACCTTTTCCAAATATTTATATTTTTTCATGTAATATATGACAGTTTTTATGAATGTCCTATATACTCTCGAGATAAAGTTTCATTTTCTATTGTCAGAGTATAAAATTCAATATATAGCCATGAGATCTATGTAATTGGTTATGTTTAGTTTTTCTCTACCCATATTTATTTTTGTTTTCTTGATTTATCTGAGAATAATGTGATACAGTCTCATATTATTCATATGTTTCTTCACATGTCTACTGACATTTCTTGTAGCTTCTGTTTTACCAAAGTGGTTGCTTTTAAATATTCATAAACAGTTTTTCTTCAGGATGAACTGTGTCTTTTAGTATTAAAAAGTGACCTTCTTGGTCATGTTAATATTATTTTTCCTTTTAACTTTACTAAATTAAAAAATTTAATTCCAGTAGAGTTTAACATACGCTGTTACATTAGTTTCACAAGTACAATGTAGTGATTCAACAGTTCCAACATTAGTCAGTGCTCATCATGGCAGGTGTACTTTTACTCCCCATCCCCGATTTCATCCATCCCCCTACCCACCTCCCCTCTGGTAACCATCAGTCTGTTCTCTAGAGTTAAGAGCCTGTTTCTTTCCTTTTTTTCCCCCCTTTGCTCATTTGTTTTGTTTCTTAATTTCCACATATGAGTGAAATCACTTGGTATTTGTCTTTCTCTGACTTATTTCACTTAGCAGTGCACTCTCTAGCTACATCCATGCTGTAGCAAGTGGCAAGATTTCATTCCTTTTAAGTTTATTTATTTATTTTGAGAGAGAGAGAGAGAGAGAGAGAGAGAGAGAGCGAGCAGGGGAGGGCCAGCGAGAGGGAGAGAGAATCCCAAGCAGGCTCTGAAATGTCAGCACGAAGCCTGATGTGGGGCTCAAACTCAGGAATTGTGAGATGACTTGAGCTAAAATCAAGAGTTGCATGCTTAACTAACTGAGCGGCCCAGGCGCCCAAGATTTCATTCCTTTTTATGGCTGAGTAATATTCCACTGTGTGTGTGTGTGTGTGTGTGTGTGTGTGTGTACACACACACACACACACACACATCTTTTTTATCCATTCATCAGTTGCTGTACACTTGGGCTACTTCCCTAATTTGGCTATTGTAAGTAATGCTGCAATAAACATAGGGCTGCATGTATCCATTTGAATTAGTGTTTTGTATTCTTTGGGTAAATACTCAGTAGTGTGATTGATCATGTTAGTGCTATTTGATGGAATTCTACTTTATCTGATATTAGTATTACAACCTTTGCTTTCTTATTATTTCCCTGTCCCTGATATACCTTTGTTCATCTCTGTACATTTAGACTTACTGAATTTGCTTTGGGTGTGTCTTTTGTAATTAGCATATACTTGGGTGTTTTTGGTGTTGTTGTTGTTGTTGTGAGCTAAGTGGAAAATTCTTTTTTAGTAGGTAAGTTCGGACCATTAAATGTTATTGAGTATGTCATCTAATTTGGTATGTATATTATCTTTTATTCTCTCTATATGATTTTTTTTCTTTGCTCATTTTCTAAAGTTTCATTTGATATTTAGGAAACTTCATTTTCTCATATTTTTGTATGTATACTTTTTAAAATAAATAAAATCCTCTGTTTCTTGCTTAGCCTTTGATATGTAGCCTGATAGTTTTTAATGGTACCCATTAACTCCTTCTTTTTGATGGGACCAGTGACCTATTTCCACTTTCCTCTATTTCCCTCTAGTTTTACTTTTTAAAAATGATAATTGCTAAATTCTGCTTTGTCAGAACATATGTCATTTATATTACTCTGCCACCCTTGTTCCTATCTTTATTAGAACTGAAATGAAATCTACATGGTCCTTTTACCAGTGTAATTAATTTATATCTACTGTTTTATTTGCAGAAGTATTTTAGGCTATGGACTTTCCTCTGATTATTCCTTTAAATGTAATCAGAGTATGGTATGTAATATATTACTTATTCTTATTCTTTGGAAATGTGAAGGCTTTGGGCTAAGTTTCCTTAGTTATTTCTTGGAAGACACTCATCTGTACGAAGGGCTCATGGATATAGCTTTCACTGAGTTCTTGCAAGTTTAAACTCTAATTCTGTAGTCCTGATACTTAAAAGATAGCACAGTTGAATATAAAATCCACTGGCTTACACTATCTTCTCTTGGCCTCCTTAGAAAGGCATCTTCCTTCTTGCCTTGCTTTACATATTTATTTTGAAGAAATATGATGCCAAATTCTCTTGCCCTTGTAAATTATTTTTTGGGGGAGACCTTGAGGATTTTTTTAAATTTCTAAATTTGAATATTTACTAGGATAAGTTTTAGAATTGATCTTTCTATATCAGTTTCCCAAGTACTTAGTTGACTCTTATAATATGTAGATTCAGGTCTTCTTGTATTTTTGGAAAGGGAACGTGTGCTTCAATTATTGTTCAAAATATCGTTTCTGTTTCACTGCATTGTTTTTCTTCTTTGGAGCCTCCACTTATACCTATGTTGACTTTTCGTTGCCTCATTTCCATTTCAACCAATTTCTCTCAGACTCCTTTTGCTTCTTTTTTTTAAAACATTTTTTAATTCTTTTTGTTGTTTTCCTACTTTTCTCCAATGCTGCTCATTAAATTTTCATTCAAATCTATTTTGAAAATTACCTAAGTATCCTATAACTGAGCTTACTCTGTGCTATGACTTTATCTTCCTCTGTTTCTTTTCTGAAACCTACCAACTTTTATTTCATTTCTTCTTGTTTTGTTCTCCATGTAGATTCTTAGTTTTGAACTTCGAATTTTATCTTTTCGCATGTGCCATAGCATGTTTGAGGATACATGATTCAGTTTTGCTTCTGTTAGTTTTCTTTAAATTCAAGCTTATTTATTTGGGAGAAACTTACCAGCCGAAAGTTTTAATGTTCATTTTCTGTTTTTTTTGTTCTTTGTTTTTGTTTACAGTAGCTTTGTATAGAAGCAAACTGCTCACATCTATAGGTTGGTTTGCTTTGGTAGAGCAAAGTGGTTTCCCAGATTTCTTGTCCAAGACTGCCACCTTCTGTCAGAGTAGAAGATTGCAGGGTCTTTAATAGGCTTGAGGGCGCGGCCAGGAAGGGCAGTAAAGTAACAGGGTGTCTTTCATTTTTTTTTCCCCCTTCAAAACATCCTCTGGATGGATCGTAAAGTAACCTTCATTGTTTCCTTCCACCAGTCCCCAGTGGGCACTTCTTTCCTTCCCTTTTACTCTGTTTTTCTCCAGAATGTTTCTTTCCAAGCCTGTCTCCTTCAGCACAGATTCCAATTTTAAATCGCTTCCTTGATCTTCCCATACTCTTTATCGGTATTTTATCACTTAGGGTGACTTCAGCTGAATGAACTCCCCCCCCCACATCTCCTGCACACTTTTTTTGGATATTTTCCTTTTCCACTTTTGCTCTCCTCCCCTCAACCCCCCCCCCCCATCCCTGTTTTGAATGGGCCATGGTGGGAGTTCTAGAGAAAGCTTTGCTGAAAATTGGTATCTATTTTTCTAAATACAGAGAATTTAAAATTGTAGTGATTTTTAAAATCCATATATGTTGAAAGTATGAAACGTGTGGATTTATTTGTATTTGTCTATCTGTATAGTTTGGTTTTTTTTGGAAGATGTATGGTAAGGTTCATATTTAGGTAGCTGTGATTACCTTGCTTATAGAACCAGCACTCTTAGCCCCTACGTCCCTCAGGATTGTTGCCTTGGATGTTGCCTGCAGTTTCTCTTGTGGTAGACTCTGATACCATTTTCTCAAGCTCTGTTTATAAAACTGAAGAAGTTACTCCAGGTTACTGCCAAGTTGTATTTGCTAATTCCATGCTTTCCCCATCATGTCCTTTCAGGGATAAGTGCAGATTTTCTTCCTTTATAAGCCTCAGACAACATGCTGCACCAAAACATACAAGCAAAACATACAACAACAGTTAAAGAACCCCTCTGGTTTAAAGTCCATATGCAGATCTCACCCAGTGGTTCAGAAATATGCAGAGACCTCTGGATGACAGTTCAGGATCATTCCGGCCGATGCTCTCTGGAATCAAGTACCTCACCCTGTTTGTGTGAGAGACTCTGCTAGGATATGGGGGGGAGGGGGTGTCAGGGAATGTATCATAGAGAAGTGACATTTGACTTCAAACTTAAAGGGTAAGCTGGCATTTTTTTCCCCCAAAGTAAACAGGCAAGAGACAGGAAGCATAACTCGTGCTTGAGCTGTTTGCACAGGTAGTCCTATGTGACTTTAACACAGATGGTTTAGAGTCAGGTGGCAAGGTGGGGGAGGCCTGGGGAAGGACGTCATGAGATGTGAAGCCAGAATGGTGGGTGGCATGAAATTTGAAAGGCCTTGCTTCCAGGTCACTCGCAGAGAATGATATGGCCTGGGTTGCCTTTGTATAAAGAAGAATGAAGAAAATAAAACACCTGCTGATAAAGCTGATAAATTGTTAGGATCGTGAATTTGTAATCTGTAACACAAACCATTTTTCATGGGAAAACCAAAAATGTATCAAGTTTATTTTCAGAACTAAGTAAACATGTTTTTCCTAGCAAGCAGCTATTAGATCATTGTTTACAGTAGCTGGCTGATAACGTTTAATCCTTTGTCTTTAAATGATACCAGAATGACCAGAAATTGGAGTAGAGGACCTTTCTCACGTAAGCAAAAATCATTCAGTGGGTGGTTCTGCAATTCTTTGGTGTTGATCTCGTCAGATTCGTATCCTCAATGCCCAGCATGGTGTAGACACTAAAAGAATAATAAATACGCATTGGAAAAAAGAGGGATGCCTGGGTAGCTCAGTCGGTTGAGCATCTGGCTCTTGATTTTGGCTCAGGTCATGATCCCAGGGGTGTGGGATCCAGCCCTGAGTCAGACTCTGTGCTGGACATGAAGCCTACTTGAGATTCTGTCTGTCTGTCTCTCCCTCTCTGCCCCTCCTCCCCACTGGAACATGCTCTCTCTCTCTCTCTCTCCCTAAAAAAACAAATAAGTAAAAAAAGAAGAAGTAGGAAAAAGAGAGAAACAGAGAAAGGAAGAACTGCCACTCTTGGTAGATTAAGATGAATTGACTGACGCATGGGTCTTGCATGGAGATTTTTGCTTAAGAGCTTTTCGGTGTTTATACTTTGGAACATACTTTATTGAGATGATTGATTTGGGTGAGGCAGCATTCCCCTGACTCCAACTAAAATATAATCAGTCCTGAGAGCTGATAAATCTCATCAACCACTGTAATTTACAGGTAACTAATGGGTAGATAATAACAAAGTCGTGAACAGGATCGGTACCAACACTTACGTTCAGTCCTCTTTCTTACCTCAAGATGGGGCATTTTGTGTCCTGAAATCTAGGACATGAAAAGGATGTGGGGCTTGTGTTGTTACCTTCCACATTTCTTTTTCAGTTATTCATAAAGAAATGGTAAAAACAATATTCCTCCTGGATTTTTATGTCATTCTAAATATTGTGGAATCATTGCTAAAATAATATCCGAATAATTTTGGATGTTGGTGAGTCAACATTACATTTGAGTTAGTGTGTATGTGTATGCGTGTGTGTGTGTGTGTGTGTGTGTGTGCGCGTGCGTGTGATGGAGGAAGAGCGAGAAGGACAGACAGAGAGATCTCTCAGAAAATGACACTCAGGAAATGAAAGGCGGTTTTATATTGTCAGCATTGCGGGATTTGGCACTTAGGCTGTTCCGACCCTCTTTGGCTACTTGTAGCTGTGAATCCATTTCAGAGATAAAATCCCATCAAGTTCAATACCTGTTTTCCCCTTTGACCACTATGAAGGAGCTTTTCAGCTTCTTCATAGGCTGTGTTATTGCTCTGGATAGTCTCGATAATGGGATATAACCCAGTTTTGTGACATTACTTTTGTTCAATTTACTCAGAAAATCATGGCATGGTTTGTGTTCTCTGTCTCCCCTTTTTCCTTTCCTTATCTCCCCCAGATGCAGGGAAGAAAAGGAAAAAAAATATGATGAAATTATAGAATTAACAGGCACTGAAAAGAAAGAGGCTGAGATCATGACTTACTAAGCCAATTTTCCTGCCTCGAGGGTGTAATTCAGTGATATTTTTATAAATGTGATTCAAGCTGTGGCTTTTGTGAACAATCAGAAGCCACATTATAAGAAAAAAAAGAAAAGAAAAAACAGAAAAGAAAACAGGAGAAGATCCTAACTAGTCACCAGCAAGCTGACTTTCCTTTTGTTGGTGAGATTTATATAACTTCAGTGATTCTCATTCTTGGAGATATTTATTTATAAAATACTTAGCTGGAAAATAAAACACAAGGTGAAACCAGGACAATTAAACATGTGAGGGCATGCAAACACATCTGTCTTTGCACGTCAAGAACCATAGGAAACCTCTGTAACACAGGGATGTGCCTTGAGCAGAATAACACTGGGCAATTAGAAAACCTGATTTGATTGTGTGACGTTTATACATATTATTTAATCTCTTTGGTTTCAATTTGGCCTTATGTTAATTTGGTTATAAATCAGTTAACCATGTCCGGGTTGAAAAAATAAAAAAGAACTCCACAACTTTTAAAGCGAGAAATGACAAGTCTATGTTGTATGTGTTAAGTAAAGCAAAGTGCTGGCTGCTGTGGGTTCTCAAGGTGGTCTTATATCTCTGGGTGCGTCCTTGCTGACATCCCAGAGGATATATATCTATTTTACAAAAGACCTGACCTTAATTACTGGCTGACTTTCTTATAAAATTTTTTAAATCTATTTTATTATTTTTTTTTAAAGTTGGTTTCATGCCCTGTGTGAGGAGCCCAACACAGGGCTTGAACTCTGAGAGATCAAGACCTGAGCTGAGATCAAGAGTTGGATGCTAGGGGCACCTGGGTGACTCAGTCGGTTGAGCATCTGACTTCAGCTCAGGTCTTGGATCTCATGGTTCATGGATTCCAGCCCCACATCGGACTCTGTGCTGCCAGCTCAGAACCTGGAGCCTGCTTCGGATTCTGTGTCTCCCTCTGTCTCTGCCCCTCTCTCACTTTGCACTCTGTCTCTCTCTGTCTCTGAAAAATAAATAAACATTAAAAAGAATTTAAGAGCTGGATGCGTAATCTACCCAGCGACCCAGGTGCCCTATTATTGGCTGACTTTGTAATTTTGAATGAATTACCCTATTTCTCTGAAAATCTGTATTGCTATCTGTAATTAGAAAATACCACCTCATATAGTGACCATGAGATTAAAATTGGTATGGGTGGAAGAAGTCCCTAAAATTATGACCTGCTCAAATAGCTCAGCTCTTTGGGGAATGAGCCCAGAGAAGCCATTCATATGGCTACTCCAATTAATGCATTTTTGGTTGGCCCAACTTCAAAGCCAGAGAAGGCAGGTATATTATATATTCTGATACATCTGTCTTCCTGCTTAACCCTGGGCCATACACATGTCCCTTGGCTGATTCTCTGTGACACTGGAGTGCTTATTACCATCAGGGTCAGTGCTGTGTAACAGTTCTGTGCTCAGACTCTGGAATCAGATTCACCTGGATTCTAATCCTGGCTCTATCACCTAGTGAGCATGCACACTGGAAACCATTTAACTCTCTAGGCTTCTGTATTCTGATTCATCAGACATTTATGGTAATAGCATCTGCTTCATAGGAGTTTTTAAGAGGAGGACATGATAGTGCATGTAAACATTTAACGAAGAAATTGGAACCAAAAGAGTATCTGACTGGTAAGTGGTTCTCACTTCTATCAATGCTCTCCCTCCGTTAGGCTGTTTTGTCATTAGCAGTCCTGTCTCTGTCTATGGCAGAGGCTTCTCCTCTTTCCCCCTGCCCCCACCCCTAGCTGTAGTGAGATATAGTTGACAATTAAAAATTGTATGTATTTAAGGTATAAAACTTGATGATTTGGTATACACATACCGATCCTGAAATAAACCCCAAATCAAGTTAATATATCCATCTCACATAGTTACCTTTATTCTGTGTGTGTGGTGTGTGTGTGTGTGGTGAGAACGCTTAACATCTACTCTCTTAGCAAAATTAATTATACAAAACAGTAATATTATACTGTATTGTTGTACATGAGATCTCCAGAACTCTTTTCATCTTGCAAAACTGAAACCCTACACCAGTTAAACAAAAATTCCCCATTTTCCCCTCCCCTGAGCCCCTGGCACCCACCCTTTTACTTTCTCTTTCAATGGGTTTGATTATTTTATTTTATTTATTTGTTTCTTAATGCATTTATTTTTGAGAGAGACAGAGTGCAGATGGGGGAGGGACAGAGAGAGAGGGAGACACAGAATCCCAAGCAGGCTCCAGGCTCTGAGCTGTCAGCACAGAGCCCGACTCGGGACTCGAACCCACGAACTGTGAGATCATGACCTGAGCTTAAGTTGGACACTGAACCAACTGAGTCACCCAGGTGCCCAGGGTTTGACTATTTTAGATTCCACATAGTAGTGAGTTTGTGCAGTGTTTGTCTTTCTGTGTCTATTTCTTGAAATGTATTTTTTATCTGCTTCCGTGATGAAGCCTGGGTGCTTTCTAAGTTCCTGAGCTGCACTGAACAGTTGTTAATATTTTAGGGAAAAATTTCACTTCCTTCACTTAAAAAATGAGAATAACAATAATGTATATGTTAATTTACACGAAGTAATCACTCAGTAAATATTAGCAAATAAAATAAAATTATAAAGTAAGCTAATATACATTTGTGCTCAAATTTCTGATACCTATTGTCAACTTCCTCTTGGGAGGTGTATTGAGTAATACACCAAATATTACAAAACATTTAAATTGCTGACCATGTAACATATAGAAAATGGTATAGCATCATTTTCATTTGGACTTCTATTTAGCATCTTTCCATATGATCAGAACACTTGTGTTTTCTTTTCCGTGAATGTTTGTTCATATCCTTTGTGTACTTCTTTATGGAGTTTTTTTTTTTTAAATTTTTTTAACGTTTATTTATTTTTGAGACAGAGAGAGACAGAGCATGAACGGGGGAGGGTCAGAGAGAGAGGGAAACACAGAATTGGAAGCAGGCTCCAGGCTCCGAGCTGTCAGCACAGAGCCCGACGCGGGGCTCAAACTCACGGACCGCGAGATCGTGACCTGAACCGAAGTCGGCCGCTTAACTGACTGAGCCACCCAGGCGCCCCTTTATGGAGTTTTTAGGAGATCTTTACATATTAAGGAAATAGGTCCTCTGTGTTGCGTTCTTTAGAAGTTTAGAAACTTTGGTTCCCACGACCCAATTTTTCATTTGTCTTTTGACTTTAATTATAGTATTTATGTTTTAAGAAAAAATATGCGTATTTATAAAATCAAATTCATTCTTTTATGGCTTCTGGGTTTCGTATCATACTCAGAAAAACCTTTGTCACTCTTCTTATGCTTGTGTAGTTTTATTTCTTACAGTTAAGTCTTTCCACCGTTGCAATTTTATTTATAATTGTTTGCAGTAAGAGTCCAAGTACTCTGGAAGTATCTCTATAGGGCAGTCTCACATTTGCCTCCTGTGGGAAGACCCCATGGGCTTTGTAGGAACTGGACTAGTTATCTTGTTCCATTCTGAACTTGGGAACATGGTACCATGAAGGTGGTACATATTGAAACTCACACACGTACGTGGAAACATTTCTACAATGAACTCTTCATGCTCTTAGCCCCACTCTGTAGCAGGTGACCCTGCCTGCTGTGGATGGGCAGGGGAGATTTTCTGGCATTAAGTTTTACCGGCATAACTCCGGGATTAAGGAGGTAGATTCCCTACCAGCCCCAAATACATATTGACCAACATTGGATTTGAAATTGGACAGTGAACTCGGCATAAAAACTTAATTTTGGTTTTGAATATGTCTCTCTGTGTTGTTAGGTCTCGTGTCAAAAACTACAAAGTTAAGTATTAGTGTTTCATGCTCAATTCTAGTTTGGTATAACCATTTGTGCGATAGGATTTCCTTTGCACGTTTTTGTAGCTAAAAAAGCTATGTGACAAAAAGTCAGTGAGCCCTTTGAGAAGACCTTTCCCTTCTGATAAATGCTTCCTGTGCCAGTTCAGGCATCCGTAAGGAGAAAGCGGGCCAGACACTCTGTTATTATTCACACGGCAGGAAACTCTTGAGAAGAGTGCCATGAAAAGAATGGCAGCCTAAAATTAAAGATCCATTTGGTGTGCGTGGAGTGTGTTTTTAACATGTATTTTTTCCCCCTGCTATCATAAACTCGATGACTAACATTCCATCCAGTGGTACAGATATAGAAGGAAAAGTTGGAATTAGTATAAAACAAGGTGGTAAGAAAAAACCAATCCTAAATCTAGGGTTCAGTAAGGAACAAAGATGCTACAATGGTTTGTAGAGGAAGTCACTCTCATTTTCAGGGCACCATCTTTTAAGCCACAACGGGCTCCATTTGAGATTGTCAGAACCAGTGTGGGAAATAATCCCAAATAGCCATTCAGGCTCTGGTTTGAGCTTCTTGATTTATTGTCTTCTCATTTGGGTAGCCAGAGTTTGGGTTGGGTAAAGGAATGATAGGGGAGGATCCTGAACAGCTAAGTCTTTTAATATTAAAACCTTCTCTGTTTGGCACTCTACAGTTTACAAACACTTACATGCCAATCTTTCTGTTTAACACAGCAATAGACTTTTTTTTTTTTAATGGATGGCAAAATGAAAAAAATAGGAGAAGTTGGATGACTTAAGGTTATATTGCAAAACATAAGAATCAGACCCTCATGACAACCCCAAAGAGTGCTCTTCAGAATGGGTAGTGGGAATGTGGGTACTCCAAGCACGGCAAGAAGGGTGTGCGAGGAGCTGTTCAACAAGTTGGCAGGTGCCGGGAACAAGAACAGTGTTCAAAGTAGAGCATTTGAAGAGGTGAGGTTGAGGCAGAAGTAGCTGCAGATCACGGAGGGCCTCACATGTTTGCTGAGGACTTTGGATTTTACTTTCTAAAATAGGGGTACTTTCTAAAAAGAGCCGGATAGTAAACATTTTAGGCTTTTGGGCCATATGGTCCTTCTTGTTGCTACTCCACTCTGCTGCTGTCTTGCAAAAGCAACCAGAGACCATACATAAACAAATGGACATGGCTGTGTTCCAGCAAAACTTTATTTATAAAAAAACGGGTGGCAGATGAACAGAATGTGGCTCGTGTGCTGGTGTCTACTGACCCCTGCTCTAGAAAATGGCGAACCACCAAACCTTAAAGGCAAATAAAGCATGAGGCATGCATTGCTTCTCTAAAACAGGTCTTCCCACCCGATGGCAAATACAGCAATAAAACTGAAGTAGATATATTTTCCCTACTCTGTCAAGGAAGAGTGATTCCATGGGAGTAATGGTTAGGGCCCTTTGTCTAGATGGAGTGACCACAGGTTCCCAGTTTGCTTGGGATAGGCTGCTGTATATATTTTGCTCAGCGTTATACCTAATGTACCCCTTTTCACCCTCAAAAGTTTTCCTGTTTGGATAAATTGTATATGGTCACCTTATTCTAATCCTAAAAGGGGGTTCACTTTAGAACTTCCACAGAAGGATAGATGCTGGGCCTACTCTTTTGTAGATGGTGTGATGGTTGAGAAGACTGATAGGAACCCCACCAGTCGGAGGAGGTCCTGGCTCTGCTCTTAATTAGCTGTGTGGTCTTGGGCTAATTGCCTGGCTTTTCCAACACAAGATTTTGTTAATTAAAGATTGGAAGTAACGGGTCCTTATGTTAAATGGCTATGTGGATATAATATGATTTTTGAAAAAGTTCATGAGGGACATGATTTGTCATATGTTACCCAAGTGGAGGAGAGGCAGAATTACAAATGGGTAGAGCCTTGGACCCAGACAGAGGGCTAACCCAGTCACCCCCACACACCATTCAAGGGACTTTGGAGAAACCATTGCCTCTCTCAGAGCCTCAGAGTCTCATTCAGGCGAATGATACAACCTCTTCAGAATTGTTGTAGTTGTTTAAGATAATGTGTGTAAATGTCAAGGACTGTGCCTGGCACAGAGTTACCACTCGGTGAAATGCAGGGATTATTTTTCACACAATCACATGCCATATCAAAGCTTTTATTCATCTTTACTTTGACACATACCTCAGATTGTTTGCCCCATTCACCTCCTGTAGGATCAAAATGTTATTATTATTTTGCCTTTTCTGTTCTTTAAGCCACATCCACTCAGTCAAGTTTCAAAATTGTGACAATGATGTTGGTGACAATGACAGTATCTTACTGAGAAATTTTTAGGTTACAGGCATCTCTACATGAAGCATATTTCCTTTGTGGTCTAAGGTGGCTCATGCTAACTTCATCGCCTTTTGAGGCTCTGATGTGCTTCTGAATCCTTGATTTCCGGGACCATTTTTGGGTCCTGGGAGAGCTCCCTGTGGTTTTTCTTCAATAGGGAAGGCCAGATGAAATCACAGCTTGAGGAGGAAGAGCTGTGAGCATCATCCTTGTCTCTCCTAATGCTCTGCCTACACCCTTCTATCATGTTTGCTTGAAGACCTGAAAATAATTGGTTGAAACTGCGATTCACTTTTAGCCTTTTATTCAAGTCTGACAAGTAGGTTTCTCTAAATAACATGCACTATAAATGGCTTGAGTCTAATGAGTAGTCTTTTTGGACATGTGATCTATTGTCCTCCTTCCTTCCTTGAGAGGGAAATTACAAGCTTCGTGTATTCTCCTTCCATTTCTATAGAATGTGGGTGCTAATTTGAAAGCGGTCTCATAAAATGGAAGCAAACAAGCTAATTAGAAATATTTATGGGCCTGTTAGTGCATATATGTCTAATTGAAATAACAAGGCTCTCCCTGAAGGGGAAAACATTACTTTGGTTGTAGGAATAATTAGCTTCTGCTTTAACATTGAAATGAGATAAAACCCTTTCTCTCCTGATCAGATCCAGTTTTACTTGACGCTTTCAGACCAAGGTGTCTCCAGAAGGACCTATTCATATTTTTATTATTTTTGAATCAGAGCTGGACTTGCATATTTCTTATTTCCCTGAGATAATCGTTTTTAAGTCTTTTGGATGATTATTTTAGTACTTACCTCCATGTGTCTAAGTGATAGGTTTATATTACTCTTTTTAAATAAGTTCTTTAAGTTTTAACTTTTTAAATCAAAATTACACACATGAATACATTTAAGGATCAAATATTTCTACATTACTTGTTAGTAAAAACCATGTCACCTAACCCTCTTCCCACCTTCTTACAGGAAACCACTTTTTTTTAACTTTTAAATTTAAAAATTTTATTTTTTTTATTGTTTAAAATTTACATCCAAATTAGTTAGCATATAGTGCAACAATGATTTCAGGAGTAGATTCCTTAGTGCCCCTTCCCCATTTAGCCTACCCCCCCTCCCACAACCCCTCCAGCAACCCTCAGTTTGTTCTCCAGATTTATGAGTCTCTTCTGTTTTGTTCCCCTCCCTGTTTTTGTATTATTTTTGTTTCCCTTCCCTTATGTTCATCTGTTTTGTCTCTTAAAGTCCTCATATGATAATTCTTTTCTGTTTTTTGAATACAGAAAGAGGAAACCACTTTTTCACATATGCAACTCTAGTTAACATGGTATTATTGCTACTCCTTGATTTTTCATCTTTAAAAATTATCTGTTGGTTTTGCACTTGGGAAGATGAAAATTTAGTTTTCTTTTATACATAAGCCAGTAGCTCTATCCTAATACATGCATGCTTCCTATTTCCCTCCTCCCAACATAGTTTTACCATAATTCTGGAAAGATCCCTATTCTGTATCTACATTATCATGACTATATTAAAAGTGTTCATGGCTGGGCCATGGTTTTTTTTTTTTTTTTTTTTTTTTTAACATTTTTTTTTGTTATCCTGTAGAACATTTTTTAAGTGGTTTTAGATTATCATTTAAAAATACCTTTGCTCAAAGAAAGCTGGAGTAGCCATACTTATATCAGACAAACTAGACTTTAAATTAAACGCTGTAACAAGGGATGAAGAAGGGCATTATATACTAATTACAGGGTCTATCCATCAGGAAGAGCTAACAATTATAAATGTCTATGCGCCGAATACGGGAGTCCCCAGATATATAAAACAATTACTCACAAACATAAGCAACCTTATTGATAAGAATGTGGTAATTGCAGGGGACTTTAATACCCCACTTACAACATTGGATAGATCATCTAGACACATGGTCAATAAAGAAACAAGGGCCCTGAATGACACATTGGATCAGATGGACTTGACAGATATATTTAGAAGTCTGTATCCCAAAGCAACAGAATATACTTTCTTCTTGAGTGCACATGGAACATTCTCCAAGATAGATCACATACTGGGTCACAAAACAGCCCTTCATAAGTATACAAGAATTGAGATCATACCATGCATACTTTCAGACCACAATGCTGTGAAGCTTGAAATCAACCACAGGAAAAAGTCTGGAAAACCTCCAAAAGCATGGAGGTTAAAGAACACCCTACTAAAGAATGAATGGGTCAACCAGGCAATTAGAGAAGAAATTAAAAAATATATGGAAACAGACGAAAATGAAAATACAACAATCCAAACGCTTTGGGATGCAGCGAAGGCAGTCCTGAGAGGAAAATACATTGCAATCCAGGCCTATCTCCAGAAACAAGAAAAATCCCAAATACAAAATCTAACAGCACACCTAAAGGAAACAGAAGCAGAACAGCAAAGACACCCTAAACCCAGCAGAAGAAGAGAAATAATAAAGATCAGAGCAGAAATAAACAATATAGAATCTAAAAACACTGTAGAGCAGATCAATGAAACCAAGAGTTGGTTTTTTGAAAAAATAAACAAAATTGATAAACCTCTAGCCAGGCTTCTCAAAAAGAAAAGGGAGATGACCCAAATACATAAAATCATGAATGAAAATGGAATTATTACAACCAATCCCTCAGAAATACAAGCAATTATCAGGGAATACTATGAAAAATTATATGCCAACAAACTGGACAACCTGGAAGAAATGGAAAAATTCCTAAACACCCACACACTTCCAAAATTCAAACAGGAAGAAATAGAAAGCTTGAACAGGCCCATAACCAGAGAAGAAATTGAATCAGTTATCAAAAATCTCCCAACAAAGAAGAGTCCAGGACCAGATGGCTTCCCTGGGGAGTTCTACCAGACATTTAAAGCAGAGATAATACCTATCCTTCTCAAGCTATTCCAAACAATAGAAAGGGAAGGAAAACGTCCAGACTCATTCTATGAAGCCAGTATTACTTTGATTCCTAAACCAGACAGAGACCCAGTAAAAAAAGAGAACTACAGGCCAATATCCCTGATGAATATGGATGCAAAAATTCTCAATAAGAAAATCGAATTCAACAGCATATAAAAAGAATTATTCACCATGATCGAGTAGGATTCATTCCTGGGATGCAGGGCTGGTTCAACATTTGCAAATCAATCAACGTGATACATTACATTAATAAAAGAAAAGATAAGAACCATATGATCCTGTCAATCGATGCAGAAAAAGCATTTGACAAAATTCAGCATCCTTTCTTAATAAAAACCCTCGAGAAAGTCGTGATAGAAGGAACATACTTAAACATCATAAAAGCCATTTATGAAAAGCCCACAGCTAACATCTTCCTCAATGGGGAAAAACTGAGAGCTTTTTCCCTGAGATCAGGAACACGACAGGGATGTCCACTCTCACCGTTGTTGTTTAACATAGTGTTGGAAGTTCTAGCATCAGCAATCAGACAACAAAAGGAAATCAAAGGCATCAAAATTGGCAAAGATGAAGTTAAGCTTTCACTTTTTGCAGATGACATGATATTATACATGTAAAACCCGACAGACTCCACCAAAAGTCTGCTAGAACTGATACATGAATTCAGCAAAGTCGCAGGATACAAAATAAATGTACAGAAATCAGTTGCATTCTTATACACTAATAATGAAGCAACAGAAAGACAAATAAAGAAACTGACATTCACAGTTGCACCAAAATGCATAAAATACCTAGGAATAAATCTAACCAAAGATGTAAAAGATCTGTATGCTGAAAACTATAGAAAGCTTATGAAGGAAATTGAAGAAGATATAAGGAAATGGAAAAACATTCCATGCTCATGGGTTGGAAGAATATTGTCAAAATGTCAATACTACCCAAAGCTATCTACACATTCAATGCAATCCCAATCAAACCTGCACCAGCATTCTTCTCAAAGCTAGAACAAGCAATCCTAAAATTCATATGGAACCACAAAAGGCCCCGAATAGCCAAAGTAATTTTGAAGAAGAAGACCAAAGCAGGAGGCATCACAATCCCAGATTTTAGCCTCTATTACAAAGCTGTAATCATCAAGACAGCATGGTATTGGCACAAAAACAGACACATAGACCTATGGAATAGAATAGAAACCCCAGAACTAGACCCACAAAAGTATGGCCAACTCATCTTTGACAAAGCAGGAAAGAACATCCAATGGAAAAAAGACAGTCTCTTTAACAAATGGTGCTGGGAGAACTGGACAGCAACATGCAAAAGGTTGAAACTAGACCATTTTCTCACACCATTCACAAAAATAAACTCAAACTGGATAAAGGACCTGAATGTGAGACAGGAAACCATCAAAACCCTAGAGGAGAGAGCAGGAAAAGACCTCTCTGACCTCAGCCATAGCAGTTTCTTACTTGACACATCCCCAAAGGCAAGGGAATTAAAAGCAAAAATGAATTACTGGGACCTTATGAAGATAAAAAGCTTCTGTACAGCAAAGGAAACAACCAACAAAACTAAAAGGCAACCAACGGAATGGGAAAAGATATTTGCAAATGACATATCAGACAAAGGGCTAGTATCCAAAATCTATAAAGAGCTCACCAAACTCCACACCCGAAAAACAAATAACCCAGTGAAGAAATGGGCACAAAACATGAATAGACCCTTCTCTAAAGAAGACATCCAGATGGCCAACAGGCACATGAAAAGATGCTCAACATCGCTCCTCATCAGGGAAATCCAAATCAAAACCACACTCAGATATCACCTCACGCCAGTCAGAGTGGCCAAAATGAACAAATCAGGAGACTATAGATGCTGGAGAGGATGTGGAGAAACGGGAACCCTCTTGCACTGTTGGTGGGAATGCAAACTGGTGCAGCCACTCTGGAAAACAGTGTGGAGGTTCCTCAAAAAATTAAAAATAGACCTACCCTATGACCCAGCAATAGCACTGCTAGGAATTTACCCAAGGGATACAGGAGTACTGATGCATAGGGGCACTTGTACCCCAATGTTTATAGCAGCACTCTCAACAATAGCCAAATGATGGAAAGAGCCTAAATGTCCATCAACTGATGAATGGATAAAGAAATTGTGGTTTATATACACAATGGAGTACTACGTGGCAATGAGAAAGAATGAAATACGGCCCTTTGTAGCAACGTGGATGGAACTGGAGAGTGTGATGCTAAGTGAAGTAAGCCATACAGAGAAAGACAGATACCATATGGTTTCACTTTTATGTGGATCCTGAGAAACTTAACAGAAACCCATGGGGGAGGGGAAGGGGAAAAAAAAGAGGTTAGAGTGGGAGAGAGCCAAAGCATAAGAAGCTCTTAAAAACTGAGAACAGACTGAGGGTTGATGGGGGATGGGAGGGGGGGAGGGGGGGTGATGGGTATTGAGGAGGGCATCTTTTGGGATGAGCACTGGGTGTTGTATGGAAACCAATTTGACAATAAATTTCATATATTAAAAAAATAAGTAAAAAAAATAAAAATACCTTTGCTCAATATTCTTTGAATTTAGCACCAATTTCATCCCAAATTTTCCCACACCAGTATGTAAATGTGTGCTAGACCCATTCTTTATACCTGGTATTCTTCTGTTGTCTTCTGGAAGAAACATCTCCTAGAGCCTGCTGCACAGGCTCCTGTCTGGGTTTCTTTCTCTCTGTTTCATGTTACTTCTCTTACACCTTTACCTCTCTTGTGTATTGAATACCCTGGATTGGGGAGCTCCCCGTACTGATTTATTCTCTCATTTTGATGGAGTCTACCCTCCTGAGTAGCCTCCTGAGAAAAGCAAAAATAAAAACAAAACAAAAAAAACTATATGAAAAATGAGTTATTTGGCATCTTGCGTGTTTGAAAACGATTTTATTTTATGGTTGCACTTAATTCAAGGTGGACTAGGTTAGAATTCTCAGTTGGAAATAATTTTCTTTCAGAATTTTAGAAAACATTTTGTTACAAACATTTCTGAACATATAAAAAAGCAGAGTTCAGAGAAGTTCCGTGTGCTCATCCCCAAACTAGTGGCCTCAACAGTCATCAGCGCTTTGCCTACTTACTCCACCCGTCCCTCCACCTACTACCTATTGGTTTGTTTTGCTGGAACATTTTCGAACAAATTTCATACATCATCTCATTTCACCTCTAGCTGATTCAGAATGAATCTCCACAATAAAACAAAGAACTTTTTTTTTTTTTTTTACATAAGCACGGTGCCATTATCACACTGAACAAAATTAACAATAATTCCTTTATATTACCCCAAAACCAAATCCGTATTCAACTTTCTCTGATTTGCCTGTGAATAACTTTTATAGATACTTTGTTTGGTTCAAGATCCAAACAATTTCTACTCATTGTATTTGGTTGTTACGTTTCTGAAAGTTTTAAGCCCCCAAATCTCCTTCTCTCTTTAGGCCCCAAATCTCCTCCTCCACAATATCCCTACCCTTTCCCCACCCGGTGCCCTTGACTTATTGAAGTGATAAGAATGCTCCATGTTCTGGATTTGGCTGATTGCCTCCTCATAGTAGGCTGACTTGTTTTTCTATTTCCCATATTTCTTGTGGACCAAAGATAGGCTTAAAGCCTTGAGTAGCTTCTATCTAGTTCGGCTGTCTCCCAAGAATGCTCCATAGGTGGTAAGAGCCTCTCACTTTTAGTTATCCTAAGCTAGAACAGTGGTTCAAGTAGTGATAGCCTGATCTCATCTTTGTAATGTTCACCAGTTTTTCACATGTTATTTTAATATCTGTTAATGATGATCATCTAGTCAGTAATCTTATTATGGAAGTTGTAAGATGATATTTCTATCATTTCCATTCATATATTATTGGAAATCTTATTTTTAAAAAATGTTTCAATGTTTATTTCTTTTTGAAAGAGAGAGAGAGAGTGAGAGTGGGGGAAGGACACAGAGAGAGAGGGAGACACAGAATCTGTAGCAGGCTCTGAGCCATCAGGACAGAGCCTGACGGAGGGCTCAAACTCACAGTTCGCGAGATCATGACCTGAGCCGGACGCTCACCCAACTGAGCCACCCAGGTACCCTTGGAAACCTTCTGATTGAATGACTCTTCCTTATTTAGGAGGGCTGAACAGTTTATACTAGAGGAATAAGATAATCTTTCCCATTTAATTACTTTCAGGGTAGTGTGCCTTGGAAGCCTCTTCTATTGTCAAATGAATTTTATCTTTTTTTTAATCCTTATGAACCAATGACTTTTTAATAGTTAATTTGTTTTAATCAATTGCTGTCATTATGTGTTTGATGGTTAGATTGCCTATTGGCTAGCAGAAGCCTCTTGCCCTCAGAGATTTAAAGGCATTGATCCACTGGCTTTTTAAAATTGCCGTTTTTTAAATCCTTTAAGTAAAACGAACTTTGTTTCTCTCTGAAAGTTTGTGGGATCTTTTCTTTGTCTCTGATGTTCCAACATGTCATAATGATGGAACTATTTTCTTTCTTTTTCCTGGACTTGCTTATTTACTTAGGTGACCTTTTCAGTCCGCAAATGTATGTCTTCCAGTTCTGGGAGATTTTATTTAACTACAAGTTTGATAATTATTTTCCCACCCTTTTCTCTGTCTCTCTTTCTAGTATTCTTATTTAGATGTTGGATCTTTTTCTTATTTTTGTCTCTCATATTTTTTTCAGTCCGTGTGTTTTTGCTTTACTTTCTGGGACATTTCTACAAGTTAATCTTTTCTGCTGAGATTTTTAATTTTGACATCATTAGCTTTAATTTTAACTTTTCACCTATTGTTTTTAATATCCAGTGGAAAAGAATATTTTGTGTTCTCTGAATATTTCCTTTCATAGTCTTTTACCCTTTTCATGGGCATAATGTCAACTTCTTATCTCTCTGAGGGATCAATAACAGGGATTTTTGAGAATGTACTCTTCCTGTGTAAGATTAGGGACTAACGCAAGATGTTTTTCACTTCTGACATCAACTTCAAATTTGGTGTTCACATGACAAGCTTCAGATTTGATACTTTATGAGGACTCGCAGAGCTCACAGAAAGCAGTTATACTGATAGTTATGGTTTAGTACAGTGAATGGATACAGATTGAAATCAGCCAAGGGCAGAGACACATGGGCTGGAGTCCAGGAAAATTCTGAACACAGAACTTCCAGTTGTCTTCTCCAAGTAGATTTGTGGACAGTGTTACTGGCTCTTGGCAACAGCATGTGATTGGTCACGGAAAGTACTGCCAACCAAGGAAGCTCACCAGACCTTAGTGTCCAGAGTTTCTCTTGGAGCTCAGTCGCACAGACAAGTCAGCTTGCCACATGGCTGACTTGAGTCTCCAGCCCCTCTGGAGGTCCAGCTCCTGGCGCACTACCCAGGCCCCTATTATAAATCACCTTTGAGTCTCTAGTGTGGCCTAGGGCCTCCGGGTAAACAAAGACACTTTTATCAGGCAGGACATTCCAGAGCCTTAGAGTTTACTTCCCAGGGTGTAGTCTTCTTCAGAGTGATTTTTCTTTTTGCTGGTTTTTGCCTCTGTATTTCACCTGTAGGTGTTTTTTTTTTTTTTTTTTTTTTTTTTTCCAGACATCAGGGGATTTTTACTATTTGCTTATATTTAAGAGCAGAGAAACAAAAAGTTGATAGTAGCTATGTTTGTATGGGTAGGGTTATCTGCCTGGGTAATCTTTTGAATCCCTTATGCTAGTATATTTAAATTATTTTAAGACTTTTCCTTTGGGGATGGTCAGATTTCCCAGAGAATGCTCTTCTGCTTTTTTGCCTAGAGAGTACAGAAGTAGCTGCCAGAATTCTGGGATCTGAGCTGGAAAAGAAGACAGGGAATTTCAACATTCAGTCTGTACGCATTCACACAATCTCTCTGAGCATCGTGTCCCCATTCTTAGCTATGTTTGGTGCCATGCAGCCCCCAGACCCTCTGTTCTACCTTTCCCCTAGGATAAACCTCCAGCTTTCTAGCAGGGAAAGGGATGAATTGTTAGATTGATTTTCAGCTGTCCTCGTATTTTTAGCACCATCTTTGTCCCTACTTCCAGAGTTGCCTGGTCCCACGGATTCCTATTCTTTTAGGGTTCTGTGTTGACATCAGATTAATGCTCAGCTTTTCCCACTGCTGATTTAGGACTGAACTTTGGAGCCTCACATATGGTTATAAAGGCTGTGCACTGCACCCATGTGAGTGGTCTGTGTGTGAATGGCACCATAGGCAATTAGTGCCCTAGGACTGTGAAGCACGCAAGATGGCCCAGCTTAGATTTTCTTGGATCTAATAAAGGAGTTACACCTCCTCTTTCTACATTACGTTGTCCAACATTTTGTTTCTGTTTTCTTCTCTTCACTTGTACTTGAACTTATCATTATTATGTTTAATCCCTTACTGTTTTAGTATGAGCTGGCAGGAAGAACTGTTAAATGTGTGTGTTCGCCATCTTCCGCCAGAATTCTCCCAATAGGTTTTCTGTGTTCTAACAACACAGTCTACATATGCTTACGGTTTCAAGCATGTATAATTTTGCATCCAAAGAGGTCCTTGTCCCCAAGTTCTAAGCAGTCTGACAACCGTCAGGAATTGCAAAGGTGACGGCGGTGGCAACTGTAACGTACAATTAAACTATGAAGTTGTGGGGATGGGCGTGTTTGGTTCGTGCTGTTAGCAGCCACTAGGAGTTGCCTGTAAGAGGTCAGTAAATGGGTTAGATGGGAGAAATATGATGGCAGCTGTGCATCTGAGAATGCCCCTTAGGTACAGAGATGGGGGAACAAGGAATGAATGAGAAAGCTTGGCTTAGGCATTCTTACTCAAATTAAGAGGCAGTGTCATGGATGCAACTGAACTGAGCAGTAGCTAGCTGTGCCTATTGCCTCCACTGTCTATTACTTTTTTCTCCTAGGCTTCTGGGTCTTTCAGATGGAGTGTCTTATACATGCACATTGTAACTGAACTATTTATTGAGTGCCTACTACTTGTTACATAAGTCCCTACTAATCATTCATTCTTTAGTGAGAATTTAAAATACAGATGCCCCGTGGGAGAGATAGCATGTTACATTTTGTACTTGTCCACCCCGAGTCAGTCAATAAATGTATGCAGCTCATCTTAACTGGTTACTCTTAAATGGTTAAGAGGAAGACAGTAAGGGAGTGAATATGTATAGTGAATAAAAGCACTAATATTGCTTCCCAACTCTGTTTTGTATGGAAGTATTCAATGAAATTGCCTATCAGTTCTTGTTGGGGAAGAAAACATAGCTTTGTGGTTAAGATTGATGGGGAAAAGTGTGAGAAATATTCCTTTGATCCAACAGCTGAAAACACTTGAGAAACACACACATCTAGAAAGAGAAACAAGAAAAAGTCCTTTCAGTATTTTTATTGGCTCCATATTCATGAATTTATCATTAATTTTTTTTTAAATTAAAATTTTATTACTATACAGTGGCTCTGGTCATACAAAAGAAGGTCCTGTATGACCAGGATGTAGCATCTGGTGCTGCTTCTTTTGGGAATGGTATTTGAGAGAATTAAGTCTATTCTCTCTGGAGGTGAATTTGCACACCAGAAGTCATGCAGAAATAGTGCTTCTAGAAAACAGAATGGCACCATCTTGTTTTAAGAAGTACTGCAAGAGAAAGCAGACTTAGACCCGAGTGCCCTACTTCATATGTGGAACAGTTACAGACGCTCCCCTGCAACGTGTCACCATGGGGAATGGAACCTGGCACATCCAGTTGAGAGCAAGGGATGCCATCACAGCCAAGGGTACGTATAGGTACAAATGGGACAGCTCATGGGCCCTTTACATTGACCACATGCTCAAGTTCACAGAACAGATGCCATGCAGCCCTGGAAGGATGTCCTCTGACTTCAGTTGGTAGGTCTTGGCTGTGGGAAAGGGAGGCTTGTGATGTGGCTGTTATAGTTGAGTTAAAACTCAGTCTTGTTCTGTTTTGATAGTCAGGAGGCCACAGTTGCTGTGGTGATGGTCAGACGTGGCCAGAGCCCTTAAGTGTGATATGAGGTAGAGAAAGGAAGAGGGGTTTTAGGAGATGAGGAAGCCAAAGGCAGAGACACTTTTAAAAAAAAAACAAACAATAATAATTTATTAGAAAAAACTTTTTTTTTTTGGCAACAATCACCACTACTTATTTCCAGAACTATTTCATCATCTCAAACAGACACCCTGTACCCATTGAGCAATAAATTTCCCATACTGTCCTTCCCCCAGCCCCTGTTAACCTCTGCTTCTCTGTTTCTATGAACTGCCTGTTCTAGATACCTCATATAAGGGGTGTCATATGCTTGTCCTTTTGTGTCTGGCTGTTTTTCAGTTAACATAATGTTTTCAGTGTTTGTCTGTTCACCTCTTGATGGATGCCTTGAGTGGATTCTACCTCTTGAATGTTGCTAATGCTGGAGTGAATGCTAGGGTACACATATTTGAGTTCCTGTTTTCTTTTCTTTTCTTTTCTTTTCTTTCTTTTTTTTTTTTTTTGTCGTTTGAGTACATTACCCAAAAGTAGAATTGCCAGGTCATATGGAAGTTCTTTGTTAAACATTGAGGAACAGAGAAGAGCTTTTAAGAGTGAAGTTTATTTTGGGGCACCTGGGTGGCTCAGTCGGCTAAGCATCAGATTTCGGCTCAGGTCATGATCTCACCTTTCATGAGTTTGAGCCCCGCATTGGGCTCTGTGCTGACAGGTCAGGGCCTGGAGCCTGCTTCAGATTCTGTGTCTCCCTCTCTCTCTGCCCCTCCCCTGCTCATGCTCTCTATCTCAAAAACAAATAAAAACATTAAAAAAATTTTAGAAAAAAGAATGGCTGTGCCCTTTAAAAAAAAAGAGTGAAGCTTATTTTCTTTTCCTAAGTGTTTATTTGTTTTTGACAGAGAGAGAGAGAGAGAGAGCGCGCGCGCGCGCGCGCGCATGATCTGGGGAGGGGAAGAGAGAGAGGGGGACAGAGGGTCTGGAGCGGGCTCTGTGGTGACAGCAGAGAGCCCCATGGGGGGATCAAACTCATGAACTGTAAGATCAAGACCTGAGCCAAAGTTGAACGCTTAACTGACTGAGTCACCCAGGCTCCCCTAGTTTATCTTTTTCTTAATGGGATACTGAAAGGATGAGATTTGGTGAAGTTGTTTGCAAGCATTCCTTAGTTTCCAGAGGTTTCTCTTGGTAAGTGGTTGTTATTGGGTCTTGTTGAAATGGCATTATATGCATGGATTAGGATTGTTTCCCTCTTTTATTTTCGGGATCACTAAAAAGGTCTCGGCTGAATAAGGTCTATCATAATGACTTCTATTTGAGATGGTGGGAAAATACACCAGGACACAGGGTGAGAGGGGCTGCCTCTGTGTTTCCTGGCCCCACTTACGTTGTGCCCTTCATGTCTGGTGATTTGCTGCTGTGTTGTTCAGGGGCAGAAGAATGTGACAGCCATCTGGGAATTTTGTGGTCTAAGTATCTTTTCTTTTTCTTCCTGGACTCTTGGAGCATTTTTCTTAAGTTTCTGGTTAAGTTTCCCCACACTGTTCCTGAGTCAGGATCCTGTTGATTTGGTGGTGGGAATTATTAGAAGTACTGTGTCTTCGGAAAACAAGACATACGCTAGTGTGATGGCCGCATCATGGCCATGGAGTGGAGACTTTGGATGTTGTCAACCATTACTGATATGATGAAAGTAATTGGTATGGCCTCTGAACTAGAGTTGCCAGATGATATTGCATCAGAACTGGAGTTGCCAGATAAAATAACAACACGCTCAGCTAAATTTCTATTAGGTAAACAATGGGCACTTTTTTTTTTTTTTAGTATAAGTGTAAGTATATCCTATGCAGTACTTGGGATATACTTATACTAAAAATCAGTCATTTTGGGGCACCTGGGTAGCTCAGTTGGTTAAGCGTCTGACTTCGGCTCAGGTCATGATCTCATGGTCCGTGAGTTCGAGCCCTGCGTCGGGCTCTGTGCTGACAGCTCAGAGCCTGGAGCCTGCTTGGGATTCTGTCTCCCTCTTTCTCTGCTCCTCCCCCACTTGCACTCTGTCTCAAAAATAAACAGTAAAAATGCAGATGCTCAGGTTCTATCCTATGGAATCAGAATCTGCATAAAAAATCATTTTTTTTCCTGAAATTCTAATTTAATTAGGTGTCGTATATTTTTATTTGCTAAATCTGGCTACCTTCCTGAGAGCACTAAATGCTTGTAAGGCCCTTTCTTTCCTTCAGAGTGTTCTTCAGCACAGGTGCCTCCTGCCCAATGCAGCTGGCTCGTGTTTCCCACGACAGCCAGGGTGTCCGCTGTGGAGCCTGGCGGGTAACACTGGCACGTCGGAGAGGCGGTTACATGGATATGCTCCGAGGGGCCAGTGTATCCACAATACAGGCACTTGATTTTCAAACCTGGAGGTTGAAATCTTGACTGAATTGAGACAGTGCGTGTTCAGACCTCGGAGAGGTGGGGAATTAGGAGAGAGGGGTGGGTAGAGTTCTGAGAAAAGGGGAACAGGGATCAGGTGAGCCACCTTGTCCGCATTTGTGTCCCAAGTACCATCATCCCAGGCGTGAGTTGATGGTCAGCCGTTCCCTTTGGTTCCAGCACCTGGCTGCTTGTCAGCATGGACGGGCCCTCAAAACCGAGTCCTTCCCTTTACAGCTCCTGCCCCCTGGTGAAGTTTTCTCCTGCGGCTTTGCAGCTCCAAGATTTCATGTATCTGAATCTTGTCCTATTCTATATTTTATATTTTAAGCCCAATAATTATAGCCCCTGCAGCTGCTAGGTAAAGTTAGGCAAGTTCCATCCAGATTGGCTTTCCGATGAGGTTTGATAAATTAAATTATGGTCATGTGTAGAGGAGTGAGTGGGGAATGCTGATTTGGATGCATGTCCTAATGCCTCAGCAGCACAGAGCTCCCCGAATCTCTTTTTTTCCTTTCTCATGCTCTCTCTCTCTCTCTTTTTTAGATTAAAGAATTCTTTCTCTCTTCTCCCCACCCAAACCAACAGAAGCCAATGTCCCGCGTTTCATAGGAAAAGGGTTACTTTTATAAAGCATGGGTGTGCTGTAAAAGGCATCTGAGGAGCTCATCTAGGTTGTTTTCAGCTTACTTTCTTTTTGACAGCTTTAAAGGGCCTTTTAAAATTGCCAGGAGAGTAGATTCATATTTTTATCATTCCACCTGCATAGCATTTTAGACACATTTATATTCCTGAAAGCATAATAGTACATAACATTTAGCATTTAATTTATGACTCCTGCCACATCTGGTATAAAACTCCTTCTGAAGCAATAAATCAACCTCTTCATGTCAAATTGCCATTCATTCTTTGACCTCCTCCATAATTTATGGTTTGTGAGTGCAAAATGGGAGAAGCAGCTTAAATCAAGTGGGTTTTAATTAACAATCTTAGAAAATTCAGAATATTTGCAATTTATTCATGAGGGGAAAGGACTTTGTTGGTGGAAAGAAAAGTGTGGGGGGAAGCAGCCTATTTTCATGGGTAGAAATTGAAGTCTGTGCTGGGTGCTTCAGAACCACAACATGAGGATTTTTCCGTACTTTGAGCCAGGAAAACAAAGTGATTCTGATAGGAAAAGCCATCCAAGCTCCTAGGACAGAATTCATTTTCTAGGAGAGATTTTGAGAGGAAAGAGTAGGGGGAGACAAGGCACCACCTTCTGCTCAGTGCAGCCTTTAACAGAGTTGCCTGGCTGCTGACACGGTGCCTTTCATGTCAACCAATTTTATTTCTAAGCTTTTCACAGTGTGTCCTAAGTAGCTTCTATTAGCATTGTCCTGTCCGTTTCCTTGGCAACAGAGCTGGTCAATTTAGACACCATTTAAGAGCTGTGCAAAAAGCAACAGCCAGCAGTGTGATGGGCAAAATTACAGAGAGCAAGCTGAATACAATCCTTGCTGGAGGAGACGTGTTTTCTTCCAGGGCCCATTTTATTTTAATTAAAATCGAAAAGCTCTTTTAAACAAGGCCCTGGATTAAGCACAGGCCAGAGTCATCGGCTGTACGACTGTACGGCCACATTCCTTAATGTTGTCTCTTTAACCTTAACGGATTGCTTGTACTTTCTCTTTCTTTCTTTTCTTCCTTCCTTCTTCTTCTCTTTTTGTTTTTTTAAAGAAAATCTTCATGGTTTTATTGTATCACGAGGCATTGTAACATCTGAACAAATCAATATCTGGGCTATGAGGCAGCTGCTTTATCTTTCACTTTTTTGGGTTACTAGAGCAACTTGTCAGTAGATTAAAAAAAAAAAAAAGGAAGAAGAAAACCTTTGCATTACTTAAGTCTTTCCGAGGCATGTACCGGTCCAACACAAACTTCTGGCAGATGCACCTGGTCTGGCATGCAGACATCCCGCACGACACCTGGGTAGTGTGCCCGGCTCCCTCTCCCACTGCAGGGCTCATTTAGGGATGGGATTTGGAGCATCTGCAGAATGCGAATAGTGTCAGGAAGAGGAGGGGGAGGAGACAGCAAGAGTGCCCGGCTGGGAGGGGGAGGAGGTCAGTTTGCGCAGGGCAAGCCTGATCATGCCATTGCTGCAAACCCAAGCATCGTTGATGTTCTTTAGTAGGAATGTGTAGTGGAGCCCCACAATGGGGTCTCCACCGACCTTGAGCTGGCCCACAACCATGCTGATGATGCAACTGTCCGGCACAGGATGATGGTCTTGCGCCGCGATGCCGTGCTGGGTTTTCTGGAACGGAGGCTAGACAATTTCTCTACATGGCATCTTGCCCTAGGAATTGTTGTCCTTCCCGTGATGTGTCAATACAAATTGTGCCTAGTTGGAGTCTGTTGTTATCAGCTAACTGGTAATAATTTCGAATGAAGCCAGATCCGGTCTGCTCCCAAATTGGCTTGTCTCCCATTCTGGAGTATCATCCGACCTCATTGAGACCTTCAGGATGGCTTCTCCTGTGACTTCCAAGAGAGCTGTTGACACATACATCATTTCCTACTTCACTCCAGTCGTCTGCAGGCTGACTGAGGCCAGGACCTTTGAGGAGCAGAAGTGACCTTGACCTTTCACCCACTGGGCTCCAGCCTTCACAGACCCTCGGGTCTCCCAGGGGCTGGCTCCATGGCCATGGTGGCAGTCTCCTTGCACTTTTTCAGATAAACAAGGACGAAAACCCTAGGGGCAGCATGGTAGCTTGTCACTAATCTTTAGAGTAAATACAGAACAGAGAGAGATGACTCTTCATGTCTGCACTTGTGGGTAAGTGGAACAGGAGAGAACCTCCAGCTGTACACACAATGATTCCAGTTTATCTTGTGTAAGAAGATAAACCTTTATTGCAAATACCTTTGGTGGGCTCATTTGCTATTTATCTCATTTCGTTAGTTGCGAGACTGTATGCAGCCAGTTTTTCCTGGTGACCTTCTGTGCAACATTATGAACATGGAATCAACTAAAACTTTGGAATTTTCAGGACTGAGCTCTGTGTTGGTAATTAACGTAGCACTTACCATTGCATTCATAGTTTTTTCCCCCCCTTTGGGTAGGACAGGATACAGCATATTTGGGGGTAGGGGAGATCTTTTCTCCCAACATGGAATATGTCAAATTTCCTTGTCCTCCGAGATGAAAATAATTTATGTACTGTGTATATTTGCAAATAAGACAGGAAGATTGCTTACTTCTATAGGGACTTGAAGGTAGCTTCAATATCATTTTCATTTTAAGAAAGTTGGGCAAGGGAGGTTGTGTTTATGAATACAAAATTTTTGATAATACTATCTACACTATGGTGAGTGCACTAGGACATTTCAGGATTTGCTTCTTTGATGCTTTTAAATTACTTTCATCTAAGTGGAACCCTGCAAAGCTGTGAATCCCTCTTCATTGAAAGTATTAAAGCAGAGACATAAGTCTTGCTGTTGGAGATATCTTACATAGGATTCATGCCCAGTAGAATTCTACATTTCTAGGACTTCTAAAGCCCGTTCTTACACTGACATTCATGATCCAGTCCTTGAAGATGGACAAATGCATGTTCTGCAAAGTAGCCCAGGAATTGGAGGGAGAAAATGACCCTTCCATTTTGTTTTCCCCAGTTATCTGTGAACATACTTCACCTCTCTCTACAGGTCTCCCATTTTTTGGGGGGGAAATGCAGAAATGTTCATCTCCAGGCTTTTTGGATTCCTCTCTTATCAACAAATATAGCAAATGACTCTGTACATTTTTGACCAAATATTAGTAGGATGATAAAGTTTCCGAGATTTCTCTGCATTTTTTTTTCTTTGGGTAAGAATCAGCCAGAATCATGTCTCCCATTGAAAGGGTTACTGGGGCCTAAACCCATTCCGATCAGAATCTCCATGGCTAGATAACAGAGATGCCAATTAATGCTGGCTGTAAAGGGGAACAGCAGGGTCCACCAGTCATATTCCCATATGGCACACAGGGACAATTAGATACATAGGCTGACATTTCATCTTTGGTATTTACATAATGCATACTATGGTGATTGATAGGAAGGAGGTACATACATGTGACAGACTGACAGAGGATAAGGGCAGATGTCGTCCGTCTTTTTCATTATGGTGACTATTTTAACGAACAGACCAACTCATTTCTGCAGACCATTAAATCATTTGACAGTATAAACATCTGGAGAATAGCCCTGGGGATTGGGTTTGTCAGGTGAGGGCTCTTGCTGGCAGGGAGGAGGCATGGGGCTTTTCTGGGGCTGCTGGTTCTGGGGAGAACCACAAGCTGCCCATCATGGAAAACCCTGCTTTTCTTGACATCAGGGGTTCAGGATGTGGAAAAGATGTGTGTCACTAAGACGGTATCCAGCTGAGAGCATGTTTCTGTCCTTTTACATTCTTTCAGGATTCTTCTCTCCAATGTCTGGCCTTTCCTGGTTTCCCTAGCTCTAAACCCGATTCATTGAATAACCTTGAGCAAATGACAACCTGTTTTAGATTCCTGTTTTCTCATCTGTGAAATGAGGATCCCTTTTAATGCCCAGCTCTGTCTCCCAGGGGAATAACTGTTTCTGAAAAGCGTTTTGATCTTCATAGGGAAGGGTGTTCTACAGCAACACAGAATTATACTTGGTTCTGTACCACCCACAAGTTTAATTTCTGTGGTCCCAGCCTGACGCCATAAACAATCTAAGTGTTTCTTGCTGTGTGCAGGTAGTGACGCCCGAGAGGGGAAACCATTTAAATTTCAATGTGAGCAGCATTTTTTGTCTTATCTTTGTTCCTCTAAGACAGGATTCTCAGCGTTGGGACTATCGGCACGTGGGGATGGATGGGTCATTGTTGTCACCAGCTCTTGCGCACATTGCCCACTCTTTACTAGAGAACAATATCATCCTTTCCTTCTTTCCTGGGCTGTGACGAGCAAAAATGCCCCCAGACATTGCCACACGTCCTCTGGGCTGTACAGTCATTGTCTGTTGAGAAGCCCAGCTCAAAAACATGCTTGGATGGTCAACCCAGCAACTTGAGATGGGGTTGTGCTCGGATCTGGGCCTCGGCTGGTGCTCATAGAAAGTAGCTGGTGGCCTGCAAGGTTTGAAGCAGATTTCAGAAAGAGAAAAAAAAAATCCCATTTTTATATTTGAGTACAGTTAGTTACATGAGAGTCTTCCGGCATTTTGTCCCCCTAGATTGCTGCTGCCTGTCCCGGTAATGAGTATAAACAGTGGGTACTGGCCTCCGAGCTTTCCTCGGATGTGGAAGAAGGGAGGTGTTGGATCTATTTGAAGTCTACAGATTGAAAAGCAGACACACAGTCTGGCTGTATGAGACACAGTCGCCCCCAGTAATGATTTTATATGGTTTCTTGGAAAAGCTTCCTGCTTCACAGTCACAGCCTAGGAGTGGGTTTTGCATCCAGCAAACATTCCATTGATTCTTCTTATATTCAGGGTGTCATAGCAAAGTGTGTGCCACACTGGGCTGGCATAGTCTCTGCACATGATGCAATCATCGTCACTAAGTCATAAAACAACCAGGAAGGATCCTGGCTTAAATAACTAAGACATAAAATATTGCATCTGTCGCAGGAGGCCAAAGAATGGAAAGGTGTTTGGATATTTGGTTAATTATTCTACCTGGGAACTGAAAATGCTGGGTGTGTGTGTGTGTGTGTGTATTTAAAATCAGAATTAAATGTTAGTGGAAGAGGAATGTTTTTCTGAAAGAAGCCACGTGTGTGAGAATTTAGACTCTTTTTCTACCCTCGTCAAAGAAAGTGCCACCGTCACAAACCTGTGTCCAGGTTCTAACCTGGTTACCTGTGTCCAGGTAATAACCCCTTTACCTTTCCAGGAAACAGATGTAGAACAAGGAGGTAGAAATAAATTCTGATAATCAGAAGAGATTCCAGAAAACCCATGTACTAGGATTTGTGTACTAATGGATCAATTAAATAATTAATGTCTTTACATCTATTTCAGCCCATCCATTCGACACCTTTCAGCTCCCAGGGAAGACGAAGTTCTGGTTTGGGAAGCAGGCTCCGTGCTGCCTGGGCAGAGTCTATAATCTTGGGACTCAGGGTGTGGTCTAGACAGGGAGTGTGGGCTCCAGGTGGGCATATTTTCTTGGTTCTTGGATCCAGTAGCCTATGTGGGGTGGGACATGGCTGGGAGAGGAACAGTCTAAGGCCCTTTAAAGGCCAAAGCCCCGAGTTGGGATCCTTTTATCTACTTCTCTTGACAGTCGCCCTACTACTAGATTCTGGTTGAAATAAGACAGATGTAGTTGGCTTGGGTTAAATGAGTTAATGCACACAAACCATTAGGAAGAGTATCTGGCACATGTAGGCAATCTGTAGGTGTCAGCTGCACGTGCTGTGATTAACATTGAGGAGTTCAACCTAGGTTTTGGTTCCTGGTGTATTTTGGGTACACTTCCAAAAACCAGAGATAGCTTGAGAAAGGAAAAGTTAAAAAATTTTTTTTCCCAGCACTGTTCTCTTCTGATGGCTGTTCCATTGGCATAGTCTAGCATTTAAAGAGTGAAATTTGAGGTTTGAGCTTACAGGTTTGGGGTACCTTGATGAATCACTGAGGGCTTAGAATCACATCTATGGTCTGACACGCCATGCTCTTGGATTGGTGCTTCTGTCAATCAGATGATGGTGCCTACCACCTTACACTGGCCATTGTTGGACCATCTCACAAATATTTAGCTTGGGCAGGGGAAGACAGTAAAGGCAGTGCGGACGGAAGACTCTCAATTCACCAACACTGCCAGAAAAACTACTCAAAGTATATCCTGTAAATGGTCGGTCGTCAGTTGTTTACCTTTTAGAGATTGCCTGTGACTTTGTAGCTTAAAGTCAAACTGGTCAGGTACTCCAGAGGAATGGTTGCTTGCTTTTTTTTTTTTAATTAAAAAAATTAAAAATTTCCAGCCATATGAATTACTGATTCTATTAGTCTTAGCCATCTGCTTTGGGATTCCTTTAAGAATATTGCTGGGCTACCTATGTCAAAAAATGCATGATAGATTGACTCATAAAACTTTAAAAGTGATGTGGCAGACTTTTCCCTCTTCATCACCTTTGCATCATTGACCTCCACATGAATCCAGTCCGAGACTTGGCTGTGGACCTCTCTGAGTTAACAAATCATGGCGTAAAGTCAGGCTCATTTATGACTTCTGAACGCCAGCGATTCTGTCCAAAAGCCTGAAAATAGCAAAGGGCTCCAGAATGAATCATCCCCATTTATTTTAGGCTTTCAGTTTCTACTGAGCAACTTTTACAATTCAGTTCGTCTAGTTGGGGAGAAGTCTAGCCAGTGGGGCTGTGATGAATCAGGGTCAGAAACTTGATGATGAAAAGGAGGGCTTGGTAAAAGCAAATTTTTAAATTTTAGGAACAAGATCAGCTTTCATTGTTGGGCTTAACTTGTGGCCATTCATGCAGTGAGTGGCAGGGCAGAAATTTAAGAGAGAGAGTGGTCCATCACTAAAAGCTGCAGGATTTATTTTATGCCATGCTGATGCATTTAATGTGATCTGAATTGGTTCTCTAGGAAGATAATTGTGTAGCAGCATAAAATGCATTCAAAACATGAACATATTTTTCTTCTAAAATAATAAGGTCATTTGCTAGGGAAACACTTGTTTTTTTGTTTTTTTTTTTTCCTCCTGTCCTTGATTCGTTTCTCTTTAAACTGGTACTGCCTTTCTCCTTCCTCATTAATAAATCTCTTTGTTTCCTACGGAGGAGAATAAATAAACCCTTCCTTTCTGCCCACAGAAAAGCCTACTATGTATGTGTGTGTTTTCCACTCACTCTCATTTCTGATGAATTCACGAGCAAAAGAACCCCGCATTACTGTCTTCTGTCAATCAGCTGAAAGGGAGCTGGGAGCTCACTCGTGTAAGCATCTGGGAGCGTGGCCACCCAAGTTTTAATACTTCCACTTTATAGGGATCCCAGTAGAGTGAGCACTGTCAGCAGTTCCTCCAGAAAATAAGTCACTTTAAAACACCTCATATAGGGGAGCCTGGGCGGCTCAGTCAGTTAAGTGTCTGACTCTTGATTTCGGCTCAGGTCATGATCTCACAGTTTGTGAGTTCAAGCCCTGCATTGGGTTCTTTGCGGTCAGTGCAGTGGGATTCTTTTTCTCCCTCTTTCTCTGTTCTTGCCTCACTCATGCTCATGCTCACTCGTTCTCTCTGTCTCTCAAAATAAATAAATGTTAGAAGATAATTAAATAAAAACCTCATATAATATTATGGTGTCTTGACATTAAAAATTAAACTGAGGCTCTTGACTCACAATTAAGACCCACTCAGCAAAAAAATGTGTTCAGTGAATAGAGTTTTTCTTTGCGGAGATGATCTCCTTTGGGGGCATGTGGTTGTGGCTAGTTCTCTTGTGCTGACCGGGCACCTCAGAAATATCCCAGGTTCCTGGATTTTTCCTTTTCCTTCCATGTCTGCCTTGAACACATACCCATCTTTCTCTCTGTGCCCTCAGCACTGGTCTTTGTTTTTCTTAAAAAAAATTTTTTTTTAACGTTTATTTATTTTTGAGACAGACAGAGACAGAGCATGAATGGGGGAGGGTCAGAGAGAGGGAAACACAGAATCCGAAACAGGCTCCAGGCCCCGAGCTGTCAGCACAGAGCCCGATGCGGGGCTCGAACTCACGGACGGCGAGATCATGACCTGAGCTGAAGTCGGCCGCTCAACCCACTGAGCCACCCAGGCGCCCCTGGTCTTTGTTTTTCAAGGTGACAGCCATCTAAGCTGAGAAGTTACGCTAACAGAATTTAGATCCAGGAAGACTCACCAGGGGTCCTAAGTCCACCCCTTCATTTTATAGAAAAGAGAATCAATTGCAAAAGAAATTAAAGATGGTGTGCAAGATTTCACTGCTACTTAGAGAAAACCTTGACACTGGAGCCTGGGTTCAGGTCTGTGTTCTCTCTCTCTCTGTCTCTCTCTGTCTCTCTCTGTCTCTGTCTCTCTCTCTCTCTCTATTTATTTAAGAGAGAGGGAGAGAGAGAGAGAGAGAGAGAGAGAGAGAGAGAAAGAGAGTGAGTGAGCAGGGGAGGGGCAGAGAGAGAGGGAGACAGAATCCCAAGCAGGCTCTGCGCCATCAGTACAGAGCCCAGTGCGGGGCTTGAACTCATGAACCATGAGATCATGACTGAGCCAAAGTCAAGAGTTGGACACTTGACCGACAGAGCCACCCAGGCGCTCCAGGTCTGTGTTCTCTTCATGGCACCTTCAACTTATCTGATTTGCTTCTGGCTGCTAGTCCCCTTCCCAAGGACATTGGTATTCTAGAAGCTGAAGAAATGATTTAACAGCAACAATGTGAGAGACACTAGCAGGTTGGTGTGGATGCTCTTTTCGAAAAGAACTGATATTTTGGAGACCAGGCTTTTGGAAGCCTTCTGCTGCACACTGCTTGGTGAGTCCTTATCTCGATCTCCGGTGAGCTTTGTGGAACCTGCCCACTCAGCTTTCTTCCAGTTAAATAATTACTGTCATTTAAACTTCCAGGCAATTAAAAACTAAATAAGGCAACATTTTCTTTCCAATTTTTCTTTGTTCCTCAAATTATTTATTAATTAAAAATACTTACTCTTGGTAGAAAATTTGAAGAATGCATAAGAGTTGAAAGAAGAAGGTGTCACTCACTTTCTTGTTGAAACCAATCGCTGGTAACATGTAGGCATTTTGGCTTTGTTTTATTTTCATTGCTTTGCCAACTTAAAGATTAATGGTAATATTGTTCTTTCTTTTTCTTTTTTTTGACATTTTTTTCTGAATATAAAAGTAACATGTGCCTTTTATTAAAAAAATTTTTTTTATGTCTATTTATTTTTTGAGAGAGAGACAGAGCCTGAGTGGGGGAGGGGCAGAGAGAGAGAGAGAGAGAGAGAGAGAGAGAGAGAGAGAGGGAGGGAGTCACAGAATCTCAAGCTGGCTCCCGACTCTGGGCTGTCAGCACAGAGTCCGATGTGGGGCTCGAACACATGAACTGTGAGATCATGACCTGAGCTGGAGTTGGACGCTTAACTGACTGAGCCATCTAGGTGCCCTATAACATGGGCCTTTTAAAGGAAAACTGGAGAATGCAGATAAGTATAAAGAAGAAAATATATCATTAATAAGCTTGCACCTAGAGCTTGCTTGAGTGACACATTTCCTCCTAGCCTCTTAACAACAACAACAAAATCCATATTTCCAAATTTCACTTCATAATCAAAAATTAACCAGCGTAAAGCCAAAAGGAGTTACTGATACTTTTCGCTTGGGTAAGATGAAGACCTTCCAATTAGTTGCCAAAGTCTGTTTCAATTTGTGGTAAAGTTGGATACAGGTAAGCTTTCATTTCAAGAGGAGACTTCAGTCCAGACTTTCTCCTATATGAGTTCACACGTTAAAGCCTATGATGGGACATTCTGAACGTGGCAGGGGTGTGTTCTAAAACGTCTGGAATAGTTGTAGCTTTTTTTCAGCTAAGTCTTTTATGTCCTTTTCAGAATGCCCAGAGACGTGGCAGGCAAGGTGTGTGGTCATGGGGGTGGCTTTCTGCAGTGTATGACCCAAAGGGGTCTCTTACAGAAAGGATGCTCGTGGCTTGAGTGCATTACAGGGACGTGGCGCCATTACTGCCGGTCTCAGAGCGAGCACACTCTATTGCTAATCCCGAACACCAGCGTCTTATGCGTTCCCTCACTTTCCTCTGCCTGTCTCTCTTCCTTCCAGCCAGGAGGACAAAGTGTAGTCTGAGAACACAGCCTCTCTCTCTTGTGGGGCCAGACCGATTGGCTCGCTCTTCTCCAGGTGCACATTTTGCTCAGCTTGTGCCTACCGACTGGGGTACGCTTGTTTATCTAATGGAAGCTTTCACAGCCTTCAAGACTACGTGATACTTCCCGCTCTTGCTCCCACCAGGCCATGCACTCTCTGAGCTCCAGTGGCAAAGCTCTCTCTGCTACTTATTTGACACTGATGTTTACTGGGGGAAATACAATTCAGGATATGTGGGCATTGACCCTATCTTTCTCCATGGAAAATCACGCATCCTCTACATATTTTCCCCATCTTCCAAAATTCCCAAAGACTGCATTGGAGTGGGGTGGAATCTCTGTTCTGTCCCCACTCCATACCACGGGGACAGCTGCAACAATTAACCCAACTCAATGACGGTCAAAACTCGTGCTCTCTTTCCTCTACAAAAAGCTTGCTAGTTGCATCTTTCGGGCCAAGGGCATGAAGGGATGCTCTCCCAGACATCAGTGAGGCCCCTGTGTGGGCAGTGCCAGATATATCTCTCCTGGATGGGATGTCTTGGCCTTTCCTCTTGTTTCCATGCCAGGAGAAGGAGTGAGCTCTCTATGAATCATGCTGGGGTAATAATCAACTGTCCCGAATGTTCTGAACAGTATGGACTCAGTGGGGACACTCCATCATTTTAAAAACGTGTGTGCATTTCCCGTCATCGCCCTGACAGCCATACCTCCTCTACTAAGTTGACTTTCTCTTTTCTCTGGTGAAGAAAGAAAAGCACTCTGGTCAAGTGTCAGTGACAGATAAAGTGAAGGGCAACATTTTCTGACATTTGCTGCCAGGATCACCAGACAAGTGACTTAGTCTAAGTCACCAGTGAATATTCCCTGATTGCTAAGAGAGGTTTGATGGGCCCTAGTATATTTGACATGTATGGTCTTTGACACATATCTCTTCTCCTCAAGAGTCAGAGGCATGAGCAGCCCTGGGTTTGGATGGTTGACTTTCAACTGATCTTGCAGTTCACCCTGAATGTGCTTTTTTCCAAGTCTCTCTCTCTTTCTTTTTCTTTCTTTCTTTCTTTCTTTCTTTCTTTCTTTCTTTCTTTCTTT